>NC_138504.1:13009600-13383648 GCF_964252035.2 Podarcis erhardii
CAGCTCCAGCCCATTAGCTCTAATGCTTCAGCTCTATAAGAATGCCCCTGCTGAATCAGACTAAAGGCACATACTCCTAGCCCAGCTTCCTGGCCACCTAAATGCCTGCAGGAAGCCTGCAAGGATTTGAGGGCAGCAGGACTCTCCTTGCTTGGGATTCTTAGCCACTGATATTCAGAGGCATACTGCAGCTGACAGTGGAGGTAGAACATAAGGAGCCAATGATAGCTTTACCCTCCATGAATTTGTTTAATCCTCTTTAAAGCCATCCAAGTTGTTTCAAGCTTAAATCCATTCATGGTGACCTCCTATCTGAACTGATTCTCTAGCTCCCATCTGGATTCTCTTCCTCCTCCCCCTTCCCTGCCAATATGACTTTTTATCCCGCCTATACTGCAAGCACCATATGGCTGGATCTTCTCTCCTATGACAACATAGTTCATGGCTTATGGACATCTGCCAGTCCCTGCTGGCCAAATCAGCTGGCCAAATCCTGTCCACTGCATATAATTTAAACACACACACACACACACACACACACACACACACACACATTGAAGTGCTTCAAAAGCCCTCTGTTCTGCTCACCTCCCTCTATAACAAAATGTTAAAGTAGAAGTTAGTTGTAGAAGCGGCTGGTGTTAGTTATCCCCTGTATTTGTGCAAGTTTCATCTAAGAAGCAAATAAGGTGCCTTGGATGAATATTAATATCATATTGCCTTAATGACCAATGTTTGAAAAGATCTCTTGCTCCTATTAATCATTTCTATATTGTGCCTAATTTGCGAAGCAATTAGCAATCAGTACAGTGTCTAGTACTCTCACTAGGATTGTACAAGAAATTTTTTAATTTCCAATTTCCTGCCCATTATGCCTGGAACTGTCCCCCAGAACACCTGCAGTGCCATTCGTCAAATCCCTTCTCAAAGCCCACATTTTCTATGAAGCCTTCAAGCCCTTTACTTCACTGTAAGTGAGCCTAAGAGCATGCAACTGAAATGAATTCATGGTAGTGTAAATAGTAATAATAATAATAATAATAATAATAATAATAATAATAATAGCAGTGTGAAATGCTCCTGTTTGGGATACTATCCATCCAGGACATGCCTTTTCCCACTCTCCTCCCCCATATAGCTATTTCCCTCTAACAGCCAGCCTTCTAGTGGTGTTGCATCATTTGCTGGTGCCCAGGGTGTACACTCCTGGTGGAGGTGGGGCGTAGAGGGTTCCTGGAGCCTGCTGCACCAGCCCAGCCCTTGCCACCAGAGCCAAGCAAGGCCGCTCTGTGCTGCCTGCATGCCCAGCATTGCGGCCCTTGGCAGGCGAATCCCCCCAACACTGGCTGTGTGGCGAAGGGGTCAGGGACACAGCAGCGAGGCCAGGCCCAGAAACCTCCAGCAGCGGGATCCCAGCAAGATGACACCTGGTTTGTGCCCCCTCAAAACCATGGGCCTGGGGCTATGGCACCCCTGCCCTCCACATGCAGCACCCCTGCAGCCTTCCATGTTCATTTAGTATGATCAGCCCTCATTTTTCTCTTTTGAAGTCAGGCATGGGTTAATCCAGGGGTCAGCAACCTTTTTCAACTGTGAGCCGGTCCACCGTCCCCCAGACCATGTGGTGGGCTGGACTATTATTTTTTTTGGGGGGGGGATGAATGAATTCCTATGCCTCACAAATAACCCAGAGATGCATTTTCAATAAAAGGACACATTCTACTCATGTAAAAACACGCTGATTCCCAGACCGTCCATAGGCCGAATTGAGAAGGCAAGTGGGCTGCATCCGGCCCCCGGGCCTTAGGTTACCTACCCCTGGGTTAATCCATCCATTTTGGTTTCTATCACTTTCTCATTTTTCCAATCTCCAGCTCTTCTCATTTCCATATCACTTTGTGATAATATTTTTTTAAAAAAAGAAAAGTTCACTAGGAAATTTTCTCCCTTTTTATACATTTTTGTATGCATTTTCCTAATATGCATATTTTGCAAAGCCATTTACGCAAATATATGATATTCTATATGATATTTTTACTAATATGTGCATTTTATATAAACTTTACCATAATATATGCATTTTTGTACTAATTACTTGGCTAAAGAACTGCCTTGCAAAATTCAGAAATGCACAAATTTTGAAGGATAGCTGTATTTTGGTTTGCCTAAAAGAAAATTAGATAGGTTTGCCTTTCAATGCAAACCAAATCAAATCAAATCAAATCTATCCTCCAACTCTATTTGTAGTGCTGGTTCAAAAAGTTTTTAGTTCAAGTTGGTCAACAGCTACTTCGGGCTCAAATCATAGCTTCAGTCTCTGGGAGCCCTTGATTTCTCTTTGGCCTCCCCTCTGGTTGTGGATGAGAGGCTCCAAACTCACACTTCTGTTCTAAAGCCATCTTTGTTGCTGCACACAGGGACTCAAGATGCAACTCCAGGACCAAATCGGATTCCTCACTGGCATACTGGGCAGGGGTGCCAACTTGAATAAAATATT
Source organism: Podarcis erhardii (assembly GCF_964252035.2). NCBI lineage: Eukaryota > Metazoa > Chordata > Lepidosauria > Squamata > Lacertidae > Podarcis > Podarcis erhardii. Next base: position 13,012,098 of record NC_138504.1, read on the forward strand.
GGGGGGGGGGAGAGGTAAGCCCCAACTTGCATAATCAATCATATGATGCGGCACATGTACACCAATTGTAGGACAATGTCTATTAACTTTGAGGGGGCACTGGCCCCTCAAATATTTTATTGGGGGCGCAAAGGGACCTTGGCACCCTAGGAGTTGGTTCCTATGACACTGGGGGTCCCCTTCATCTTATTTCCTCTTGCTGCCCATGGGCCAATCCACTTCAACCCCTGCCTCAAACTGAAATAAAAGTTCTGCTACAAGTCTTTCTCTGGGGGCACCTTCTTCTGAATCAGTTTGCCCAGTCTACCCAAGTTGGGATTCAGGAATTACCCTCTTTGCTTACTCCCTCATGGGCACAAAAAAGGCAAGTAACCCTCCCAGTGGTTTTTGGATAAACTATACAGTGGTGCCCCGCAAGACGAATGCCTCACAAGACGAAAAACTTGCTAGACGAAAGAGTTTTCCATTTTTTGAGGTGCTTCGCAAGACGAATTTCCCTATGGGCTTGCTTCGCAAGACGAAACGTCGGGCGAGTTCTTGCGAGTTTGTTTCCTTTTTCTTAAAGCTGCTAAGCCGTTAATAGCCGCTAAGCCGCTAATAGCCGCTAAGCCGCTAATAGCCGCTAAGCCACTAATAGCTGTGCTTCACAAGACGAAGAAACCGCAAGACGAAGAGACTCGCGGAACGGATTAATTTCGTCTTGCGAGGCACCACTGTACTTCTATTATATCTCTTCCACCCAGCTCTCTCTCTCTCTCTCTCTGTGTGTGTGTGTGTGTGTGCGCGCGCGCGCTTGCTTCAGAACTATGCATGTTTCTGATAATAGAATCTCCTTAACTGTAAGACTATTGAAATTTATTTAGGAATTGGCTGCTCTTTGCAGAGATTGGGGTGGGGGTGGGGGTGGCTGTTGAATTGTCCTGACTAGCATCTGTTTCATTACTGTTAGAAAAAGAAAAAGAAATAATCATGGGAAATAATGCAAATACACTTTCCTTAGGAGTGCAAAACCATTTAGTAATATGCACACAAATTCTTTCTTTCCTCCTTATGGATTTTGGAATGGAATGAAATAATGTAAACTGTGTCCCACCCAGTGCAGCATGATGAGGTTTTGATATTGTTTTGTAGTGCAATATTACATAAGATGCCACAGCTTCCCTGATGGAGGGTTAAAGAAGACAAAGCTGGTGATTCAGGGTACTTGAAATAAATATTCGGACTGAGACAGATGAGTAGCAGCAGGAGATCGTTCACAATATTCATTGCTATCTCTCCCATTACTGGAAAACTGGAATTGCCTTTGTCGTATATCTCCCCCATCCCTATAACATTCAATTGCAAAGCCTTTGGCTTATAAGAGCAGTGCTTGAAATGAACTAATTCAGGTTAATGAATTCACTGTAGTAGTAGTAGTAGTAGTAATATCTCTGTATTACGCCTGAAAATAGTTCTTATCATTTCCAGGTAAATGGAACAAGAATTAAGTTTTGTGGTGGAACTTTGGGTGATTTTAAATCTAATTTGAATTTAATTTTAGTGTGTGTGTGTGTGTGTGAGAGAGAGAGAGAGAGAGAGAGAGAGAGTTATCACACTTTCTCTGTGTTTGATTCGATTTAATATCTGAAAAGTGACGGTGCTATTTAAGCTTAAAAATCATAACTGTTGTGAAAAATAAATAAAACAATTGTTAACGATACCTGTGTGTTTGTGTTTTGATGGTTTTCTAGTCCTCTTGGAAAGAAGAATGAAGCATATGTTGAAAAGAAGATTCTGCCTACAGTGAAGCATGGTGGTGTCTTGGTGATCCTCTGGGGCTGCTTGCCTAATCTTCTAGGGCCCTGCAGTCCATTCCATCCTTCCATTCCCACCTCCACTTCCCAGCATTAGATGTGCACTAAGCATGTCCAGTAGTCATTGGTCTGTTTTGAAGGGAACCCCTTTATCTCTACCCCCTATTTATTTTTGCAAGGTTATAGTTTTCTTGTACAGTGGTACCTCAGGTTAAGTACTTAATTTGTTCCGGAGGTCCATACTTAACCTGAAGCACCAATTTAGCTAATGGGGCCTCCTGCTGCTGCTGCGCCGCCGCTGCACAATTTCTGTTCTCTTTTTTTTTTATAATATTTTTATTAAGTTTATGAAATACAGAAAAAAGAAATAAAGACATAGATAGAAAAATACAGTAGAGAAATTACAAATTTCCATAATCCTTTTTTCCAACACATCTATTGGACTTCCCCACATCCTCCAAACCCTGCATTCTCTGTAATACAAAATATCAGCAATTTGTTAACTTATTTCCAAGCTTATTGTATCTTTCATTTTATCATGTTGCCTAATTTCAAAACTATGGTAACCCAAATCTTATATGTTTTAACTTAAACATAATAAAGTTATTTCATTATTCCACCTTTGACTTCTTGTACCTTAATTTCCATTTCATTAATTTACCGATGCTGAAGCAAGAATTTCTAAAAAGTGCATTTTTTAACATTCATACAACTTGTAATGTTTTTTCAAATAGTCTTTAAATTTTTCCCAGTCCTCCTCAATTGTTTCTTCTCCCAAGTCTCGGATTCTGCCAGTCATTTCAGCCAGTTCCATATAGTCCATCAACTGCGTCTGCCATTCCTCCAGCGTGGGTAAATCTTGTGTCTTCCAATGCTTAGCAATCAGGATCCTTGCTGCTGTGGTAGCATACATAAAAAAAGTTCTATCTTTCTTAAGTACTCTCTGGTCCACAATGCCCAGAAGAAAGGCCTCCGGTTTCTTAGGTAAGGTAGCACAATTTCTGTTCTCATCCTGAAGCAAAGTTCTTAACCTGAAGCAATATTTCTGGGTTAGCGGAGTCTGTAACCTGAAGCGTATGCAACCTGAAGTACCACTGTATTCTGCTGATGCTACATGAGAAGCAACATTCAGAGAATGAGTTTGTTATTATACTTATGTATACTATTATACTTATATACCTATATACTTATTATATAGGATGGTGCAGCCTACATGATAGGGACATAAGAAACTGCAGTATACAAGGTTAGAACATCTGTCCATCCAGTTCAATATTATCTACACTAACATGGACAACGTGGTGTGTCATCGTCCCCCCCCCCGATGCACTGGAATTCTTATCATCATAAACCATTGGCCATGCCAGTTGGTATTTATTTGAGTTGGAGTCAACTTGTGGAGGGCACAATGGGTAGCTATCCATGATCCACAATGACTAGTAGCAGCTTTCCAGGAATTCAGACAGGAGTTTTTACAGTCTAGAGATACTATAGTTCTTCCCAAAGGGCTACAGTTTAAAGAAGGGCTTTACAATCCAAAGAAGGAAAGTAAGAAGGCGTTTTTAATGAAAACCAAACATTTACAGAGGGACCCTGGAATATTCCTAAGGGGACCGATCCCCTGCAGCAATGACTCTAAATCTGAGTATCAAAAGCAGTATCAAAATAAAATTCAGTCTTTTCCCCTTAACCTTACTTTTATGTGTCAAGCTTTGTGGAAGAAAATCGGGGCAATTTAATTTCATCTAAGCTGATTCTGCAATAAAAAGGCACAATAAAATTCAAGGGGCAGGGGAAGTATTCTCACACTATTTTTTTGGTTTATCTTTGCTTAATCCACTACTTTCAGCTCAAGACAAAGACATGTTTACTATGACTGGGGCAGTTAATGGACTGTAATGCAATCAAACTCAAATTGCTGATAGGGTCAGCTGGTCACTCCAAGAAGTTATAATTATATGCTGTTCAAGGCCATTATTTTACATTGGAGTTTCCTCTTCAGTCTTGGAGTTTCTGTTAATGTTTTTTGTACAATGGACCTAGCATTTTTTGTTGTTTTGGAGTTTATTTTGTCTGTCTGGCCCTAAACTTATCTGATGAGGCACTCAGAGGAATCTAAAGAATCAATACCTCCCAAGTTAATCAATTAAAGCCCTCATTGCTTCACCTGTGCGGTTATGAAGAGACATCTTGCCATTTAGAGTTGCCAACTGGCCAGATAGAAATGAGCTTTGTTTGTTCCAAACCTTTTAGCAAGCAATGAAATAATAATAATATAAAAGTTGGACTGCTGGCCCATCGACGTCAGAACTGGGTATTGTAACTACTATTGACTCTTTGGGTTTTTTAGCAGAGGTCTTCATCATGTCTATTACTAGATCATTTCAATTTCGATATGAGCCAGGGACCATCTATATGCAAAACATTTATCCCTCCACCAAACACTGATCCTTTCCCATATACAGCAGATAAGGCTTTCCATGGCATGGAACTAAACTTGTACATTCAATAAGTTCTGTAGAGCAAATTGCTATTAAAGTAGCCCTGATAGGGACAGGTTTTGCAAACTTACTGTATCAGCAAAACATTGCATACAAGGAATATGGATGGAACAGCATACACAATTTCATCAATATTGCCACCTCACATGTAATGCTTTATCAGTGCACTTTTTCACAGTCGTCACACAGAAGGGGAAAATACAATTGAACAAAAGGATCTATGCCCAATTTTGCATGCACAACGCTCTGTACAAAATGCAGAAAAAAATAATTGGAACAACCAACATTCCTTAATGGGTCAGTCCCATTTTGGAAGTGAAACCAGGTACAGTTGTACTTTGGTTCTCAAATGGAATCTGTTCCAGAAGTCTGTTCAACTTCCGAAAGCATTCAAAAACCAAGGCGTGGCTTCCATTTAGCTGCAGGAGCTTCCTGCACCAAATTGGAAGCTGTGGAAGCTGTGGGACATTTGGCTTCCAAAAAAAGTTCGCCAACCAGAACATTTACTTCCAGATTTGCGGCATCTGGGAGCCAAAACCTTTGAGTCACAAGGCGTTCGAGAACCAAGGTACGACTGTAATTCAGAGCTCCACCATTTGGCGGGGTATGTGTGTGGGGGGGAGTCAAGAGACAAGAATTTCAGAAATATTCCTGGCATGTTTCTGAAGCATTAGCTAGACCTGATTCTATTCAGCATATCTCCCAGCAAGTTTAGCCAGCACGGTGACTTCCAGATGTTGTTCCCAACACTTCTGACCAATGGCCATGATGACTGGGGCCAATGGGAATTGTAGGCTAATAGCTTCTGGAAGGAACCAGTTTGGCTACCCCTGTTGCTGAGTCTCAGTTTTGAATTCTCAGCTCTTTCTCCCTTGTCCATGAGGAAAAGGAAAGGTTCTTCAGGCAGAATGTCTTTCCATTCTTCTTTTCTTGGGTATCTAAATGACGACATAGCGGGACATTGATGGGGGAGAAATTCAATTCAATTTGCATTTAAAGACAACGTTACTTTAGTCACACTTTCCAAAACAATATGCAAACTGAAGCAGAGCTGTCCTTGAAATATGCACTTCTCTGAATGTTGAAATGTAGTTCTCCAGCTAGTATCATGTTCTCCAGCAAGTAACGTGTAGAAAAAAATGGTAAAGTGTACACAAAACACAAATGTTGGTTAAAATAACATCAAAAATGCATTATATTAGGGGAAATTGCTTTGCAAAGATGCATAATTGCATACAAACAGGTATGTTAGCAGATACTCATACTTAAATGCTGATGAACTTTCATGATGACTTTCTTTTTTTAATGACAAACTGATGTGGAAATGTGGAGAACTCAGCTTACAATTGGAGTAGAGGGAATGCGAAACTTGAGAGAAACCAGAATTGACCGATTCAGCCATCTCTAGAAGTAATAGGTAATAGCAGTTTAATGCTACTAATTATGTCCTGAATGTAATAATACCATTGCAAGATATAGTTTCTTTGTCTGGGATGGGATGGCAAATTTATAACATCCTGTCGTCCCCCCCTCTTTCTCCCTCTTCTGTCCTTGAAAGCTATAATCCATGTGAAGGAGTTACAGAAATGAGATTCATCTGCAAGATTTTCTTATAAATAGCTCCTCTATAACATCCACCTTGCTGGAGCCCACCAATTCCCTAGGCTTCCATGAACTGCTTACTGAATGGGTGAGTTGTAGATGGCTTTCCGAGGCAATTTCTATGATTGCTAGCCTGTAACATAATCATATACCAGAACCATTGGGGCCTGAGACAATTTCCCATCCATTTACCTCTGCCTTCTGACAATCCTATATCACAGGGTGCCCAGGAAATACACAAGATGCATGCAGCAACGAAGGAGGATAGACTTAATTGACTTATTTTCATCTCTGCCGCCAAACATTTAGTCATATGTAGCCTAAGCAGAGCAAAAAAGAAAAGAAAAGAAAAATCTGACATTTTATTCCTATATAAATAATTTCAGCTTTGGATCTGCTATTTTGTCTGCTCAAGGTAGCTGCTCCATTTTTCTCCATTATATTTTGGGCAGAAAATAATTCTTTCCCCTCCCTCAAAATTATTGATACCCAGAATAGTATTTCTTTTAAAGGAGAAAGCCTGCAATATCACTTTCTTCTGCTGTAAGACAGGGCAACAAGGACTTCATTTCCATCAAACAGATAATGCCCCTTAAGCTTGAATGGTGTTAGCTCTTTATCTATGACACCCTTGAGCTGGGAGCTATTGAGCCATCGTCCATCATATGATTGAGATCCATTGATGCTCCCTTCCAAAAACTGCAACCTAGGATGTTGCTTATGATGGTAATATTGGAAGGGCACCAGTGGAACACAGTAGACCGTAGGAGGTTTATTGACAATCTCAAAAACTCTGAAAGGTTAACAAGACAGGACTTTGCAGAAGACTTGTTGCCCCAGAATATGTTAGCTCTGGAAATTTTATCTTTGTGCAGATGGTGTCATTTTACAGTAGTGGTCTATTTGGGCTTATGTGGCATATCCCTATACAGCCACACCCGTGTCCCAAGACTATAGTCCTCACTGACCCTCCTTCGCCTCTTCAAGTGTTTTTACCTGATTGAAATGCATCCTAGAATTATGACGATGTGTTTTGTTTGCCTGGGTGGAGGAGAGTGTGTGTGAATGTGGCCCCCACCCCAGATGGATGGCCAGATGGGAATGTTGCCTTCAAGTTGAAAAAAGCTTCATCACTCGTTTTAACATTTATTCATTAAAGCTAACTGGAGCTAGTTCTATTTGAGTTATTGTACATGAAAGACAGCACCCCATGACATTGCCACATAGCAGAGCACATGGCTTGGAGATATGTTCTTGTCAGAGCTGTCTCAACATCACTGCTGCCTGAAGCCAAGGAAGAGATGATGCCCTCTATCACATTCTATGCACAAAAACCACCCAGATTGGCAGTTAAACCCTACTTTGACAGACAACATCTTCCACTGCACTTGAGGCAGCAGACGAGGTTAGGAGCTACAAGATGGGCCATATTGTACACACACAGCTGCCCTCCAGCTGCTTACTCCTTTGCTGCCCAGATCACCACAACGAAGGGATCATTTTGATGTTTCTTTACATCTGAACTCTTGGCCTGGGCAGCTCCTCTTCTTCATCTAGGCGAAGGCACTCTTCTGCAAGACATCTCAGGGCAGATTCCAGAATGGTATTCATTCCTCCTCCTCCTCCTCCTCCTCCTCCTCCTCCTCCTCTTCTTCTTCTTCTTCTTCTTCTTCTTCTTCTTCTTCTCTTCCTCTTCTTCTTCAGATTACTTTGCTTTTCATTGTAGTGTAATGGAAAAGTTTCAATAAAAAATTATGGGGGGAGAGGGACATTTAAATATGGCCTGCGGCTGTAAAATCCAATATACACATGATTAATTGCCCAAATTCATTTGGGAAAACTCCCACACTAAACTGTCTTAGGAATACTGGATTTTTAAATGCATACCTGTCAGGGACTGGGCAGAGGATAAATAGTGGAGACCACCTCCCCATCCTGACCCTTCCAGGGAGGAGGAAGAGGAAGACAGTATAGATTTACAATAGGGGTTGGTGGGAGGTCACAGTTCAGAGGCAGATGAGGGGAAAAGTTGGGAAATCATGGGAGAGCCAGAGCAACAGCTGCCTGACATGTCATTAGAAAGCATTCCAGACCCACCATCTCCCGGAACCCTGAGAGCCTTAAAAGTAGGAGAGCAAAGAGCTTGAAGACAGGGCACTTAGCAGAACCCATAGAAGAGGTGATGATGATGACAAATGAGCAAGGGGGAAAGACGGGGGTGGAGATTCATTTGGGACAATGCCATTATCCAAGAGGCTGGGTTCTATAGCCTCTATCTGTAAAGTTTGAAATAAAAAAAAGGACTGTAAGAAACTTTTCCTTGTCTTTATACTTTCCTGGGCAACCAGCTGGGAGCTGGTGGCAGCATCCTGACAATACCCCATATTCAAAAAATGCAGACTGAATAGATGTCATATGTGGAGCTAAGGGAGTAAAGGACCCCTGGACAGTAAAGTTCAGCCAAAGGCAACTATGGGGTTGTGGCGCTCATCTCGTCTCAGGCTGAGGGAGCTGGTGTTTGTCCACAGACAGCTTTCTGGGTCATGTGGCCAGCAGGACTGAACCACTTCTGGTGGAACGGAACACCATGATGAGTGCCAGAACACACGGAAACGCTGTTTACCTTCATGCTGTAGCGGTACCAATTTATCTACCTGCCCTGGTGTGCTTTCGAACTGCTAGGTTGGCAGGAGCTGGGAACAGAGCAACGGAAGCTCACCAAAAGGCTCAGTGGTTTAGACCACAGTGCCATCCGCTCCCTATTAGTCCAATTAGGCAGCTACCTAGGTGCAGACCTCAGAGGGGCAGAGTAGTGACCTTGGAAGGGCACAGTTTTATACTGATTATTTTTTGTCATATCTTATACATTTCTGATGATACTTTACTTTTATTTTATATTTTGAATGCAGTTTCTCAAAGCTCAGACCTACAACATATGCTCAAAGGTGTTGCAGAAGAGACTAGTTGGCTTGGCAACTATATCTTTGATCATGTACATGCGTCAGTACTTGACCTGAAGGAATTGGCGACAAAACTTGCAAAGAAAAAGGTATGCAAGGTGAGATTTTTATATGTTTAAAATCAAAACTTTTAAGAGGCTTAAATTTTAACATCAGAATTCACAAGATTATTCAAAATGATGTGTGTGCTAAAACATATCTTCTGTATTTGAGAAGGATAATCAGATATGGTTGTATTACATATTCTTACAATTTAAAACCTGTTTAGCCATTTCAAATTTTGTGCTTTTTGTTTTTTCTGTAAGACATCTGTTTTTGAAAATTGTAGTTAGCAATTTTCTAAAAAATTTTTTTTGTGAGGGACAAATAATTAGCCTTGCCTAAGGTCATAGGTGGGACATGGGTGGCGCTGTGGGTTGCTTGCTGATCAGAAGGTCAGCGGTTCGAATCCCCGCGATGGGGTGACCTCCCATTGCTCGGTCCCTGCTCCTGCCAACCTAGCAGTTCGAAAGCACGTCAAAGTGCAAGTAGATAAATAGGTACCGCTCCGGCGCTGCTCTGATTTCGTGCGCTGCTCTGATTTCGCCAGAAGCAGCTTCGTCATGCTGGCCACATGACCTGGAAGCTGTACACTGGCTCCCTTGGCCAATAAAGTGAGATGAGCGCCACAACCCCAGAGTCGGCCATGACTGGACCTAATGGTCAGGGGTCCCTTTACCTTTTAAGGTCATAGGTGCCAACTCCATGGGGGAGCACCCACAAAATTCTCCATGAAGGGGCCAGGCACCCACAAATTTCAGCAGCAGGGTCATGCACGCTGCATGGCTCCCATGGCTCCGGGCACCCATGGTCCTGGGGCCATATTGGCACTGCTGCCTAGGGTTCAAAACAGCCTGGCACCACCACTGGGGCAAGGCACAGCAGGTGGGTAGGTATGGTACCCATCCATTCTCTTGATTCTCTCCACACATGGGAGAAGTATCTTCCAATCTGGCATGATCTTTTATAGGTTGTACTATATTTGCTTGTGCCTATCCCCCAACTCTTATTATATTTCCCTGTTCTCTCCCCCTCCCCAATTCTTCTTCTGGAACTGCTATTATTAGCTTTAAAGCAGGGAGGGAGATAGAAAAATGAATATTGGGTTATTTTATTCTTTTGAAGCCTATCAGAAGATGAGCACTCTAAAAAGGAATCTGCTCCCTTCTTATCCACTTTGAAAGATGTTCTGTCTTTGTAAGGACAGATATGTTAGTAAACTCATTTAAAATAATGAGCTCCACACTCCTACTCCTTTTCCTCGATACTCTTGGCCCCTCCATATCAAATAATAATAAAAAGTCCCCTTTCAAGTTAAAGTTACCATTTGCATTCCTTTGTAATTTTTTAACCTTTAATGACTTTTTAATTTAGCTGTTTAATTTCTGATTTCTAATGCCGATAACTACTTCTTTAAAATGATATCTCAGCTGTGCTTTTCCTAAAAGTCTCCAACACGGCTATAGTTTGTTCAAAGGATTGCAATGTGCTTAAAGCATGCCAGTTAGCGCTCTCTCTCTCTCTATATATATATTCTGCAAAACCTTAGCACCACACACTGGCTGTTGATCAAGCTGTGCATTTCTAAGGGATTTGCTACAGAAGCCTTTAAAATGGCTTCTAAGAATTATCCAGCGACTGATGTCAGATGGATAGAGCTGTAACCGAGGCCAGGCACTTTGGTTGAGAATACAGAACAGATGTGGAGTGATAGATGCTGGGCAGAAAGAGAGGAGAAGGGGTGGCTTTTAACGTAGGTGAGGCTGGTGCGGGAGACTTTGCTTCAATCTTAAATTCACCATGACTGGCCCAAGACACTTTGCTGCATGAGATGGGCACAATGGCACTCCTCCCTCATTCCACATACCAGTCCTGCTCTGTGGTGAGACTGGGGGACAAGACAAGGCACAAGCTGTGCTTTAGGAACACAGACGTATAATGCTGCTTCAGCAAGAAACAAACTGAGTCCAATATTATAGCAGCAGTTGCTCACATCAGTAGGTACTGCTTTAATTAATGGCCTGGACTTCTCCAGTAGTCTCCTACTGTAACAGAACAAGGGAGTCTCTCATTTTACTGGCCTATCTGCAACAGAGTTGTTTGTCTCCTAGGATATCAGTGACATGTCCTCAGGCTGGAGGGGCACTGACTCCACAGGCTCATGCAGTAGCAGCATTTCTGGGCCTGATCCTGCATGCCTTTCCCTTTTGGTTTGGAGTCCTGGGTGCCATCACCTGTAGAAGAGGAATGTGACTCTTCCTAATAACAGGGTAGGAAGCCCAAGGCATACCACCATCTGAAGCAAAGTCCAAATTCCCCGCCCCAATCTGCTACATTCAACAAGTCTACAGCTGGTGTCCCTGGAGACACAATAGCTGAACTGTACGAATCATCAAATGGACACTCTTCCACATAAACCATTGTACATGTGTGGAGACAGCTTGTATTCAGTACAATGTGTGAATGGGCTTTATGTGTGAATGTGTTTCATCACTGGGAATGCAGTGGATGATGAATAGTGTCCTGGCTCCCATGTATGGGCATGGTACCTGGACTGTCAGCACGATTATTTCAAAAACCTTTATTCCAGAATTCACTGCAATGCCCAAAAAAGGTGTATAGATCAGTAAGCAAATATACCATCTCAGCATTTGACCCTGAGCTCTCCTTTTGAAGAGCGGGGTGGGCACAGTCATTTGTGCAGCTTCTGTCCCAATCTGCAGGTTTAAGCAAGCAAGCACTTCTTGGGTGGGTCTGTTCAAACTGGCATAACCAATGCCATATCATTGGAGATGGAAAACGGGACAGTGTTATATGTTCACTGTCCAGCCTTAGCTCTGGTGCCTACCCAGGGGTAGAAAGTGCTTCACTGTCCAAAGATAGAGCCAGAGCCAAGTTGAACAATTCTCCCTCAATCCTTAGGGCATCTGATAATAATGAGGAGAGGCTTTCTCCTGACAACCAGTTCAGCCTCTTCCCAGCATCCAACTCAACACTTTCCAGTGCTCTGGGCCCCTCTCCAAGATCAGGTTCAGCACTGCCATACCATTCCTCCCTCTACCACCAACCTGCCATGACATCTCCACAGGGCTCATGACATGTAGTGGACAGAGGCAGAGTAGCTGAATATTTTCGCAGTGTGGGTTTAGGCTACTGACATCATTAGGGTGGGCAGACAGTCAGCAACTATGTGTTGGCATGGTGCTGTCTCTAGTATCCCTTGCTTCCCTGGCCCCTTCCTATTGCCAAAAGGTAAGAGTAATGAAGCCTCTCCTTCCTCCATTTGCATGACCTGAAAGCCAGAAATTGCCCCCAAAAGAAAATCACCTCATTGATCTGAACTGCTTCCTATGTACTTTTTTTAAAATTATTATTATTATTATTATTATTATTATTATTATTATTATTATACCTTTAAAAGTGCTTATTAGATCTAGGAGAAATTGGAAAAATGAGGAATTGAAATTGACCCATCTTAAATTCTTCTCCCCCCCACATTTCCATATCAGTTTGCATTAAAAAAAAAAAATCCTCGTGAAATGTTGATATTTAAATGTGAACTGAATCGAATTTCTCTGCCATCCCTTGTGCTTCTATAAACTGAGCTGTGTGCATATATTTTAAGACTTGAATGCATAACTCCCCTTTTGGAAAGTTATGAGAAGCCACTGTGGAAGGGATTTCATTTAATCATGATTTTATACAACAGCAGGTTTGTTTTCCTTTGTGTGCACCTACAATGACAAATTTTAAATGTTTCCATCCCCAGCCTAATAGTAACACAGGCTGGTTTCAAGGATCTCTGTGTAGTGGGTAGTTCCAACACATCTTTCTCTTTAGTTTGAACCCCTGCTGTTGAAAAGTTATTTGCACTCAGATCAAATTGTGATCCGGAGAAAATGAAGGCATTTATGTTGAGGGGGAAAGGGGTGTAAAGGGGGGGAAAGGATGTACATATGAAATATTTATAGGATTATTGTTACGACATGGGAGAAAAAAGGTATCAATACAATTATGCTCCACAAATCAGATAAGACCCAGGAAACCTGTTTTTGGAAGGAAAAGAGAAGTACGGGTGGGGGAAAATTCTCCAGTATGTGTGTGCACGCGAAGACTTTTGTATTATATGCTGTTGCTTTGTCATCCCAGTATAAAAGGATAGTTTTCTCATCGACTGTAGTATTTTCCATATAAGGAGCATTTTGACAAACCGAGTAAGCTTCATTTCAAAGACCTCTCGCTTGGGACTGATAAATCTTGAATGCTTCTGATTACCTGAAGGAACAATATTCAGGCTTATGAGATTCCAAAGTGCTTTTCATCTTCATGCAATGCAGCTATTTTCTGAACCTTTGACCTCATTACCATGCAGCAGCTACCTGCACTTCAGTCTTTAAATAATAAAACTCGCATCTGAAGAACCAAAACAAAAATAAAATAAAAAATATTTTATTTATTTGTTGTTCTTGCTGTTTTTAAACACTCCTCAGAAATTGCTCTAACTCTATTTGACTTTCCTTGGATAAAATGATAATGTTTCTGTTATATTTTGTAATATGAGAGTTCACTATTGGTAGCTATTATGTTTTAGGAATATGTCCACAAGAGACTTTAAGGTTGTAGTTCTATTTGTGCTCACCTGGGAGTAACTTCCACTGAAATCAATGGAACCTATTTCTAAGTAGACATGTACAGATTTGCTGTGTTACACTAGCATTGTTCCTTGGGAAAGAGCTGCGGTTCAGTGGTAATCTGCTTTGCATGCAGAAGGTTAAAATCCCCAGCATCTCCAGGTAGGACTGGGAATATTCCCTATCTGAAACCCTGTAGACAGGGTATTAGACAATACTGAGCTTGATGGACCATTGGTCTGACTCAGTCTAAGCCAGCTTCTTGTATTGCTTTGTTTCTAGCAAACAAAGAAGAGGCAAAGTCTCAATTTGAACACCCTTCAACGGTGCTCACTGACACTGAGGGACCTTATCAAATGAGGAACCCACAAGGGCAGCTGATTACCTTTGAGGGCTCAGCTGATCAGCACTGTCATTGAGCCCCACTTTACAAAGAAACAACAGGAAGCTCAGTTTAAACTCCCATTGTTCATTTGAAGCCATGTGCATGCCATTCATATGTCTGGCTTCACATGTGACATCAGGTGTAGTGGATGTAGGTGTGGTTTGGGGGATGACGGATGCATGGGTGAAATGGAACCCATACAAGGCCTAATTAGGCTTAAGATCCCCCCATCTTGTGGAGACAATACTGAACCATGTAGACCCCTGGCTTGACATTGCATAACACACCTTCCTATGTGCCTATGTTTATACAAGTTGTACACACACATGGGCTGTTCAGAAGATCAGATGAACCTGGGAAGGACAGGAATGAACTGGGAAAGTAACAACCCCTCCACACATCCACTGGATCTGAAAAGATTTGTGGAAAATCTGAGCCCAGTGGCAGCAGCTGTTGACAGAAAAGAGAAATTTACCAACATTGATTTATAAGAGTAAGGTCATGGAACAATTATCACTAAGGTTATGAAACCAATATTTATGTCCTTGCACCACTGTGATAATCCTTTGCACTCAGTCTCCACATTTATATATTTCATCAACTCAAGACTATGCAAGTCTACTCAGAATAAGTCATTTTGATTCCAAAGAGCCGTACTTCTAGGTAAGCAAGCACAGGAATTGCAGCCACTGGAGGTTTCAGAATGTTTTATTTTGAATCAGTAGCTTTTCCTGTGAAGTCCTAAGCATATAAACAGATGTTAGCTTAGTTTAGATGAGAAGAAAGAAATAAGAAAGAAGTTAAATTAAAAATTGGTAGTATTTTTTTTTTTACCACCAATGGTACATTATAGTAATTTTTAATACACCTATGGTAATTTTTGGAATGACATACAAATCTTTACTTCCTAAATGGATTACGGTGTATGATTGAATAGCCAGTAGGGGTATAATGCTAATAAGTGGCCTTAAATTAATATAATAAAGGACGATGCAAGCTGTAGCAATGCTGAACACAGCTGTTGTTAAATAGTTATGAAATGCATAGGGGACGATTACTTTTTCATACCAATGTGAGAGGGAAAGACATAGACCTTCTGAATGTAATGAGATTGGAAGTTGGCCATGACACCAGGTTAACATCCTTGCTCTCATGAAAAGTGCCACTGGACTTCTAATGACAGCTGGTCAGGACCTTGGCTATACATTTCATCTAGGAGGTGGCACTTTGCCGGGAAGGGGGGGGAGGGGAATCATCTTGTGCCAAGCTGGTGCACTGACTCAAACACTGATTCCAAGGAAAAAAATGACATCTAATGAATCAGCACTGCCACTTTTCACAACACCTGGTTTCCCCCTAGAGGTCTTCCATCCAAGTGTTGGCCTGACCCACTCTTGCTTGGCTTATGAGATCTGACAAGATCACAACCCAGGGTAGCATGCCTGTTGGTCATGCCAACAAATCTCATTTGTGTTTGAATTTTAATGAGAAAAAGGACATTTTGCCTATAAATCACATTCCTGGTGATAAGTGAGGAGAGAGAGAGAGAGAGAGAGAGAGAGAGAGAGAGAGAGATTCACTTTCTTTCTATGGAGAAAAGTTTTTAAAAGTCTTTGATTTTATATGTTCCCAAATTATTATAGCATGGATAGCCAATAGCATATTCTTGACGCACAAAAATAAGGAACCCGCTGTATAAAAGCAACCACAAATAGAGGAAAAGAAAAGCAGCGGTTCAAGCCAACATATAAAGACGCAATATATGGCAATCAAAATAAAAAACAAATTGTACTCAGCACAAGGTACCCGCTATTACAAGGCATGAAGTACATACACGCAGTACCCCAGAATCATCAAAATAAGTACAATATTACAATTAATTATACATTTTCATTATCTCTGATGCAGGAAAATTCTTGGAAGCGGTGGAACAGTTGTAGCAAATAGAGAAGGCATGCAGTACGTACAAGCAGTACTCCAGAATAATCAAAATAGGTACACTATGACATTTAATGATATATTTTCATTATCTCTGATGCAAGAAAATTCTTGGAAGCGGTGGAGCAGCTGCAGCAAACAGGACTGGAACATGGTATCCCAGTTTCAAGTAAAAACTCCTTCTTCAGCCTGTGAGGTTAACAAGGGCCCACATTAGGTACAAGTCGAGGTACTTCTATTATATTTGTTTTGATGATTCTCGAGCACTGCTTATATGTACTACATTCCTTGTCTGTTTACTACAGATGTTCCACCGTTTCCAAGAGCTTTCTTGCATTGGAGATAATGAAAATATATCATTAGTTGTAATATTGTACTTATTTTTATGATTCTGGAGTATGTACTACAAGCATATTTTTGAAAGCTGCATAGGGCCTTGGCAACCTTTGCTAACGTACACTCAAGTTCTGTTTTATTTAGTTAGTTAGTACACACACACACCCCATTGATTTTTTAAAAAACCCTTAAGGCACAAAAATAATAAAACAGTATGACTACCACAAAAAACACTATTAAAATATTCGAAAAATTAAAGTCAGTTATAATCTTAAAACAGATTAAAACACACACATAACTGTCTTTTTTTTTAAAAAAAAAATATTTGCAGGTGCTGAAAAAGTATACAGTAAAGGCAACTGCCTGATGTCATTAGGCAGAGGGTTCCCAAGTGCAGGTGCTGCCACACAAAAAGAATTATTTCTTACGAATTCTTAACAAATATTATGTGGCACCTGTAGCAGCACTGGTTCCACAGATCAAAGTGGTCAAGCAGGCATATTGGGGTGAGGTGATGTCACAGGTAAGCCAGTTACAAGTTGCTCAAGGCAACATCTCAAACCTGGCCCGAAAAGAAATTGGCAACCACTGCAGGTTTCTGAGCATGTGTGTTCTATGCTGACAAGGTCTCACTCCTGTCAATAACCATTCTGCAACATTCTTCACTATCTGCAGCTTCTGGATCAAGGACGAGGGAAGCCCCATATAGAACACGTTCCACTAATGCATTAACTACTATGGCTAAGATTTTCTGGGGCCAGGAAATGTCATGGCTGTTGTATCAGCTGCAGTTGGTAAAAGACACTTCTAGCTGGTGAGGCTACCTGGACCTCCAGTGGCAAAGGTGGATCGAGAAAAATCCACAAACTAGAAACCTATTCCTTCAGGGTGAGTGCAACACCATCCGAGATAGACAATTTACCAATTTATTGGACACAAGAACTACTCACCCACAGTGCCTCCATCTTGCCAGGATTTAAACTCATCTGTCTCACCACAGCATCCAAGCTCTGGCCCAGGAACTTCACAACCTCAGCTGAGACTTATTGGCATACTAATGGCACCTTGCCCCCAAACTCTTCACAGCTTAATATAGAAGAGGGATGGGGTAGGGGTTCAAGCACAGTGATTCAGGGTAGGGGGAGGTAGAGTGTGGGAGGTGGGGCAGGCCAGGTAAGGGGCACACAGTGTTGGTGTAATTTTGGAATACATGCAAAATTGCACCAACTGCTTGGTCTGTGCCTCAAGTTGCCCACCTTCCCACCTTCCCATTCCCTGGAGCAAGTCTGGGGGGGGGGGGATATCATGGTCAATGGTATCAAAAGCCAAAAAGAGCTCAGTAAGCAGAAGCAAGGCCACACTCCCACTGTCTCATTCTCTGTAAAGGTCATCCATCAGGGCCACCAAGGCCAACTCAGTCCCATGGCCAGTCCTGAATCTAGACTGGAATAGAGCTAAATTAATATGTATCATCCAAGAATGCTTGCAGCTGCTCCACTGCAACCTGCTCTGATCATGACAAGGGAATGCACTGTTGTGTCCCTTGGGTCACATACTACCACAATGATGTGCCCTGCCTGGTTTGTTGAACCAATGACCAGTTGAGAGAAATCCATGGTTACCATGGAAGCCCTGAAATCTCAAGCCAGCCCAGCGGCAGCCTCTGCAAGAATACTGAAGTCAACATTACCCCAGAGAGTATCTCAGCCAGCCCTATCAGGGATGCTGGTAGTCTCTCTGGTCTAACACCAGGTGTAGACATTCTAAGCCTGTTCCAACATAAAGAGGTTTTCTGGCCAAGAAGATAATGCTTTTATGAACAATAGCAGAACCCCCCCCCCCAGTCTAGACTGGTGATGTACCAAGGACCCAGATGGGTGCAGCTGGTTAAGCTAAGGCCTACTCAGCTCATTCTCCCAAGTCTTGCTAACGTAAGGCAAATCAGCCCATTCATCCACAATCAAAGCTGGCTTTCCACTGCAGCACTACCAAACCAGAAGGCTCAGCAGATATGCTACCAATACCTTCTAGAGCACTGTTAAAGAAAACAGTAACAAAATGCCAACTGTTGTTTGTTGTTGTTGTTTAGACGTTTAGTCGTGTCCGACTCTTCGTGACCCCATGGACCAGAGCACGCCAGGCACTCCTGTCTTCCACTCCCTCCCGCAGTTTGGTCAGACTCATGTTTGTGGCTTCGAGAACACTGTCCAACCAAAATGCCAACTAGGGATTGGCAAATCTGCCAACTTCATTTTCTCATGTGTCCTATCGTAAGTTCAGTTCACCCCATGTCTGCATTAGGTTGCATTCATATATATATATATATATATATATATATATATATATATATATATATACACACACACAATAACATATACTTAATACCATATGAGAACAAAGACATAAAGAAAAACAATGAAAATGAATGAAAATGAAGCATGCATACAGACAAAATATAAATTTGGGTCATATGATTCAGAAGCCCAGGAAATAATTAGCACCGTTTATAGTGTTGGGAATAGGTAGTAACATGTTTTATTTATAAATATTAGGGTATTGCCCTCAAGATCTTATGGTATTCTCATTTAAAGCTTTAAAGATACAGTGCTAAGAATTCCAGATAGCAGCATATTTCACAGGAGGCATTTGAACATTATTACCAACACTATTATATAAAATCTTCTTTTTTTGCCATGTAGTTGAAAATGAATCTTTTGTTTGTTTGTCCTCTATACCTTAATTCTTGAGTTAATTTTTCAGCAACAGCTGCTGGATCAGATTTGATTATGCCATAAATTATTTTTCTTTTCTTTTTTAAGAGCATACATAAAAAATTCTGTTATTTCTTCGGCAGATTTCTTCTAATATACATATTTCTGTATGGTATTCTGCCTAATTATACACTGCTTTGCAAGCAAGTCCCTTCCTCCAAAATAACACATTTCTGTATGTTCTTTACTGTAGCATATATGGTACTTGTTTCCCCAATATACAGATTTTTTGCTTGGATAACTGCATCCCCAAATTCTGCAGATTTAGTAGGATAGTAGTGTTTCAGTTAACACTTTGTTCTGGAAAGTGTGAATTAATTGATTTGCATTGAAATGAAATGTGAATTGAATGCATTTCTCCCCCATTTCCACCTGACAGTTTTACTTATAAGGGGAAGAAAATAGTGTTTAAGTAATGATAGGGAAACCAAGAGTTCGTGTTTTAATATTACATCTCTGTTTAGAGATCTGTGTACCGCACCTCTTAACCTTGAATTCCTCTTCTACAAAGTAGAGGAACACTTATTGCTACATTTGTTTATTATGAAACATCTGCACCTGGAAAACTTAGGCAGCTGCTAAGGGTGCATTGTTGCTGATGTCTGCTCGGACTTGACTGACCAACCCACTTGCTTCTCTCATCTCTATTCTTATCTACCAGCAGGCTGTTGTGAGCCTCCAGCCATTTATTTCCCTTCCTCCATGGTCCAATGTTCTACACGAGAGCACTGGGAGGTGTAGAAAATGGCATGTGCCTTGCAATCGCCCACTGCAGATAGTGCTGCTGCTGCTTCCCACCACTGTCAGTAAGCACTCCACAGCAGAGGCAGCTTTAGGGCAGCATTACTGGTTCAGCCATACTGGGTGCTAAGGCTAGGGGGCACCACATGGTGTTGCAACTATGATGTAGTGAATTGAGCAGAATGGAAGGCGAGAGGCGGGAGACACCAATTTTGGCCTGCACAGGGAGCTGCTGAAACCTGAAAGACCCAAGTCCTCCCTGTCCACAGAATCTTTTTTGATGTCAGGAGGCCTACCAGACATCAGGGTTCCATCAGACAGCACTTTGTGGGGAGGCGGAGGAGGGTTCAATCATGGAGCCATTCCTGAGCCTTATCACTCATGAGGGATTCAGTTGGAGCTGTGAAGTTAATTTTTGCTTATTATTCTGGGTCACAGAACTGAAAAGCAGCACCCACTGGCCTCCTCCATTAGCCAGAAGACCACGGAACATATGGGCTTAGTTTCTTTGTGCAATGGAATATCCATTTGGCCTGTTCCAGTTGGCTCCCTCGGGCAGGCCAAGAAACTTGCATTTCAATGCGCATTTGGCGCAGGTGGTAACTGAGTGCCAATATTAGTCCAAGAAGCTAAGACGAGTACAGCTATGCACTGTAACTTAACAACCGTATTTAGCTCATGCATAGTTTTAACATTTAAAAAGAACCCACTGTTTTTCTTTCAAATTAAAAAAAAAAACCCTTGCTCATTAGACTGCAGAAACATTCATTATAAATGCATGGTTAAGTCCTGACTTGCAGCTTTGCAAGTGCATCTCGTGTATTTTTGATACAAGTATATGTTGACAAACTGCATATATTATATAAATTAATCATACTCCTGCCAACTCATCATAAGGATGCTATTTCTTCTCATGAGAAGTGTGTCCTTAAAGTTAGTTTTTGAGAGTTACGCTTATTTATTTGTTGTTGGTTGCTGGTTTTTTAATTTTTTATTTTAATTTAAAAAATCAGATTATGGTAGAATTTAACACTCTTGACAGGTTGTAAAAAATACTTTTCAAAGTTTAGCGAGTATTTCCCCTGTGTGTGTTTTTCCAAACTAGGGAAAGCTTAACCCTTAGAAACTGTGGATGAAGTGTGTAAGGTAGGAATCAAGAAGGAATGAATTTCTACACAGAATTTTGTGACTTTGACCAGCTGAGTTTTGCTCACATCAAGTGCCTGGTTATGTTAGAGTGACTCATTGATTGAATGAATGATTGATTGATTGATTGATTGATTGTCCAAGTGATGGTGTGTAAAATTACAAGCAAGAAATACATATATAACATGTATAATGCATATGAAAGCCAAAGCCCATGAGGCATATTTCTGTAGCACAGTTTTCTATTCATACAAATATTTTATACAGGCATATGCATTGCTACCTGTATCCCTTCTTGTGTTGATTGCTTTGGGACAGGAGTCTTCAAATCCTGCAGACCAAGACTCACCTTTAACCCAGACATGTATTTGGGCACGTATTTCTCATTAATATTGCTATTATTTTTGCCATCTATGTATGGTGGTAGTACTTCTCTTGAGGCCCTCCTTAGATCAGGTCATGATGGGACTCAACTCACTAGCTGAAGACCAACATTTATATACTGATACTCATGGGAATGTTATCAGTATTATTATTGATTTATACCCTACCCTTCTATGAACAACTACAATCAAGGCAAGTGCAGATGCAGACTAGGAAAGATCCACAGTCATAAAATCTGGCCTCCAGGGAATGCATTGTCTACTGCTGCTGCTTCTGCAGAAGCAACAACAGTTGTAACACACTCCTTGGAGGCTGGATCTGCTGCCCCCACCCTCCCAATAATGCCTCTACAGTGGCCTCCTGGCAAATAGAAGGTGATGTTGGTCTGCTCCTACCCCTAGGGAGGAAATAGAGGTTGGTGCCATCTGGAGTCTCCTAGGCTATGCACCAACCTGGCATGATTCAGAGTGGAGCCCTTCCCTCCCACAATGACCTTTGATTCCCACTTCAACCAGTGGGTAAGGTTGATTTTACGCCCCCCAAACGTGTTCCTGATGTAGATCATCATTCACCCCCTTGTTGCCTTGCCAGGGGATATACCATTTTGTGGTTCACTTCAGATGCCAAAATGTCTTGGGCTGGCCCTAAATGTTTATAATGATTTTTGCCATGAGCCCTCTGCAAGCAGGGATGGGAGGAGAGTGCTGAGTTGAATGCTGGGGAGTGGGCAGGTACAGTGGTACCTCCAGTTGCAGATGGGATCCGTTCTGGAGCTCCCAAGGTTTCTGGAACCAGAGGGACAGCTTCTGAGCATGCGCGCATGGCGAAACCCAGAAAAATACTTCTGAGTTTGCCACATTCTCATCCTGATGGATATGCAACTGGAGGTGTGCATATCCAGAGATACCACTATACTACTAAGATCACTGAGACTGATGTTGGGGAGGGGCTGAGTAGTTCCCTAGGAAACATTCTCCCCCTCTGCCCATGCAAGATGTCCTGGCAGGAAAGTCACCTGAATCAGCTCCCACCCCATCTTTTACTAGCATGATCTTTCAGCCTGCATCAGATAAACAGCCTAAGCAGACCCCACGTCCACCTTCAGGCATGGATGGTACAGGTGCGAGCAGACCCAACCTACATGCTTGCTTTCCTAGCCCTGTCACTCATGAAATGCATGAATGACTGCCCCACTCTTCTAAATGAGGGGGAAAGGTGGCATATCAGGTATTTAGGACAACATATTTGCTTATGTCCAGCCATGTAACTTTAGAGCTCTAGTTTGACTCCTTAACTGTGTAACCTGTAACCCGATCTATGCTTAAGCCATGTAGTGATTTTTTTTGAGTAGTGCCTTTGGGAATAATTGAGCTGAGAGTCAAAGTTCTGTGTTTACCAGTAGAAAGCAGAACATATAGAATACACAGAACACTGTATATTTGAGATTGTACATAAATTTGAGAATTGGGATGGGGGAGGGGAATAACTTCCTTTGCCCTGAGATCAAAGGACAAGATTGGCATTTAAAAAGAGATCCATGCAGATCAGCTTCTTCATGAGAAGAAGGTACTCCAACAGTCAGTTAAAATCAAATTCAACTGCCCTTGTAGGGACACTAGTTAATTGAATGTTACTCAAAGGGGGATGGGTGAGCTGCAAAGAAGCCAATTTTGGGTGGCACCATCCTTTTATAGGGTGACGCAAGGTCTCTGCTGACCAGCCAGCATCAGCCACCACACATCTTACCTCCCATCCCCGGGCAATGGAAGTCTGATAAGATTTTTCTGCCTACTATATGTGGTAAGGCAAATATGTTCCTGTAAAAATTCTGTCAAAGCCATATGCTATAAAGGCAAAAATTAGTGATCTCTGGGTTTGTATCTACACATATGTTGTAATGAGATAAAACCAGAGTATTAGAGAGCTGGAATGGACAAGTGCCTGACTGCAGGTGAGGAGTAGCTAATTCTGTGATTAATTCTGTCGTCCAATTTTTTTCAGTTTCCTCCCTTGTGAAAGTGACTTCCCAGTCTCCTCAGGGTGCATTAGAATTGCCTTTGATTTGATCATGAAACATTTTTTTTTGCCCTCTGCAGCCTCCCTGGCTGCCTGTGCTTCCTGATCCCAAAAAAGGCCCATGTAGAGGTTTACTTCATGACATCTTACCTTAAGTTTTAATTGAAGCAGGGGCAAGTGAAGAGGCTGGCTACCAAGCAGCTGAGGATGGCATGTTTGCTGGTTTTGTTGTTAAGGGACATCATTCCTTTTACCTTTTTCAAAAATACATTTACTCACTGATTTCTTTAACAGCATAAATACTTCACTTCAAAAAACAAGAATGAAAACTGCATTTTTCCGTGTATAAGATGACCCCTATTTTTTTGAGCCCAACATTAAGAAATAAATATTTTAAACACCAAACAGAACTTTGATATTTTATTAAATATTCAAAACACTGGCATATTTAGTACCATATATTTAAAGATCAAACAGGGAGGCAAGCTGTGTAATGGCGGCTGCTCCTATCAGCTCAGTGTAACTCCACTATAGCTGCAGCTCCAGCTGCCCTGCCTGTGTGTTGCACTTTTGTCTCAGTATTTACGGTATGTACCGTACTTACACCATGAGCGCAGGCAGATGTGAACGCTGATCAAGGAGTTGCGATGGCCAGAGCGAGTGCGCTTGGGGAATGGGGGGGTCTGGGTAGCCAGGGGGCGGCTGAGGGAACTAAGTGGAAGGGAGGACAATGTCCGGAGTGGGGGCTGCTGGGTGGGTGGGGAGTACCTGACCAGGGTTTGTCATGAGGCCAATAGTGAGGGGAGGCTGGGGGGAAAGTATGTGAATGGCGCCAAGGGGGTGAAAAAACTCAATATGGATTCTAAATGGCCAAAATATTGTGAAATCTTAGAATATGAAGGTGAAAGGGTAAAGCTTCAGAGTTACGAAAAACTAAAGTCCAAAGTTCGAGATTGGCTGCATTACTATCAGATAAATGAGACATTTAAAGAGGACAGGAAAATAGGATTTCAGAAGGAGAGGTCAAAGTTAGAAACGGAACTGTTAGAACCCAATACTAAGAATCTGTCAAGAATGTATAATTTACTGCTTAAAAGGAATACACAGGAGGAAACGGTGAAATCAGCTATGATTAAATGGGCACAGGATATCGGTCATGACATTATGTTTGCTGATTGGGAACAGTTATGGACCACTGGTGTTAAGTTTACGGCATGTAATGCCTTAAAAGAAAATATAATGAAAATGATCTACAGGTGGTACATGACTCCAGTCAAGCTTGCAAAAATCTACCATTTGCCCAATAATAAATGTTGGAAATGTAAT
Organism: Podarcis erhardii; assembly: GCF_964252035.2. Lineage (NCBI taxonomy): Eukaryota > Metazoa > Chordata > Lepidosauria > Squamata > Lacertidae > Podarcis > Podarcis erhardii. Next base: position 13,036,667 of record NC_138504.1, read on the forward strand.
GAGAATGAAGGTACCTTTTATCACCTATGGTGGACCTGCCCGAGGGTGAAAGCATTCTGGGAAATGATCTATAATGAAATTAAGAAAGTCCTTAAATGGACATTTATTAAGAAACCAGAGGCTTTTCTCCTGGGCATGGTTGGCCAATTGGTGCCAAAGAAGGATAGGACTTTCTTTATGTATGCTACTACTGCAGCAAGAATTCTTCTGGCAAAGTATTGGAAGATGCAAGAACTACCTACTCTTGAAGAATGGCAGACAAAGGTGATTGACTTCATGGGACTGGCAGAGATGACCGGCAGAATTCGTGACCAGGGGAAAGAGGCAGTGGAAGAAGACTGGAAGAAATTTAAAATATATCTTAAAAACTGTTGTAAAATTGAGGAGGGTTAAGATGTCAAGGGGTAAGAAGCAGAGAACTACAGTTGTAATTAATAAATTTACGGGAATTTAATGAAGGGAACTAAATGGATAAATTGACTAAAGGGTTGCTAAAAAATTTTAAAATAAGGATGCAGCGAAAGGGAGGTAAGGGGAAGTCGATTGAAAGAAGTTACAAGAAAATAAGATTATGAATTTATTTATGTTTGATTTCTTTATGTTTGTTTGTATTTCGTGATGTGTTTATCTTTTAATTATGTGTTTTAAAAATTGAATAAAAATTATTATAAAAAAGAAGAAGAAGAAAGTATGTGAATGGCAGCATGCATTTATTTATATATTTAATTGCAACATTCCATGTCTAAGACGACTCCCAATTTTAAACTTAAAAAATTTGGGGGGAAATATCGTTTTATACACGGAAAAAGACGATAATTGTCAGGAGCACAAGAGGCAGCCTCCCCACAAGTAAGGTACCGATGGGCCTTGCAATCATATCTGTCTGAGTGTATTTAAAGCCTCTCTGTGAACAGGAACTCTTACTTACCACGAGGAGGAGGCTTTTAAGCACATGCAAATGATTGTGTTTACAAGGTCCCTTCAAACATTGTAGGAAGGTTGGATAGGAAGCAGGTGTGCCCACGGTGTGCAAGGAGCATAGCTGTCAAGTGTCCCTTATTTGAAGGGACAGTCCCTTATTCCAGCGCCATGTCCCGCTGCTGTCCCTTATTGATAGATGTCCCTTAAATGTCCCTTAAATGATGTCCCTTAAATTTCAAAGGAAGCAACTCCTCTCCCTCCCTCCCTGCCAGCCAGGGAGGAGGGAGGCTCCAACTGTGTTGCTTGGCTGTGTTGCTCACCCAATAAGAAGTCTAAGAATGACTGGGGGTGGAGCTTGCATGCCTTGTGTGTGGCTAGTTAATGCAAGCTGAGGGGGGTTTTGAATGCTAGACGCCATTTTGTTGCACGTGCTGCTGCAAACTTTGCAGTGCAAAGCCAGGCCGGGGAGCCATCTTAAGTTGAGGCTGCATAGGCCTTGTGGTGCATGTGATTCAGATTCTATTCAGTTGAACCTCTGGTTACAAAGTTGATTGGACATGTTCTCGAAGCTACCAGCATGAGTTTAACCAGACTGCAGGAGGACAGGAAGACGAGTGCCTGGAACAGGTGAGGCTGCAGGTCCCTTATTTTGGCTGCTGGTCCCTTATTTTCAAGGCTGCGGGTCCCTTATTTTCAAATCTGTAAGTTGACAGCTATGGCAAGGAGACGCCTACTCTTTCTCCCCAGTTTAAGCACTCACACGTTCTTCTGAATACTTGATTAAGATATTGTATGGTTCATATGTGCGAGTGTGTTTATTTTCATCAAGAGCTCACCAAATTGCTGTTTATCTGCTAACTACAGTGTTATCCATAGGGATTCCTTGGCATGATTGCTGCACACAACTCAGCACAGCTGAAATGAATTTAAGTGGTCCCTGGATATCACTGGATATTAGCATTCTGAAGCCAGGGTTCCTGTTGTCACATAATAAGAGGCGGAAAATGTCATAAAATCAATACTTTCTAATGACAGAAGCAAAATGTCAAAAATTATCCTATTTGCATCACACTTTTTAGACAGTAAGTTCAGAAAGCCTTGGAGGGATTAGGGAGGAATGTTATGTGTGCTTTGCTGCTCTCTTAAAAGTATTGCTTTTATTGTGTACAAACTGCTTGTGTGGTCCAGCTGTTTGGAATGGGCCCACACTACTTGTCATCTACAAAGTTAAATGCAGCCCACGTATGGATCACAGCAAGCCAGATATAGGAAGGAAATCTGGTTTAGGTCACATTTTCGCATGAAACAACCTATCTAGAACACCCCCAGAACAATTCATGAACAGAAACATGCCTATCTTTTGAAATTTGCACTTCTCTGAATTTTGCAATGCAGTTCGCCAAAAAAGAACCCTCGAAAAGAGAGAGAGTGTGTGTGTGCAGAATCAATATTATTAGAGAAAATGTATCTACAAATGCATAACTTTGGAGGGGGGTATATATGAAATGCAAGGATTCCCCCTCTCCTTCTGCTTCCGAAACAAAGCTCAGGGCAAATTAAAGAAAATGCAAATATCAAAAGGTCTCATTACTCTCCGAGAAGAAAAGCTTTGGTTCTTATTAAAAGCAACTCTCTTTCTTTTGACCCATAGAAAACTTCTGATAAATTCTTGTATGTTCTTAAAATTAGACCCCATGTAGCATTGGCGAAAGGACATCCAACAGTGCGGGAAATTGGCTTCAGGGATACTGCTAATTGTGAATGTACTTTCCCCCCATAGTGTGAACTACATCAATATTTTTACACCTCCTGGAGGCACCCTACCGTACTAGTTTGGAGTAGAAGAAAGTTTTGATTGACCGTTTTCTTTTTAACCTCTCTCAAAATAAATATAATACTGGAGCATGTAACATTGTCCAAAAATAGTTGCAATAACATTGTTAGCTGTTAATACAAGGCTGGTAATTCCCCCCCCCTCCATTATTGATATTTACGGACACATACATGATATTTTCATGTTAGAGAATAGAAGAAGCATCTCAGTGGTGCATGAATTGAGCACAAGGATGGGCTCTAATATATCCTTTGTCAGGGCTGGCTTGTGGGAAGGAATTTGAAGTGAATCGGGACGCAGAAGCCTTTGAGCAAGATACAATAAAGATCAAAGGCCAAAGCAAAGAACATACCAGAACACTGGGAAACAATGGGGAAATTTTCACCTGAAGATGTGAAGTTAAATCCATGAATGAGAAGATCTACCTCCAATAGTCCAGTGCATCAGTCCCAGACTTTCCCTGGGTGTTAGGATGGTAGGGAGCTTGGTCTTATATTCACTTGAATGTAAATATAACTTTCTGTGCAATTGGGGATCCCAATAATGGCAAAGTAAATGCCAGCATAAGCCCTCTGCAGAACTTGTGGGTCTTAAGTGGTGAGGACAGTGGGAACTGCATGGAACTTAAGCCTTCATTTGCACTCACCTACATGTATGATTGCAGGATGATCTCATTTTTCTTATACACATGATTTTGAACATGTGATGCTGAACTTATGACATATAAGTCATAACAGCTTGCAACAGCTTGCTAAAGCTGTGCAACATGGTCTGTTACAGGATTACCATGAAAGGATGCGATTGAAATCATGTGGAAAATCTGAATCATATTTATTCTCTCACTTTTTAATGAGATGGAATTGCTATTCGCTATGGTGCTACTTAGAATAAAATTGGTGGATTTTGTTTGTTTAAGATATACCCTGAATTTGGAATTTTTGACTTTTATTTTACTTGTTATTATAGGGATGCAGGGAGTCTTTTACATTGTTTTTATATAGTAAGTTTTGCACAATACTTATAAAGTTTTCTCTAATATTAATATTAATATTAATGATAATGATGAAGATAATAATAATAATAATAATTTATTTCTACCCTGCCCACTCTGGACAGCTTCCAATAAAAGATTAAAAATACATTAAAACATCAGTCATTAAAAACTTTCCTAGACAGGGGTGCCTTCAGATGTCTTCTAAATGTCAGATAATTGTTTATTTCTTTGACATCTAATGGGAGGGTGTTTCACAGGGCGGATGCCACTACCCTCTACCTGGTTCCCTGTAACTTTGCTTCTCACAGCGAGGGAAGCACCAGAAGGACCTCAATGTCCGGGTTGAACAATGGGGATGGAGACACTCCAGGTATACTGGGCTTAGGCCATTTAGGGCTTTAAAGGTCAGCACCAACACTTTGAATTATGCTCGGAAACGTACTGGGAACCAATGTAGGTCTTTCAAGACTGCTATTATGTGGTCTCAGGGGCCGCTCCCAGTCACCAGTCTAGCTGCCGAATTCTGGATTAGTTGTACTTTCCGGGTCACCTTCAAAGGTAGCCCTATGTAGAGCACATTGCAGTAGTCCAAGCGGGAGATAACTAGAGCATGCACCACTCTGGCAAGACAGTCCACGGGCAGGTAGGGTCTCAGTCTGCGTACCAGATGGAGCTGGTAGACAGCTGCCCTAGACACAGAATTGACCTGCGCCTCCATGGACAGGTGTGAGTCCAAAATGACTCCCAGGTCCTTCAGGGGCACAGTTGTCCCATTCAGGACCAGGGAGTCCCCCACACCCACCTGTCCCCCCCCAAGACAGTACTTCTGGCTTGTCATGATTCAACCTCAATCCGTTAGCCGCCATCCATCCTCCAACCGCCTCCAGGCACTCACACAGGACCTTCACTGCCTTCACTGATTCTGATTTGAAAGAGAGGTAGAGCTGGGTATCATCTGCATACTGATGAACACCCAGCCCACACCCCCTGATGATCTCTCCCAGCGGCTTCATGTAGATGTTAAAAAGCATGGGGGAGAGAATGGAACCCTGAGGCACTCCACAAGTGAGAACCCAGGGGTCTGAACACTCATCCCCCAACACCACTTTTTGGACATGGCCCAGGAGGAAGGAGCAGAACCACTGTATAACAGTGCCCCCAGCTCCCAGCTCCTTTAGACGGCCCAGAAGGATGTTACAGTCAATAGTATCAAAGGCTGCTAAGAGGAAACAGCTTTCACCTTTGTCCCTAGCCCGCCAGAGATCATTGACCAGCACGACCAAGGCAGTTTCAGTCCCATGATAAGGCCTGAATCCCGATTGGAAGGGATCCAAGTGGTTCGCATCCTCCAGGCATGCTTGGAGTTGTTCAGCAACCACCTGCTCAATCACCTTGCCCAAGAATGGAAGATTTGAGACTGGGTGATAGTTGGCCATATTGGCTGGGTCTAAAGATTTTTTTTAAGAAGCGTTTTTTTTTATCAGCGGATCTGGGAAGGCACCCCGCAGAGCCCATTGCCCAATCCTTCCTGGTCCGCTTTTATTAGCCATGATGGGCAAGGATCAAGGAGACAGGTGGTCAGTTTCACTCGTCCAAGCAGCCTGTCCACATCCTTGGAGGTAACAGATTGGAATTGATTAGACAGGACTCTAACACTCGGCCCTGCTTCCATGGTGGAGTCTACCTCTTTCCGAATCTGAGCGACTTTATCTGCAAAAAAACTGCAAAATCGTTGCAGGAGATCTTGGGGTCTTTACCAGGCCCCGATGGCAAAGGTGGTTCCATTAAATTGTGAACCACCTGAAAGAGACTCTTGCTGCTATTTTCTGCAGATGCAATACAGGCGGTGAAGAAAGTTCTCTTTGCCATCACTATTGATACTTGGTAGGCTCAACATTGAGCTCTTACCTGTGTCTGGTCAGATTCAAAATGAGTTTTCCGTTATAATTTATTATCTAAAATGATATACCTAATCAAGGGCAGTTGCTTTTCCAATAGCTTAGGCTTGTCAACAGGAGGGAAATCCTGAGTGCCAGGTATTGTAGGATGCCACAGCAACTCTAATAAGTCTAAGCCAGCATAACCAATGGTCAGGGACAATGTAGTCCCACTACATGGGCACTACATGGACCACCCCCACATTAGAGTCACTTTCCCCACCCAGAAATTTAACTTCTAGCAGGAGAGATGAACCCTGAAGACTGATAATGCCAGTGGATCACACTAACTGCATTTTATCTAGACATCCTGAAAAGGCAAAAGTAGGAACAAAATGGTATGTGTGCGTGTCCAGAGAGAGAATAGTAATGGAATAGATAATAGAGATCAATGGAGCCTATGAATGTGATTTCAGTACCTTTCACCCAGAGGCAGAGCTAGCTGCTCCAGCACCCGGAGAGGTGTACATGCTGTGCACCCAGGGGGCGGAGCGGGCGTCCCAGGTAGGTGCTGCCCACAGCGAGTGTCCCGGGGGACGGTGGTGCAGCAATGTCACTCCCCCTCAGGGATGACACCCAGGGCGAACCGCACATACCGCACCCCCTTCCTCCATCAGTGCTTTCACCCATGGTAGGGATTCAAGTCTTTACTGCAGCCGGCCCTCAAAGAAAAGTCCTTTAGGTAAAATGAACCTTTCAAGCTGCAGACCTATGTGTTAATCAGTGCCAAAACATTAGAAGAACTGATTAGTTTTGTTTAACACAAATCCTCTAGGGTTTGGGACGATTCGATTTTTGCAGACTTGATTTGTACACCCTTTGTTCCTTTGAAGCAATAAGGCAGAGATCTTTGAGACCCTTCATTGATCTCTCCTCTTTTCTTGTGATCGCGGTAAGAGTTTTACAAAGTGTGAGGTTCTTCACATTTTTTTGCATGAAACGATTAGCAGGGAGCTTGGTGCTAAAACTTTAATAAAGAGAATTTCAAGTTGCATTCTAGAGTAAAGTGACATGTCAGCTTCAAAAGATCAAGTCAAAATCGTTCTGTGAGCTTCTTCTGTTGAATAAATGATGTTCAGAAGAAATGAAAAAGAGGCTGAGTTGATACAAGATGATAGTTTGAAAACACACTAATTGGTGCTGAGCATATAGTATGTAAATTGTGTATACTTTAATTTTTAAACATCATTGAGATGGTTGAAGCACTTAGAAGATGTGGGTTGTAAATAAAATTTAAAGCAGTATCATACCACTTTAAACAGTCATGACTCCCTGCAAAGAATGCTGGGAACTGGAGTTTGTTAGTAGTGTTAAGAGTTGTTAGGAGACCTTGAATCCATTCACAGAGTTACAATTCTGAGGGGTTTAACATTCAACCCTCTTCTGAGGGAACTTGGGGACTTGTAACTCTATGAGGGGAACGGTGTCTCCTAACAATTCTCAGTTCCCCTATAGTTCCCAGGATGCTGGAGGGGGCTGGGGAATGATGACTATATAATGTTGCTTTAAATGAGTAGTGCAGATGGGGCCAAGGAGTCAAATCTCTCGCTGCTGCAGAGGGAGAGATGAGACAGTGTGGCCTTCTCCATCAGCTTGGCTAGAATCCTCTCCTCTCCAAGAACCTTTGTCATCAGTATCCATTCCACCTGGCTGCCAGAGAGACAGAGAGAGAGGCTGGATCTAGACACAGCAAAGAAGCATTTCAGGAAAATGTGTTGTAAACTTTGTATGAGAAATTGTGTTGGTAAAAATGGAACTCCACAGTGCCATCTGGTATCACAATGTTATAATGCATATACAATGCATATAAAACACTTTTTCTTTACCCATCTAGCTGAGTCCAGAGAGAGAGAGAGAGAGAGAGAGAGAGAAGGAAATTAGACAGTGAACACCCCCCCCCATTGAATGGACCAATATCTCATTTGACCACATGCAGGTCCAACTATGTTATCCCAACATAGAGAATGATGCCCAAACCTTGCTATGCACACCACAGATTCAAATATTGCAGCAGTTGGAATATGCCTATTTCCTCACTGCATTACTTGTTTGTGCTCTGATGGTTGGTGGGAGCCCTTTTCAGGCAGAGACCATGTTGAAACATAGAGGACAAATCAAAGAGCAGGAGACATCAGACAAATCAGTTTTTCCTTTGTCTCTCTTTTGGTGGTTGTCTGCAGGCATTCCAGAAATGAACAATGTGGGGTAGGGGGGGGAGAGATCAGACAAATTACAGATTATAAATGTTCCCATTGGAATAAGTGGAAATTTTGGACTCGTTATGCAAATGCTTGTCTAATGAACAATTTCCAGGGGATGCATTGTGTATGGTAAGAAGGGAAAGCATTTCTCAGAATCACCTTTTGCAGTGGTCATTCCGCCTGTTTATTATGTAGCATCATCTGGGAGGAAAATGATGGAACTGGTACCCATATTTTCTGGTTTTCCTCCCCCCCCCCCTTTGTATTATTTCCAATATATTAAAGGCTATTATTTTAAACTGTGACTGCATGGAGTACCTGGACAGGAAGGTTTATATAAATGCGGGAAGTAAGCAGAATTTGATTAAATAGAATACATAATGCTGAGCCCTAACACACACATGTAAGTTCCCTGTGTAGCAGCCATGGTGCAATTACCATTTATGCCTCAACCAATGCTGTACCAATTGTGGAACTCGGATGCCTAATTATGATCTGCTGGCATTTCCCTGCAAGATTTTGTCCCCGTTATGAGAACTCAAGTTAGGAGAGAAAAGGAGAATCTGCCCATGGGAGCCTGAAGGTGGCAGGTGGTAGCTTTTCGTACAAAGGAAGAAGACTGATCATACTCATTGATTTTGTGAGTTACACACTCTGATATTTAATAGCAGAAGAGATGCCCCATGAGCAAGCCTGAAGGGCTGTGCACATTTCTTCCTCCATGCCTTTCTCGTGTGCATGCTGAGGCTAGAAATGCTGCCAAAAAGCCAATATCCAATTTGTCAAGAGTGTCCTTAGTCTCAAAAGAGACTCTGTAAAACAATAGCTCTCTAGTCAGCCATCTCTTGAGCATCATTAGCGCTATTTCTAAATCTGTTTCCTTCGACTGCTAAATGTTGTTGGGCAATGTCAAGTGGAAAGTTAACAGTTGGTAGAGTTTTGCTTAGCTAATAGCTAGTGATGTGTCTTTAATGGTATTTGATGGTCTTAGGCCCAGAAAACTGGCTCAGGGTGGGGGCTCAGGAGAAACTGTATGAGCAGTACTGAGTTTTGCAGCTGGTCACAAAGTACTAGGGCTGTGTGCATGAATGCCCCCCCCCCACCTCTGGAGTCTATTAAAAAAAAAAAGTACAGTCATACATCGGGTAGAATTTGCTTCAGGCTGAGCACTTTCGGGTTGCGCTCCGTGGCGCATGAGCACAAGTGCTAAATCGTGCTTTATGCATATGCACAAGTGCCAAATCGCACCACGCACCTGCGCAGATACAGCGCTTCAGGTTGCAGGCTTTTCATGTTGTGAACGGGCCTCTGGAACAGATCCCGTTCGCAACCAGAGGTACCCCTGTACAAAGGAAATTATTTCTATTATGCCAGCCTTTTTGCACATCTACTTTTTGTGCTATCTGCTCCAAATAGTAGCTAGTAATGCAAGAAGTTATTGCTCTTCCTCTTCAAGATTTATTTATATCAGGTGATATTTCCAACAAAGTGTGTAGACCTTTCGGTCTCTGACCATAGATGGCAGTTGAACACATCTCAATGCAACCCTTGCACCTCCCCAGAAAAATTATGGAACAGCAATAACTAGTAAGGACTTCAAGAGCAAAAAAAAAATTTAAAAATTTAAAATGCTTTGCTTGTCCCACATGCTTTTTTTCCCTGGGGGAGGGAGACTGTGGATCTGGGATCTTGTGCTGGATATAAATATAGCAAAGAAGGCTCATAGAACAGTTTACTTGTTATAGCGTAGTGAAGACGGATTTCTTTACATATCCAAAGGTCCTTTGTCCCCTCCCCTCCTGCAGACATTCACAGTGTCAACTTTTTAAACTTTAGTGTACAGATTCAAAGGAAGAAATGCAGTATTGCTGTGAATCTGAAGTCAGATCCCAACCTCTGAAAAGGAAGAAGGCATTATGTAGTAGAGGTGTTTCGCCTAAAAAGAATAGTGTTTCCTTCCTCTGTGCTCTGAATCATGCAGGGAGTGTCTGTTCCATGCACTATTTATTTCTGAGCATTGTAACCGTCTGTTTAAAATCGGATGCTAAATCTTGCATGAGTATTGATCATAACTGAATATCATCCATTATGAATACAGCATTTTGTTCTGAAGAATGGCTTATTAAAATGATAGAGGTTGAGCAGTGAAGTTGGGAGGGAAGAAGCAGTGGCTATTTAATTAGCTGCTGTAATTTTTCACGGTCATTGTAAAGAGGGGTGAAATGGCCACATTTTCTTCTCAGCTCTGTAATATCTCTTTATGTATTGGAACATTATATCAGATTCTCTGTTTACCAGGCCTGCACTGAGGATAAAAGAATCACCCCCCCACCCCAATTTTAAAAAGTCATTATTTTGCATTTTATAGCAGCAGCTTGAGAAAGCAAAGTTGTTCCTCCTGGAAGAGAAAGTTGCTCAATTATTGATAGTTGCCATCTAATTTGTTTAGTTTTATAAACCGTAGCAGCCAACATCCTTGTTAGCTAATGCCACTTTAAACAGACCCGAGCCTTGTGATGTACACTATGTTAGCTTTCCTGAAATATAAATAACAAATATATCTTTAACAGAATAGCTTGCAGAACCAGCTGCCACTGCTTCAGACACCATCATGCATCCCAGATAAAGGAGGCTTTGGCAGCAATGGCAGAATGGGGTGGGTGGAGTAGCACCTTCCCATTTCCTGTTGGGAAATGTGACCAAAGGTGGAGATGGTCAGTTCCAAATTCACTCTTAAAATGTGGGATTAAACACAACTATGCCATTGTCAAAGGCAAACACAGAAATACCATTACTAAAAGTTTAAGGTTGACAATTGCCCCCTTGATATGTTTTGAGCTACAGACCAGAAGACTGTTGTGTATGTTAAGTTGTGGGTTGACATAGCCGACGACACAGCGATTTCTCCACCTAGCTCTTTATTTCGTAAGCTGGAATAGAACTGACTGCAAACAGCTCAGCCGGCCTGCTTTTATAGGCAGCCGGCTGTCAACATTGTAACAACAACAGCCCAGAGTTCCCGCCTAAAATAACTGACGCGGACCTGAGTGAAAACTATATACAGTATCCCCCTGCTGGCCCAGGGTGAAACTTCACTACATAACACCCCTCCCCACCGAGATAAGGCGTTAGTTACAATCGTAATGGTTTCCTTATATACAGCACTACGCGTAATGGTTCAATTAGGCACAAAAGCATATTGGTTACATTTCCCATACTTAGACCAACAGTGATACATGTCCAACAACATAGTCCTTTAAATAAGTTGGGTGCTTGGGAACTCTGCCAGACCGCCGGGGACTGGTAGCCAAGTCCGGAGGGCCACACAGTTCTTGCTGAGGCTGTGGTGCGACCCTAGGTGGCGTTGGAACCAAATCCCCTGGATCCGCTGCTGTGGGTGGAGCCTCCGCAAGTGGAGTGGTCTGAGTCTGTGGTAAGTCTGGCAGACCCTCTGAAGCGGCTTGGTTCGGCTCCACGCTGGCAGTTTGCGAGGGAGGTGTAGGTGGGGCCTCGCCGTCTGTACGTGTCTCTTCTGGAGCCGCAAGCGCAGTTGGGGGCACCTCGGTAGTGTCCAAGTCCCCAACCCTGCGCCTAAGCTGGTCTATGTGCCGTCGCCACAAGCGTCCGTCTTCGAGTGCCACCTGGTACGAGCGAGGTCCAGTGACTCCCACTACTGTGGCTGGCACCCAAGGAATGTCCCCCACATAGTTCCGGGCAAAGACCTGGTTTCCTGGGACAAATGACCGTGGCGCGTTGGCACAGCCTGGGGGTTCAGCCACGGCAAAGTCCGGGTGTAGCCGGTCGAGCGGTGACCTGAGGCGGCGGCCCATAAGCAGTTCAGCAGGACTCCTCCCAGTGGCCGCATGAGGGGTGATGTGTTGCATGAACAAGTATTCGGCGACCCGCTCATGCCAGTCTCCCCGGTCCAGGCGCGCCAGTGCCTCTTTTGTCGAGCGCACCATTCTTTCTGCTTGCCCGTTGCTGGATGGATGAAAGGGTGCCGTTAGGGCATGGCGGATGCCCAGTCCCAAAAGATACCGCTCAAACGTGCCTGACGTGAACTGTGGTCCGTTGTCAGAGACAAGGACATCAGGACACCCATGCGTTGCAAACAGGCCTCGCAGCACCCGGATGACAGCTTCGGTAGTGGTGGAGGGCATCAGGGCGACCTCCAGCCATTTGGAATAGGCATCCACCACTACCATAAAGGTCCGGCCGTGAAAGGGGCCAGCCAGATCAATGTGCACCCTCGACCAGGGTGTCTTTGGCGTCTCCCAGGTGTGTCCCTTAGCTGCCGGTGGTGCAGGCCTCGACTCTTGGCACGCTTGACAGGCGGACACCCAGGCAGTGATGGCATCGTCCATATTAGGCCACCAGACGTAACACCGAGCCAACGCCTTCATTTTGACAATTCCCGGGTGGCCAACGTGCAGAGCCTCCAGGACGCGCTGACGGAGTCCCTGGGGAATCACGACGCGGTCTCCCCACAGCAGACAGCCGCAATGAGCTGAGAGTTCATGTTGTCTGGTTGCGAAGGGCTGGAACTCTGATGCAAAAGGCCCTTGTGGCCACCCCCTCCACACCCAGTTGAGCACCCGGCTGATGGTGCGATCCTGGGCAGACGCGGAGGCCACAGTGGCAGCTGATACAGGCGCTGCCGGAAGATCCTCAATCAGAAGGAGCGATGAAGCTGGAGCCGGGTCTTCCACAAATGCTGGAAGAGGGCAACGGCTGAGGGCGTCGGCATGGCCCATCGATTTCCCCGGGCGATGGATGAGCCGGTAGTGGTAGGCAGCCAGGAAAACAGTCCATCGCAGCATGCGTGGCGAGAGGACCGGTGGAGTTGGACGATCACCGGCGAGGAGGCCCAGGAGTGGCTTGTGGTCAGTGATGAGGTCAAAAGTCCTGCCATAGAGGTATTCATGGAACCTCTTCACTCCAGCCACAAGTGCCAATGCCTCCTTGTCGAGCTGGCTGTAATTCCGTTCCGTCAGAGATGGTGTCCTGGAAAAGTAGGCAAGTGGTGCTTCTCTTCCATCTGGAAAACGGTGACTAAGGACAGCACCGATGCCAAAAGGTGAGGCGTCGCAGGCAAGGACCAGCGGCCTGGATTCACTGTACTGTACCAGCACACTGTCTGATGAAAGGAGAGCCTTAACCGCGTTGAAGGCCGCCGTCTCCCGATGACCCCAGGCCCAAGGCGTCTTTGTACTAAGGAGTCGGTGAAGAGGCTCAGCCACTGTGGCTTTGTGGGGCAGGAACATGTTATAAAAGTTCAGCAGCCCCAGGAATGCCTGCAACTCCGTCTTGTTCTTTGGGGTGGGGGCCTGCTGGATAGCGCGGATCTTGGATGTGGTCGGGTGAAGGCCGGAGGCATCGATAAGATAGCCCAGGAACTCTACCTGTGGAACGGCGATCTGGCACTTCTCCCTCTTTACCTTGAGCCCGGCCTCTTGGAACCTGGTCAGCACGGCACGGAGGCGCTCGAACAGCTGCTGGTGTGAGTCTGCAGACACCAAGACGTCATCAAAATATGGTACCACGCCCGGAAGCCCTTGCAGGAGACGCTCCATAAGGCTTTGGAAGATGCCAGGAGCCACACTCACCCCAAACTGCAACCGGCGGCAACGGAATGCCCCCCGGTGGGTGACGATCGTCTGGGCTTCAGCAGTGGCATCATCGACGGGCAGTTGTTGATAGGCTTGGGCAAGGTCCAGCTTAGCGAAGACCTTACCCTCACCCAGGGAATGCAGCAGGTGTTGGACAACAGGAACCGGATAAGCGTGCTGCTGAAGTGCCTTGTTGATCGTGCACTTGTAGTCAGCGCAGATTCTCACCGACCCATCTGGCTTGACAGGCGTGACGATGGGGGTTTCCCACTTGGCGTGGTCAACCGGCTCCAAAACTCCTTGGGCGATCAGTTTGTCCAGTTGTTCGTCCACCTTAGCCTTGAGAGCAAAGGGAACCCGGCGTGGCTTTAGCTTGATGGGGGCGACTTGTGGATCAAGGCTAAAGGAGATGGGCGTACCTGTATATTGCCCCAAGGTGCCGTCAAAAACCTCGGCAAAGTCTTTGACCAGACCCTCAGTCTCTGCGTTAGAGATGCAGTTGATGCCGGTGACTTCCAGGCCGAGGGCATCAAACCAGTCTAGCCCTAGGAGGCTTGGCCGCTGACCTTCGACCACCACCAACCGGAGCAGGCCCGAAAAATCCTTGAAGGCAATCCGGAACCGGCCAACGCCTACCACGGGAATGTCGTTTCCCTGGTAGTCTCTCAGGTGTACGCGGTGAGAGTCGAGTTGCCTTTTGGACACTCTGGGTACCAGTCTTTTGATGGTGCTCCACGACACGATGGACAGGGCAGACCCGGTGTCGATCTCCATGTCACATGGAGCTCCTTCAATGAGCACCGTGACGTTCAGCTTGCGTCGCGTAGGCGAGTCGGTTTGGCCAATCGTGGTTCCAGACGGGCAGCGGCAGTTGGTGAGAGCGAAACAACTTTCCTTGGCAGACTGGAGGGAAGGCTTGGACTTGCGAGTCGATGAAGGGGGGGTGTCAGACGGAGCCGATCGGCAGACCTTAGCGATGTGGCCCCTTCTGGAACACTTCCTACAGATGGCGTCTCTGAATCGACACTTGGCACGGGAATGGTTGCCTCCGCAGCCGGCACATTCCGGTTGGCCCTTGGACTTCTGTTGGAACTTCCTGTGCTCCCGCTTTGTCTGGTGCACGTCATCGCCTTCACTGGAGGATGCCTCATCACTGCTGGCCTCTTCATGATGCACCGGAACTGGCTCCCTAGCAAGACACGGGCTGCTGCACTTGCGGATCTCCTGGGCGGAGCGTTCAGCAGCTTCTGAGGCCACAGCCTCCTCAATGGCTTTCTGCAGCGTGAGGTCTGGCTTGGCGAGGAGACGCCGTTGCAGATGGATGTCCCGGACCCCGCAGACGATTCGATCCATCAGGGCATCGTCTAAGTCTCGGAACTCACAGTGCATTGCAGCCTGTCGCAGGGCGGTGGTGTAGTTGTTGATTGACTCCCCCTCTGCCTGGTTCCGGTGGTAGAACGCATGGCGGGCAGCAATCTTGGACGGCTTTGGTGCGTAGTGGTTGCGGAGCTTCTCTTGGATCGTGTCCCATGGTGTTGCCTGGACTGCTTCGGGCGCAACCAATGCTCGGGCCGTCTCAAACACCTCAGGCCCACAGAGGCTGAGGAATAGGCCCCGCTTCCGATCCTTTGATACTGCTGTCAGCTCGTTGGCTTGGAGGTAGCAGTCGAACCGAGCGAGGTAGGAATCCCATGATTCAGAGGCTGGCGCAAACGGCGGTAGAGGCACAAGTGAAGCCATGATTCCGATGCCGGCGTGAAGGGCGATGGATGGAACACAGTGCTCTAGCCAGAACAGTCAGCTCTGAATTGGTTCTGTCCAGTGATTTCGCTCAGTGATTTCGCTCTGTGATTCAGCTCAGTGATTCAGCTCAGTTCAGAGGCTGGCCGCATCTGGCTGTGCTCTGATGTCCATCAATCCCATCCTCGTCGCCAGTGTTAAGTTGTGGGTTGACATAGCTGACGACACAGCGATTTCTCCAACTAGCTCTTTATTTCGTAAGCTGGAATAGAACTGACTGCAAACAGCTCAGCCGGCCTGCTTTTATAGGCAGCCGGCTGTCAACATTGTAACAACAACAGCCCAGAGTTCCCGCCTAAAATAACTGACGCGGACCTGAGTGAAAACTATATACAGTATCCCCCTGCTGGCCCAGGGTGAAACTTCACTACATAACAGTGTACACCAAAGCCTTTCTTCCATCTCTTCCAAGCCCTCATGTGTCTTGATAGCCCTTTGGTGCATGAGGAACCATCCAACTCATTATAACTAATATTACTTTTCCTGACTTCCTTTCATAGGATGGACTATTATGGAGTAATTAATTTTTTAAGATGAGAGATCTTACATGTTAAACACCGAGACCTGCAATCACTCTTTTGTTAGTATTTTATTTCCATTCCTTCTCAGGCTGAGATGCCATTTTAAATTAAGTGTGGACTGGAGAGAACATTTGATGCCCCTTAATCACACATAACTCATTTTCAAAGTTCCACAACCCTAGACTAGCAGATAGGTCAACAAAACATAAACATTGTAAAATTATTTTATTAGCCCACGAGCATATTCATATTTCTTATGAAAGGGTGCTACATATGGAAATAGTATCACTTTATCCCTCTTCCTTATACCACTGATATTGATAATTAGGTAAATTAATTACTTCATCAGCAAATCAGAGGTCCAACAATCTTCCCACTAATTTGGCGGCATTGAGCACAATAACTAATTAACACAAAGGTGACAAAGTGACCGCTTACCTTTTAAAGCTGTAATTACCCCTGCTATTGCAAAATAGGCCTCCGTTATGCAGATGGCTAATTAGTAAACGTTCCAAAATGTTGCATCTAATTTTAGTAGCCAAACATCCATCTAAGTAAAAAACAACAACAACAACAAAAAACCTTTATGTAACAAAGTTTGATTACACTTCTAACAATGTTGAAGGTCTACAAAAGTAATTTTACTGTGAAGGAATAACAACATACCAACATACAAGAAAACCAGGGTAGCGTGTATGGATATGAATTTTATATTTTCAAGATCATCTCATGAGATTTCAGGGTTTTAGATGGTACCTACATTGGTAATAATAATAATAATTTATTTATTTATTTATTTATTTATTTATTTATTTCCCGCCCTTCCAACAGAATATTAAAATACAATAGTCTATTAAACATTAAAAGCTTCCCTAAACAGGGCTGCCTTCAGATGTCTTCTAAAAGTCTGGTAGTTGTTTTTCTCTTTGTCATCTAGTGGGAGGGCGTTCCACAGGGCGGGTGCCACTACTGAGAAGGCCCTCTGCCTGGTTCCCCTGTAACTTGGCTTCTCGCAGCGAGGGAACCTCCAGAAGACCCTCGGTGCTGGACCTCAGTGTCTGGGCAGAACAATGGGGGTGGAGACCCTCCTTCTGGTATACTGGACCAAGGCCATTTAGGGCTAAGCTTTACATAAAATTCTCTCTCTGCATATCTTTGTTCATCCGTCATCTTCATTTCCCTTCTCCTTTCTTTGAACAAAAACCAGTACTCTGCTGTGTTTATTCCTCTATCAATGCTATTTCACAAGGTGGCATCAGCATCAGCTGTGCAGACAAGGCCCTGTTGGTGAAATCAGCCAATATTCTAGAGCAGCTCACTCCAATGTGGCGCCATCCACATACTGTTGGATTACAACTTCCATCAACAATAGACAACATGGTCAATGATCAGGGGTTATGGGAGGAATAGTTCACCAATATATGGACTGCTGTTCTGGACACAGAGAATCAAGGCATGTTTGTTGAGACCAGAAGATGAGTAGAGCCAGAGGTCTGGCTAGAATGAGTTACTAAACAAACCTGTGATGTTCTGGGCTATCTCTCTTCTAAGAATAATGAAAGCAATGAGACCTTATTGCCAAGCAGTTGTGGAAGCAGGAAGAGGCGAAAAAGCAAAGGAGGAAAGGGCCTTCTTAGGGGAAATGGATTGCCTCGCCATATCCAACTTTGTTCCTTCAATTCAGCCAAGTGCTTCATCCTCCAAGACACCTTGCTTTCTCCCAAAGAAAGTAAATCCATCCATTTGCATGCCAAGACCCCGTGAACCTTCAGTTCCCTAAGGGTGAATAAACCAGACAAGAGAACAGCATATGGTCTTCTGGGTTCCAACAGGCCACAAGCAGTGGCTCTTCAGGGTTTCAAATGGGAGTCTTCCCCAGCCCCACCCGTCAATGCCTGGAAGTGAAACTAGGATCTTGTGCATGTCATGCATGTTGTTTTTATCATTGAGCTACACTCTCCCCCTAGCTAACTGCAGCTCAGGAGAGACATTGCTTCACATGGTATGGTACCTCCCCCCTTGTTTTGGTCAGAATGGTACTGGTGGTTGAAACAGGCTTTGTAGTTTGCTAAAAAAATATGCAAACCTGCAATGCCTGCATATTGGGCGTGAAAGTGGGATAGGTAACTCTAGACGTACTCCAGGCGATGATTCTTCTCTTTTAAAAAGACTCAAAAGTTCTTGGGGGAATAAAGGTAACAGAGATAGTGGCTTTGCAGGAGTCGCCCACCTCTTTGGAAGTACCTTCCCTGGAGAAAAATATATTGATGGCATACTCATGTATGTACTGTTGTTGTAAGCCACTTTGCATTTCTTTTTGCAAAGAAAAAGAATAACGAAAGCATATTTTCGTGGCTGTTCTTCTTGGCATTTGACTGCTGAATTCATGCTAAGTTCTATGTTTTAATTGCTGCTGTTTAGCTGTTAATTTATTGACCTTGTTCTGTCCTTGTATATCTGTGTTGTATTGATGTTTTGTTAGCACATTGGAAAGGTTTTGCCTTAAAAGGGCAGAATGGAAAGGCATTGAATAAATAAATGAATAAGTAAAACCTTCGGCTCTGCCTTTGGGGTGATAATTGTTTTTCAAAACAAGAATTGTTCAAGGATCCTTACTGGATGCTACTGGAGTTCTACTGCTGCATCCCAGATAGAGATTATTTACACACACACACACACACACACACACACACACACACACACTCTCTCTCTCTCTTCATGTCATGAGACAAAGGTTTTTGAGAGCAGAAGCAGTAAGGCCTACCAGGCCTACGCAATCATTCAAGCCTAAGCCTGCTAACAGCAAACTGCTAAGCCACTGTGACTCGTGTCTCATCTTGGGTGATGACTCGTTCTCCCTATAAAAGTAGCCAGCCTCAGTGTCTGTGTGTCTCAGCCAGTGTGTGTGTTGTGTTGTTGCAGACAGAGTGGCTCCAGGACTCTAGTAAATCAATAACTAAGACTGTGCCTCTGTGAAGAGTCAGATAGCTGCTATGAGCACTCTGTGTATGCTCTTTAACTATGCTGTTTCTGAACAACTTTATTTTCTCAAGTAAAAGTTTTATTCTGTTTATGAAGAAAACTCTGTGTTGATTAATTTACCGTTGCGCAACACTTCAGTCCTACTCATTGTGCTGCTATAAAGGCATTCACTGCCTCAACCAGCATCTCTTCCCCCACCCCATTTTCAAATTCCATACTGTAATTACACTGGAAAAAAATGTATAATGGGAGGATCGTTTCTGTGATACACACACAAACACACACACACACACACACACACAGTGGTACCTCGGGTTGCAAACTCCACTAACCTGGAAGTAGTACCTCGGGTTAAGAACTTTACCGCAGAATGAGAACAGAAATCGCGCGGTGGCAGCGGGAGGCCCCATTAGTTAAAGTGGTGCTTCAGGCTAAGAACGGTTTCAGGTTAAGAATGGACCTACGGAATGAATTAAGTTCTTAACCCGAGGTACCACTGTATATGTATATGTGTGTGTGTATATATCTATATATGTAAATGTATATACACACACACACATATACATATTTCTGTCTTGTCGTGGTATGCAAGCTGTCTTTCAAGTGCCATTGCCAGCCTGTATTTATGAATGTAATTTGTTGTTAAGCAGAAGTTCTGCAATAATCTTGGCAAAGAAGACAGGGAACAAAACTTATCCCCTGGATCGTGGCTTATCCCTCAACCCACAAAACAAGCCTTTTTGAGCTCCATGTCAAAAATGATATGTTCATCTTTCTTGAGACCGAACACAGTTCCTGTGACAGGGAATGTCGGGTTGCACGGTTGATGCTAATACAAAGTGCTGGAATTCAGGTAGGTGCCTGGGGATCAGTCTTATGAAATGTCCATAAGAAAACGGCTGCAGCAGTGTGATGATTGAAAGACAGATTTGGTAAATGGTTTAAAAGGCAGACCTTTGGGGGGGACTTATCAAGAGATGGTAATGGGCTAGAGAACTTCAGGAAAAATTAGACAGAATCAGCATTCCCCTAAGGGAGATGGCTGAAAATTAATCCTGCCATCAACATTTGAGATTACTGAATTTTCCATATGAAGATTTTGAATTATGAGTGTTTAAAAATACCTGAGAATTACTTTTATTTTTTTCTGAGAAGAAACAAACAAACAAACAAACAAACAAATAGAGGTGGGGAGCTGGTTTCCTATGGGCCAAATCTGGCCCACACAACTAGTTTGCCAGCCTGTCTTTAGCAGCAGTCCAAAAGGACTTTCTGAAGCAGTAGTGGACAGTGGGGTGGGGTGGCAGTGCTCACCTGGCCTCTGGACATCTGGGTCTTTGCTGCTATCGGACAGGGGAAGGGCAAGAGGGCAGGAAGTTTAGCATAGTACAAATGCACAAGTGAAGGCAATCTGGCATCCCTGCTGGTATACTTGCATCACACTGACCTCCCTGACACGTCACTCCTTTCCTAATAAGTAGCAGTGACTCAGCTCCCAATATGTAGTGGTGACTCAAGCGAGTGCTGCAACTTCACCACTGTCCGCATTCCTCTTCCTTCTCAGTCAGAAAGACCAGGGTCTAGTGAAGCCTGCAACATGGGGAACTACTGTCCCAAGCCACTAGTCCCCAAAGGTTTCACTTGTCTTTCACATTCAGAAAAGTAAGGGTGATGGGAAAACTGGCTATGCTGAGATCCAGTGCCTCTAAACACCTACCAATGTCTCCTCCCCTACAACTACTAAGGGAAAGAATATAGTATATGCAATGTACTTCTTTTGCAAAATGTCTCCAGCTGATACACAGCCTCCCAACTTCAATCATCATTGCTTTGAATTACTCGATAATGTTGAAAAGTAAATGAGGAAATTGCTTTGAAAACTGTTCCTAGATATTTGCACATCACAACTATCAAAATGTAGTCGCTCCCTAATAGGTATGTATCTCCCCACTCCCAAATGCTGATATTTGTTTCTTCTTGATATAAATATAAATTTCAGTAATTTAGTGAACTCTCTATTAGGCATGCTTATTTGGAAGGTAACAATTATTACTACTTCAGTTTCCTAGCAACATACACAATGTGTGCGGATTGTGGTGGTGGTGGGGTTGTTGTCCAGAGGAAGAACATTTAAACAGTAACGATGTCAAAGTATTCCAGTGGAAAAAGAAGCAGAAATTGCTGCAGTTGGTATGCTTGTCTTTAGTCAGGAATGAAAATCAGTCAAGCAAATGCAAGAAGTATTTATTGATATCTTTGCTGTTTTTAAGTCCAGAAACAATATGCAATTGGTGACTCTAACATTGTTTTGATGTTTCCTTTACACTGAAATGAATGTCGGTTATGAAAATTGTTACATAATGTACCTTAAATAGCAGACAGGAGGAAAAAAACCAACAACTTAATATTTGGCAGAAACTGAACTACAGCAAAATGGAAACAGTGTTGATTGTGACAAATACAGGTTGGAATGGAAATCACTACCATCTTAGATCCCTAGCTCCCAAAGTAATGTCTTTATACAGCCAGTGCCAGTATGTGAATAGGAAGGAAAGCAGAAATATGACGAGGTTGTCAAGCTTTACCCAGAATTTTCACTGTGCAGAAAATTGGATCAGTACAATCAAACAAAACTAATGAGATAACCCTAAAGATGCCTGACTCACCTTGATGTAGTCTTTATGTCAGGGCACACACGCACAGACACATACATACACAATGGATCCTCTAGTTACGTACCACTCTGGATACATAACTTTCCGGTTACGAACGCGGCAAACTCGGAAGTGTATACTTCTGGGTTTTGCCGCATGTGCAGAAGTGCTCAATCGCAGAAGAGACGCCTCTGCCTACGGACTTTTCTGGTTGCGGACGGACCCCGGAACAAATTTAATTCGTTTCTGGAGGGTCCACTGTGTATATATATGTGTGTG
This sequence comes from Podarcis erhardii, assembly GCF_964252035.2. Taxonomy (NCBI): domain Eukaryota; kingdom Metazoa; phylum Chordata; class Lepidosauria; order Squamata; family Lacertidae; genus Podarcis; species Podarcis erhardii. The sequence goes on from NC_138504.1 coordinate 13,058,399, forward strand.
TGTGTGTGTGTGTGTGTATATATATATAATATTGCTGCAATATATCAAACCCCTCAGAAATAATATGTATGCATCTGTAAAGCAATTGCACAGTTCTTTTAAATTTTGGATTCACAGATATTTCATTACTCTGCCTTGCTCAATTACGATTTAATATTTACCTTTGTGTTTATGAATTATATATATCACAAGGTCAGGATCTTTGGAAAGAGAACCAAAAAATGCATCAGATTTTTCAAGCTACACTAAGTGTTGCATGTTTTATAGAAACCTTTCTCTTCCCTTTTATATCAAGAGATGCAGGTACAACGGTAGATAGGCTTCCCAGAAGGTTTCATTATGGAGACATTATCAAGGAAGCACAACATGAAATACATACTTTTCCTGAAGTGTGAGCTTAGACATTTTTTCTCACAAATTTATAGAGAAATAGGCAACCTGCTTATTACTTAGAGCAATGATGGAAAATTATTGTGAAGCTTTTAACTAAATAATTTTGAAGCTTTAATTAGATGCATACACATGGACTTTTTTGGGGTAATGCGAGTTCATCAATTAAGGAGACATTCACCATGACTCATGGGGAATATGCACATCTTCTGACCATATAGAAGCAGGGCTAGCCAACCCATGAGACAAGGTGAGGCGACCGCCTCAGGCAGCAGGATCCCGAGGAGAAGCAGATCCTGATGTTGATCTTTATTCCTCTCTTGTTCCTGATGTAGATCTTCACTTGCCCCTTCTTCCCTGGGTGTGTTTGTGTGCACCATTTTGTGCTTTACTTCAAGAGCCAAAATGCCTTGGGCAGGCCCTTTGTGGAGGGAGTTGTGCACATTAACCATGATATGTATGTGTTTTTCCTCTGACGGGCTAATTCCACCACCCAAATGTCCCCCTGGACTCAGGCACGGGCACAACCCCCTCTCAGGGGTTGACCAAACCATTGAGTCCCTGGATTCCTTTAATGGAATACCCTTCATATAGGGGTGGCGAGACCATTCTCCCATCCCTATCACCTGAGCCAGAGCCTATCCGCCACACGAGCACCCGCACTCGCCGCCAACCACTCACACCTGTAACCAATCTTTTAACCCTGCTGACACGGCGGTCAGCCACAAATCATTCCTAATCACAGACAGATGAACCCCATCAAGCCTGTAACCGACTACACCTGAACAGAACTAAAAGCATGTGCAATGCTTGGCTGAGAAGAAGTTCCTCTCTCCATAAGCTGCGCTGCTGGAAGCCCTGAACTCCCAGAACCCGGGGGTGCCGACTGCGAACGTGGCAGTCCCGACCAAAAGGCCTGCTGAACCGTGACACCCATACTCCTGGGATGACCCCTGGAACTAGCTGGGACTGGAATCCTGGAAAACTGTAATTGGGGGAAAACAAAGCCCCAGAGGAATCAAAAGCCTCACTCCCTTCACATGGAGGGACCATGGGCTTCATAAACAGTAGAAGAAGAGGATGGGCCAGGCTGGGGATCAGGCTGCCTCCCAAACTGCTGAGCCAATGACTCAAGCTCTGAATTCAACCTTGTCAAGGCTGCAGGGTCCGAGGCAATATTGGCCACAATAGAACCCAGACGATCCAGCGTTTGCTGAGGAACTGCTGGGGCTTGCACTGAACGCAGAGACTGAGATGGGTCCTAAAGGACTAGGGTTCCTTTTAACAGGCATCTCAATAAGCTCTCCCACACTACAAAATAAATAAATTAACTTTTAACTGTTAAAATGGCACTCCCCCCAAAACAAGATGGCGCTCCCACCAAAATAAGCCAGGGAAAATGGCCACCTGCCCCAGTAGTTTCCCCCAACCAGCCTTAAAATTGGGAGGCGGGGTTATAGAATTCACCAGGCTTACAGAGAGGGAACTCTCAAAAGCCGAAACAGCAAACAAAACAATCATTATAACTCAAAATATTTTCGCCCCCACTAAACTTAATTCAAGGCTCTTTAAATATAACCGTTCAAAATTGCTGCTCCCAGAACTCAGGAAAACAGAGGAAACTCCACAGCCAAAAGCGCCAAAGGCAAAAGTCCCGTGGGCAAAATCTCCTCCGCAAATAATAAGAGGGGCCGCTGAGCAGAGGTTTTTTTCTGGGCTGCAGTGATGCCGCACTCTGGGAGCCCCCGGATCAACCGGCTCATAAGCTAAGGCCCTTAGAGGGAATAGCAAACACTACACAAAGCCACAAATATAAAATTGGAATACGTGGCAAGCCCTGCAAATGGGAGCACTCAGGAACCCGAAGGAGATTAATGAGAAGCTCTAAAACGGAGCGCTAAGGGGCTGTAGCCCTATGGGGCAAAAGCCCCTCTTAGTAAGGGAAGGGCAAGGACGGGGAAGATTAACTTAAAAATAAAACGAGGAAAAAGGAATAGGGTGAAAGGAATTAAAAGAAGGGATAACAGAAAGATATCACTAGGATGATCCATCGAAGGTAAATCGCTCTCTCTCTCGCAGAGGACACGCTGTTGGTGTTCTGAATGCATGTGCCGAAAGAGGAAGCTCTGGGTCACGTGCATGGGTATAAATAGGTCCCTCGAACCGTTTGGACTGTGTCCCATTGACCAGATTGCACGCAGCTTTGAGGGACCTACCAATTGGGTGCTATGGCTGACCAATCGTACCCACCCACAACACAGAGTGTCGGTTTTCCAGGTCTCACCGTCCTAATCTTTAAGGGAGGACCTGATTTATTAGAATGTTGTTTGTTTCATCACAAAGTTTGGCTCAGTTCATTCAGCACAATCCCAAACTCATCTGGGTCTCCATATAACTTCTGCAATCTGATTTTTCTTTCTTCTTCTTTTTAAAGAAACTTGATCCAATTACTTTTTCGAGGATCTGATGAAGAGTCTGCAGGTGTCACTGGTGTACATTCTCATTAAACCGAAATGGGAAGCCAGAGTATCTTTTTCACACACCTGTTTAGACATATCAAGTCACTGATCTTTCAAAATGTATTTGGTGGAGTTTTTGTTTTGCTTTGTTATTTGGGGTAGAGTTGGTGGGAGTTGATATTTCCTGGGCTGTGGAATGTTTGGTGCTTTTTATTGGTGGGAATCAGATCTAGGTTTTAGTCTTGGGATCAAGGGCAGAACTGGACTGATGGCAAAACTTGGCATTGCCCATCTTGAAAAGGAGAATTCAGTTCCCTCATCAAATTCATATTAAGTAATGAAACCAGATATTATTATTTTTTAAAAAAAAAGCAAAGAAACAAATAAGCTACTCTTAGGGATTTTAAAAACATGATTAAGGGGAAATGATAAAGATATACAAAACTGCCCATGTATGCTGTAGAGCAGGCATGTCCGACTCCCACGAGACTAAGCAACAGAAATGTATTCAGTGCAAATTATCCTTTCTTTACAATCAGTCCAGAAGAACCACATCACTTATCTAAAATAGCAGAAGTAGTGATGGATCTAAGCTTCAGGGCCCCTAACTGAAAACTGGAGAGAGAGCAGATAGAATCTCCACATTTTACCACCTAGAACAATTATATGCAGATGCATGACTTTTACATATTTTATCTATATTGAAGTACAGTTCTGGTTGCCTCACCACAAAATGGAAACTAGAAATGGGGAAACCAAAATGATCAATGGGTTTCTTTGGGGGGGGGGGGACTAAGCATGGTGTGGAAGAAGTGGACAGATAAAAGTTTTCTTCCTCTCTCATAATACTAAAAGCCAGGGTCATCCAATGAAGCCAAAAGGTGGAAGATTCAGGGCAGACAGAAAGTTCTCCACACAGTGCAAACTATGGAATCACAAGACATCAGGATGGCCACAAACTCACATTGCTTTAAAAGGTGATTAGACAAATTCATGGAGGTTAAGACTATCAGTGACTACTAGCAACGATTGTTATGTCCTATGGGACTTGGGTGGCGCTGTGGTCTAAACCACTGAGCCTCTTGGGCTTGCTGATCGGAAGGTCGGCAGTTCAAATCCCAGTGACAGGGTGAGCTCCTGTTGCTCTGTCCCAGCTCCTGCCAACCTAGCAGTTCGAAAGCATGTCAGTACAAGTACAAGTAGATAAATACTGTAGGTACTGCTGTGGCGGGAAGGCGTTTCTGTGCGCTCTGGTTTCCATCACGGTGTTCAGTTGCGCCAGAAGTGGTTTGGTCATGCTGGCCACATGACTTGGAAACCTGTCTGTGGACAAACGCCAGCTCCCTTTGCCTGAAAGCTAGATGAGCGCTGCAACCCCATAGTCACCTTTGACTGGACTTAACCGTCCAGGGGTCCTTTACCTTTTACCTTTTACCTCCACCATTGGAGGCAGTATGCCCTTGACTATTGGTCACTGGGAATCAGAGTGCTGTTGCACTCAGGTCCTATTTGTGGGCTTCCCAAAGGCATCTGGCTGGCTGATATGAGAACAGAATGGTGGCTGGATGGCCCTTTAAACAGATGCAACACAGCTCTTCTTTTGTTCTTAAAGAAATTGGAAAGGCTTCAGGATGCCTCCCCGCTCCCCACTGAGAAGCCAGACCAGGTAAGTAGTATTTGCACAGCCTTAGTTTCTCATAATTTAAATGTATAATTCATTTTAGATCTGGTATATTTTTTGTGCCTGACAAATTTGGAAATACTAGAGATGACGTCTTTATCCTTTGTAGGATCAAGAACAATCAATAGCAATTGATTGGCATGCCCTGTTGTGTCGAGACTAAGCTGTGTTTCTTTATCTCAGTGTAGATTGTATCTCGGTTGTGTATTCATTATTGGAATTACAGGTCAAATTGTAGCATTCTTTTTTTTTTTTAAGTGCAGAGATTTACTGTTTGTAAAGGGACACTTTCAAGGTTATTTATTCACACATCTCTATTCTATTATAATTTATTATAAAGTCATCTCCACACCCCCACACCCCAGTGCTGCTTTCTTGAACCATCCTATTGAATCTGATGGGATTGCAATGTGCAGGTACAAATACAAAATTCACTTAGAATTCTTCATACATCTGGTAAATTAAACTTTTTAAAAAGAGATCTTATTGAAGTTATAACAATTTAACAATTTAACCCAAACAGAAAAAAAATAAACAATTATGCTTAGCAGTTTAGATAGTACCTAACCACACTTAAGGGGGAAGGTCCTGTTAAGCACAGTGGGACTTACACCCAAGTAAAAACACATAGGACTGTGCTGTTAAGAGTTTTATCTGTTTGACATGGATGGATTAGATGGAGAGGACAGTGGTTTTGCGTGGCGAGTCCTGCCTCCCCCCTTGGAAAATAAAGACACAAGACACAGCATTTAAGGTTAATGGGTGAAAAAGGCCACAACTTTATTGATTGCAGGAATTGAGCGGTATTGGCTTAGGCATTGGTCCTATCGACTAACCGGCTTCAGCCTGATTGCTTAAAGATCGGCAAGGGTTAACCGCCAGTAGGGGGAGTCCTGCTGATGTACATTAGCTAGGAGCTCCCGTGGGGTCACTGCTCGGGGGCGTGCCTTAGGCCCACACCTCCATAGGCTTCGGACAGGGCAACGCCCCCCGGAATCCTTTACCGGACTACCCTTCGATTTGGGGGAAGGTGATGGCGCTTCCTCCCCCGCATCTGCATAACAATACCCTGACCGATGCCTAACCGCCAATGCTGAAGAAGTTGTGACGATTTGTTACGAGGTAGGCAAAAAACCCAAATGGCTGGTGCCAATTTGCCAAGTGGAAAAATTCCTACCAGGCCCCTTGACGGCGACCAACCAAAGTCCATAGCAATGTCAGAGCGCCAAACCTAAGGGCGGGCGGGAAACCAGAGCAGCTGGCGCGAAGAAGAGAGGGAAAGCCTCAGCCGCGCAGGCCCTAAATAGCCCGGGCCACGCCTCCCTGGCCAGTTGATTGGCTGGCCAAGGAGATGACGCGCCTGAGGATTCCCTCAGTCTCGCAGGGGCTGTGAGTCAGCCCCCGCACACGTGGAGAGGGCGTGGGGCTCGCAACCCCACCTCCTCTCCTGCTCGGAAGTGGCTTTCTCCCAGTAGCACTGCACTTATTAGCATGGGTATGAACAAGGGCAAGACATCAGTGGTAAAGCTTAATGTGATCTAGTGTCTAGAGCCCCACAGGTGCGCGCGCGCACACACACACACACACACACACACACACTTGCAAGCCTGCTACTGCAGCCTGGAGCTTCCGCACCTCTTTCTGTCCCCATCCTGATGATTTTTGCACAGCCAGGAGGACACCACCACTTCTGTCCCACATCACAAGCCATCATTGATCGTTGGACTTTCCAACTACCCCATAAAGTAGGTCAGTTTTGCTCTTCTGGTATTACAGTTGTGAAGCTAATACATAGAGGATGGAGCTGGATAAAGGCCCCCTTTAACTTCAAGGTAGAGCAGAAGCAGGAATTTTAGAGAGAAATTGCAGTTCAGAGACCAGGTCATAACACCACGCTAGTATTTTATTGATTTATTTGTTCATTTGATTTTTTAAAAACAAAACAAAACAAAAACCTACATTTACTTATTTTGCTTTGTGAGTGAGGATGAAATATATGGAAATGATATGCACTAGAGCACAGTATTTGGTTTGACACTTCAGCTGGTCTGTGATCTCGGGACTTTGAGTGAAACTTGCCATTCAGTCCTGTGTGGACCTGGGAATAGATCACATCAAACAGCATAGGCTTATATCAGAATGAATTGACTTTGGATCAGGACACTATTATGACTGCTGCTTTTGTTGTTATTTAACACTTACAAAGCACCTGCATTTTTTAAAAGGATTGTACATAGACTAAACTATAATAGAGTCCATGCTCAAATACTCACAATCTAATGTGATACAAAACAAAACTGGGAAGTGCCAAGTAAAGCAAGCTTTGGGGCCTCTGCTCCCATGTGTTCTTCAAAAAACTAGTGGATGATGAAATTTGGGGGGCCATTTCATTTAATGTTTTCTAGAATTTTCTATTTGCCAATGGTTGCTTTCTCCCCACCTGTTTCAACTTACATTTGCAGAAATCTGTCACACACAGCAACAGGCACAAATAATTCCATCGCAAATGAGCAGGGTGGGCTTTTTTCATGGTTTTTTTTCTTTCCTTTTTGCAAAGTTCTAGCAAAAGAGATAAAAAGTAGGTAACTTTCCTCCAAGTGTGTTATTTCTGTGATGCTTTGAAGTGTTTGATCTGTGCTATTTTGTCATACTGAAGTAATGAGGGTGTCTGCAAATCAGGCATTTTGCTACATGAGACAGGTGTAAAAATGAGCCCTATCGGATTTTGTCACTTTTCTATCTATAATGTATGCTACAGTCTTTTCGCTTACATCTAATGCAGATAAACTTTTTAAAAGTGTACCTTAGAATACTTATGGATTCTGCACTGTGGTGGCAATGCATATGACAATGTTCTTGTGCGCCTCTGTCTTCTCCTATATATCTAAGCAGTTTTCAACGATATGAGCTCAACCGTGATTTGAGTTTATCTTCTAGCCTCAGAGGACAGAGCTGTGATCTAATAACTATGCTCAGGTATCATCACCTTCAGCATTAGATAGGATAGTACGAAGGCTGCTGTTGTAGCTGTTGCAGAAAAACCTTTCCCTGGTCACTTGAATGTGTCACAACATCAGACTTCTGTTCCTTAGATAGTCAGGAGGGCTGCCAAGAACAACTGAGACTGGCTACTTACTACTGCCCAGTTTCCTTGATATGACAGAGCCTAATCAACAGAGGCACTAGGCTAAAATACTGCTACATCCATCTATTATTCCCTGCTATGTAAGCGCTAAGACTCTAAGACTCCAAGACCCATTCTCCCTTGCAGCCCCTTATGCTGGGAACATCTTCCAAAAATCCAGGTGTCCCTCAACCTTTCTCTCTGCCTGCAACCCACATTCCTTCCATGTCAATTTTTTATATTAAAATGAAACCCAAAGATATGAAGCATCACAGTCTGCAGATCCATTCCCTGTTATCCTTCTGTTTATTGTAAAGCAGTCTTCAACAACCCAGCACTCTCCAGATTCTTTTTGGGATGCAGCTCCTATTAGCCCAAGAGTCTAGTATGTCTGAAGGGCATCAGGTTGGCAAATCATTAGATAGGTAGGTAAAGAACAATCTACATATTATATTGAGCTGTATATAACCTGCCCTGGGACTGAACAGTAAAGGGCAGGCTAGCAGCCAGTAAGAGCAATACAAGGAAATAAGATTCTGAACTAATCACACACACCAATCCTGGCCACCTGGGAGCCTGGGAGCCAGGCAGGGGCTGTGAATAGGGAAGGCGATCTTCGTTTTTGCTCTTCCCAGCCTCTGCCTGGCAGCCTAGAAACCAGGTGGGGGTGGGGCCAAACAAGTACGCTTGCCACCCCTGCCCAGCACTCACTGAGTGGTGTCATGTGGCACATCACATGACGAGTCACATGACCATGTCCCCTCAATGTGGGGGAGGCAACTTGGTGCCCCTGCTAGTGGGAATAACATGTCAGACCCCTTTTGTCAAATCTTTGCATTCTAAATTCCATTTTTTTTTCCTTCCTGAAACTTGAGTGAACTGGGGGGCAGAGAAAATCTAGAAGCCATTTGGAAGGGAAAGAAGCATGGCAATCTAAACTAATCTAATATATTTTTACATGGTTCTTTATATATCTATATCTATATCTATCTATATCTATATCTATATCTATATCTATATCTATATCTATATCTATATCTATATCTATATCTATATCTATATCTATATCTATATCTATATCTATATCTATATCTATATATAAAGAACCATGTAAAAAAGAGCAATGTAGTTAATTTCAAAATTTCCAATTTCATGCCCACTAATACTATGACGTTGAATTGTTTCTTAATCTGGTCTGTTTTGATATTTGTATTTTTGCAAGAAGGTGATGAGGAAAAATACTGAGCATGTTTAAGTCTTTTCGTCTTGAACTCTTCCCTGCCTGATGGAGGATAGAAAAGGCTGGCTGGCTGGTTGTGTAGAAACTGCCTTGCTGTACAAAGGTAAAATTTATGTTGGTTGTTCAACCCACTTTTGCCTTTGGCTCCATCCACACTGGCATGCGATGCTCAGTTTCCCAGGTTGAAAAATCTCTTATCTAAATCAATGTGGTTGCTGCTGCTGCTTTTATACAGGCAGTTAATATTGTTATAATGTATTTTTTGGGTGAGGAGTTGGCTATATGTTGAGACCCTAATAATGCCAGGATCCAGCAAGTGTTAAAATACAAACTAGGCTAGCTTCCCGCTCAGCTGAGAGTCTGGGTGATGGGCCATTAAGGGAACAAAGGAAGGGATTCTGGGCAAGACCATAAATGGATGGGGTCTCCTACCTCAACTCACAGGTAGTTAGAAGACAAAATGGCAGGAGTGAGAGTTGGAGTGATGTGAACTAGAATCAAGCAGCAAACTTAGAAGACAGAGTCAGAGCGCTGTTTGATTCCCATTTGAATCAAAGATTGCGGCTATGAAGGAAGGAAGGCCTTCTTGGGTGTTAATGCTCTGAACTGCTCCTTCATAGGCTAAGGTTGTATATATGTGTAGATAAACCATCTATCATAAAGACACCACAGCCTCTTCTGTGTCTCATTTCCAAAGGAAATACAAACCCTGAACAAGCACCTGGAACACCTGGGATCTTGCACAACTCAGAGATTTGGGGGGAGGCATGCAACAATATAGTTCGGAGGCACTGTGTCTTGCCATATGCACTATAAACAATTAATGGTGTCAGAAGAGACCCTGTAGTCTATTGCCATGTTGGAGAAACAAACGGTTTGCCCAGATGATGGAAATTAATGACCATGATGGTTTGACAGGATTAACAACCAGAGAGGAGAGGAGGAAATGCTTTATCTCAAATGCAATGGCCAATAAAGCATCGTCCAGCTCAGCAAAACTGGAAAGGTGAAGTGAAGGCTATTGGTTCAGCTGTCGTAAGTTTTAAGAAAGCAGACATCTTTGCAGCGAGAGCTGTTCATGTGTTTTCCCCACCCCATAAAACTTCTTTCCTGGATTATCAGAGACTTAATTAGTCTCTGGACTCAGCTGTACAGCTGCAAATAAAACGTTTTAAGTGTGTTTTAAGTGCAATATACAATGTGACACTAGATGACGATGGTGAACCTTATGGAAATTTTTATTTATATATATATAGAGAGAGAGAGAGAACACTTTTTAAAACAGCATTTTCAGAACATTTTTATATGTGTGTAGAATCCACCTCTTCTCTGCTGCTAAGTAATTCCCCCTTGTTCTGTTTCTTTACTAACTCTAGTCATGCACAAGCACACTCTCCTAGGTGTGGAAAGGGATGGGGAAGATTCTGTCTCTAAAATAATCCAGGCTGCAAACCTATTGACCTTGTTGAGCCAGAAAGAATTCCAGAACATTGGCCATACTTGCTGTAATGTTTCCACAACTAGACACTTTGGGCAAGTGGAAGAGTTTATTCAGACGTGAGGATTTTTGTATTAGTTTTTTGTGATTATAATGCTAGTACTTCTACCCTGGAGCCTAAGGTTCCTTTTACACTGCATTGCCTGTTATGAAACAGTGGCCTTTTGATCCAAATACCATGTGTATCATTCTAAATTTTAAATATCATGCTGATTTAAAATGGTGGGAAAGAGCTGCATACCACCCCAAATTTTCTCACATGAAATTGCAATGAAAATCCCCACAATTAGGCAGCAAACGACACCACCACTTCCAAAAATCAAAGCTGGCCAATTTATTTGGGCAGCTGAGGCAGAAAACCCTACAAACACACCTTCCCCTCACAGACTGTAAAAAATAAAACTGCAACAATGGAAATGCCTAAACATTTGCTTCCTTTTCTTGACACCGAAAATCCGTTTTATTAAGGTCTGTCTAAAATAGGCCAGCCCAGTTCATAGCTTCCCATGCATTCTTAGGTCACACCCACACCATATGTTTAAAGCACTATTATACCTCTTTAACAGTCATGGAGAATCCTGGTAACCTATCCCACCATTAACAAACCACAGTTTCCAGAATTCTTTGTGATTGGGGGCCTTTGTTAAGGCTGAAAAGTAATGGGCTCCTCAGTTCCATCAGCATCTCACATAGTAGTATATTAGCCCCAGACAGAAGAGCGAGACAGAAGTCAAGAGGCCTTGAGGGCTGGCAGCTGTGGAGAAGGATGTCCCCCCCCCCCGAGATTATAGATCTTTTGGCTTGCCGTACTGCCACTCCTGTGGACTTCAGAGCCTCTTGGAGTGCGGAGAGGGCTTTGAGCAGCCAGTGAGAGGGGCTGGGAAAAAGGAAGTGGGGCAGAGCTGGAATCATGAAGGCAAGACAGGTGGTTGTTGTTGAGAACCAGGCATCACCTCTGTAAGTGGTGCATTTAGGGTAGTGCAAGCAGTTCTGCCACACCAGTTGTTGATCTAGGGAGTTCTGCAGGGCATCACAGCTATGATGTAGTGAACTGAGTGGAACAGAAGGTGAGAAGCAATGGAGTACCAAATTTTGGCCTCACACAGGGCACTGCTGAAATTTGAAAGACCAAAATCTGCCTCTGATCAAATGCACCCACCTAGGCAGAGATTGTGTTTGCATGAGTGGCAGTCTCATAAGGTGAGGGAGTCTTGTGAGTGAGGCTACCCCACCCCATCTTTAAAAAGCTTGATGGGACGGACGTGACAACTGTTGGGACATATTCATGTGGGCGGGGAGGGGGGTTGCAGTGATTTTTAGGAAGTCATTAGTTTGCACCAGGCGTCCTATTGGGAAGACCCAGTTTTCCGAGTGCATGTTCTGGAAGTTGGGCAATAGGGGCAGTACAGGATTCCTTTTGGTGTACCGACCTCCCCGCTGCACCAAGGATTCCCTGCCCGAGCTGCTTCAGGTTGTGGCGGATGTTCTCCTGGAGACACCAAGCTTGGTCGTCCTAGGGGATTTTAACATCCATGCCGACACGACTTTACAAGGGGCCGCTCGGGACTTCGTGGAAAGCATGGCCTCCATGGGGCTGTCCCTGAATAAGTCTGGCCCAACCCATAGCCGTGGACATGCCTTGGACCTGGTGTTTACCTCTATGGATGTTGGTGATCTGACACTAAGTAAAAGCGAAACGAAAGAAGTGCCATGGTCAGATCACTTCCTGGTGCAACTGGACTTCTCTGCGACCCACCCCCTCTGCAGGGAGGTGGGACCAATTCGGATGGTCCGCCCCCACCACTTAATGGATCCAAATGGTTTCCAGAGAGTAGGGGATGCTTTATCCCATGTTGATGGCCTTTCAGCCGATTCCTTGGTGGCCCGCTGGAATGCGGAGTTAACCAGGGCTATTGACTGTTTGGCTGTGAAGCGCCCTCTCCGATTGCATGGAGCCCGGACAGCCCCGTGGTTTTCCACAGAGCTGAGGGCAATGAAACAATTGTTGAGACGGCTAGAGCGCCGGTGGCAGATAACTCATTCCGAATCTGACCGGACACAGGTTAGAGCTCAACGTCGAGCCTACCAAGTGGCGATAGCGACGGCGAAGAAGAATTTCTTCACCGCCTCTATTGCATCTGCAGAAAACAGCAGCAGGAGACTTTTGCAGGTGGTTCACAATTTAGCGGAACAACCTGCAACATCAGGGCCCAGTACGGGCCACATGTTCTCCTGCAATGATTTTGCAAAGTTTTTTGCAGATAAAATCGCTCAGATTCGGGAAGAAGTAGACTCCACCGTGGGAGCAGAGCCGGGGCGGGAGAGTGCTAGAGTTCTGTCTAGTCAAGTTGAGTGGGATCAGTTCCAATCTGTTACCTCCGAGGATGTGGACAGGCTGCTTGGACGAGTGAAACCAACCACCTGTCTCCTGGATCCTTGCCCATCCTGGCTTATAAAAGCTAGCCGGGAAGGACTGGGCGATGGGCTTCGTGGGGTGGTGAATGCTTCCCTCCGTGAGGGAGCCTTCCCAGACCCGCTGAAAGAGGCGGTTATTAAACCGCTTCTTAAAAAACCATCTTTAGATGCGGCCATGATGGCCAACTATCGCCCAGTCTCAAATCTTCCATTCTTGGGCAAGGTGATTGAGCGAGTGGTTGCCGAACAACTCCAGGCACGCCTGGAAGAAGCGGACCATTTGGATCCATTCCAGTCGGGATTCAGGCCTCATCATGGGACTGAAACTGCCTTGGTCGCACTGGTTGATGATCTCCGGCGGGCTAGGGACAAAGGTGAGAGTTGTTTCCTAGTTCTGCTGGATCTCTCAGCGGCGTTTGATACCATCGACCATAACATCCTTCTGGACCGTCTTGAGGGGCTGGGAGCTGGGGGCACTGTCATACAGTGGTTCCGCTCCTTCCTCCTGGGCCGTGTTCAGAAAGTGGTGGTGGGGGATGAGTGTTCAGACCCCTGGGCTCTCACTTGTGGGGTGCCTCAGGGTTCTGTCCTCTCCCCCATGCTTTTCAACATTTACATGCAGCCGCTGGGAGAGATCATCAGGAGGTTTGGGCTGGGTGTTCATCAGTATGCGGATGATACCCAGCTCTACCTCTCTTTTAAATCAGAACCAGTGAAGGCGGTGAAGGTCCTGTGTGAGTGTCTGGAGGCGGTTGGGGGATGGATGGCGGCTAATGGATTGAGGTTGAATCCTGACAAGACAGAAGTACTGTTTTGGGGGGACAGGATGCGGGCAGGTGTGGAGGATTCCCTGGTCCTGAATGGGGTAACTGTGCCCCTGAAGGACCAGGTGCGCAGCCTGGGAGTCATTTTGGACTCAACAGCTGTCCATGGAGGCACAGGTCAAATCTGTGTCCAGGGCAGCTGTTTACCAGCTCCATCTGGTACGTAGGCTGAGACCCTATCTGCCTGCGGACTGTCTCACCAGAGTGGTGCATGCTCTGGTTATCTCCCGCTTGGACTACTGCAATGCACTCTACGTGGGGCTACCTTTGAAGGTGACTCGGAAACTACAACTAATCCAGAACGCGGCAGCTAGACTGGTGACTGGGGGCGGCCGCCGAGACCACATAACACCGGTCTTGAAAAACCTACATTGGCTCCCAGTACGTTTCCGAGCACAATTCAAAGTGTTGGTGCTGACCTTTAAAGCCCTAAACGGCCTCGGTCCAGTATACCTGAAGGAGCGTCTCCACCCCCATCATTCTGCCCGGACGCTGAGGTCCAGCGCCGAGGGCCTTCTGGCGGTTCCCTCATTGCGAGAAGCAAAGCTACAGGGAACCAGGCAGAGGGCCTTCTCGGTAGTGGCGCCCACCCTGTGGAACGCCCTTCCAGCAGATGTCAAAGCAATAAACAACTACCTGACATTCAGAAGACATCTTAAGGCAGCCCTGTTTAGGGAAGTTTTTAACGTGTGATATTTTACTGTATTTTTGGTTTTTATGGAAGCCGCCCAGAGTGGCTGGGGAGGCCCAGCCAGATGGGCGGGGTATAAATAATAAATTATTATTATTATTATTATTTTGTTCAATTCTGAGTCTCTTGTCTTGTGCGTGTGCCTTGGAATCAAACTTGGATCCTGTGCTTTTTGTTCAGCCTGTATAGAGAGGTCTCTTCCTTACTCTCAAGTGTAAGTGTCTTGGGACAGGAGCATGACAATTATTGTTTTTTAAAAAACAAATAAACCACACCACAGACCCCCCATGTTTGCATGGGAGAGTGGGAGAACAAGTAAGAGAAGTTTGGTTTGGCTTCAGTTATAATGCAGATCGATGTAACTGGTTTGTCTCTTAAAATAATATGGAAACTGAAATTCAGCTGTTCTTTAAAATTCACACTTTTCTTAATTTGGTGATGCTGTTCTTTCACTTAAAAAAAGTGTGCATATTAGGGGAAAGTGTGCATAACAATGTGCATATTAATTAAGACAAACATCCAAAACATTATATGATGGAGATACCCATATGAGAGTTTCATATGAGAAACTATGAGGGAGACAGTTGCATGCAAAATTATGTATAAAAAGCACCCACTAAGATACTGAAGAATTTTCACGAGTTTTCTTTTTTAAAGTCACACACTGATGCAGAAATGTGGCCAGCTGAATATAAGATGGGATAAATGCTTAACTAAGAGAATCTGAAATTGACAGATTCATCCATCCTCATCTCCTCATATCTGTAATGGTGGGTTGTAGAAAGCACTTTAATTCTGCAAGCTATTCTGAAGTACTGTCAGAGTGGAAAGTATACATTCCTGGCTCCAGCAAAGCTTTCAGAAGTGGAACCAAACAGCTCCACTCATCCTTATCTGTCTGCGGAGCTCTAGATTTTTGATTCTCAGTAAATCACTGTTCATGCCAGTATGTTTCGACACTTGCCTTTGTACCAGGGCGTCGTGGTTACTTCAAGTGTTAGCTGCGTGACTGAGCTCTGAAGTGTATGGGTATAAAAATCTCTTCAGCGAATCTTGAGAGAATGTGAATACAATGATGATGGCTTAACATTCTAGTTTTCACAGGGAGTAGGAGAGTGGTGGTTGGAAGGTCATAGTACATTGTGAATCATTCCGTCTCCTCCTCATCAACATAGCAACAAGCCTCATTCATCCTGAATTTGCCTGACTGCTCGACCTGTGTCACAATAGAAATCAAGTTTCTGAATGCTTGGAACAAATCCCCAAGTTGAGATTGCCTGCATTTTTGTCATCCAAGAGTGGTTTTCATTAATTTGAATATAATAGCAGTGATGAAGAGATGTCCTCAGATATGCAGTGTTTTATACCACAGAAGTTTGGGCTGCAATCTTCTTGTCACTTCCTTAGGAGCCTTATTGAACAAAATGGGACTTATTTCTGTGTGTACACAGGGCTAGGTAGTGCAGCTTTTAACAATTCGGGGACAGAACTTTACAGAGGACAGTTCTTCATTTGAAAATGTCCTCTAGTTGAAAGACTGCCTGGTCCAGAGATATAGAACCCTAAGAGGAGAGAACAAGGGAGGGTCTTGAAGTGACCCATCAATGGTTGGCACCTGAGTAATAGACTCTGTAGGCACACAAGACACCTAGTCACAGCCATCCTCACTATGGTGAGTTATAGTGTGTTTCTGTTATTTATATTTAAATGAGAGAAATGACTTTTATTTACCCTATTTATTTCCACCGCTATGTATAAATAGGCAAATGCAAACTTTATGCAAATCTGTGCCCCCTCCCTGGTGACACCTAAAGGGGCAATTCTATGAACATTTCCCTTCTGTTTCTTTTCTCCAGTTCAGACTGTGCTTTCTTCTGGACTTAACACCTGCTATTCCCTTCTTAAGCACTGTCTCCATCCCACTCCTGAAATCAGTTCCTGGGATGGCAGGAAGCATCAGAAATGCTTCATAAGACCATAAAAACACAAGAAGAGTCCTGGTGGATGAGGCCAATTGCCCATCTAGTCCAGCTTCCTGTTCTCACAGTGGCCAACCAGATGCATATGGGAAGCTCACAAGAAGGATTCAAGCAAAAGAGCAGCTCTCTGAACTTGAGATTTCCAGAAAGTGGAAATTCCTCTGACAGTGGAGGTAGAACATAGCCATTGTGACTAGTAGCCTTTGCTAGCCTTATCCTTCATTAATCCTCTGCCCCTTCCTATTGCCTAAAGTAGGTTTCTAGTTCTTGCTTTTTTCCTCTCTCGAGTGGGAGGAGACTTGAGAACAATGCAGCAGTCGATGTTCTACTCTTTTTAACTTGTATTATTTTTTTAAAAAAAAATCACAAAGCCATAAAGAAAATTAGCTGTGGTGACTGTATGCAACCTGTATTTTTCAGAGGAAGTAGACTTTTGTGGACCAACAGGGCATAAATGTGGGACAGAGCTATCCCCCTCCATTTCTGCTTGCGATCTTCCCATAGATGTGTGGCTAGCCAATGTGGGTAGAATGCTAGGGCTAGATAGACTTTTGGCCTGAAACAGCAGGGTCTCCTCTTACGCTAAGTGCTGGAGAGGAGGAGGCAGAATCCTGCATTGTGAGAATCAGCCCTTGGCTAAATGAAATGTGAAGCTTCCTTTAGTGGAAGGCCGCTCATTAAATAAAATAAATATGGAGCCATTGATTCAGTTAGCGAGCGTCTGAAATGGGTCCTTCATCAGGATGATTTTACAGTGCCATACTCTTAGCACATTTGCTTTGATGGACTGGATTCCCCTTTATTTTTATCGCCTCATTTTTGTGCTTTTGTTTATCCATAATATAGCGCTCCTGGAATTAAAAGCATTGTTTATGGCTCTTTTTTTGCACCACGGTTTTGCTAACATGTCGCATCTTTTTGATGTACGGAGACCAGGATTCCTTTCCTGCTTTGTATTAAATATAAACAAAATAAATAAAACTATTAGAAATGCAGAATTCATTTTATTGCTTTAGCTTGGGTATCTTGTACTTTAGGATACTGCACATTTGACATTAAGCCTTAGTATATGGCTCTTTGAGGGCTTTAATTATTGTCTCTTTCTGCCCCCCCCTCCTTTGTTCTACTGTGATAATGAAAGTTTGCAAGGAACAAATAACTTCCTTGCTGGATGAATGAATGCAAAACCTGACTCAGATCATTTTCTGCTCCCAACTGTATATACATGGAGATACATCATCCATCACCTGCTTTAACAAACCACTTTCCAAAACAGTTCTAGGGTTCATGTTATGTGTGTTTTAGTTTTCATATTGTAGAGCATCCTGTGATCCTCAGGTGTTATAGAAATTTAATAAATAATAATAATATAGGAAACACAGTGATCTTTGTGATATATTCAGGTCTACGTCTGTGCTCGATGCTGCTGCACTGTAAAGACTTAGCTTACATACATTTGAGTTTTGCATAATAAAAAGGTCACAAGCTGTAGCTCTTGAATTTTGCAGATTTCAGACTCTATTTTCCATTTCCCCTTTCTGCCATTCTGTACCCATGTGTACATGAACCTGCCAATTGAGGCTTTTATCAGAATTCTCCAACATCTCTATGAATCATCTAATACCACTGTAACTAAGCAGTGCTTCTAGAAGTAGTTTACAACTGTAGATCCTAAGGCTGTTGCAGTGGCATCACTATGTGCTCTCAAGCAGTGCTTACCAGTGAAATCTAAACTTCCTTCCCTGCTTGATGGCTCTAACAACTGGCTCCCCCCCCCCCCAGTTGGAGAGTTTCCAATCTGGGTTAAACTTGAAATATACCTGAAAGATCATCTCACACCTTATGTTGATGTGTATATGACTTCTGTTGATGTGTATATGGCTTCTGTTTTCTTTTCAATGCCTACAGGAGACCTTCCTCTTCCAACTAGCCTTTTAAATTGAGATCTTTCCCAGTCTGAAAGTGTATTAGGATTTTTTTTTTTTAAGTTCTTGTTGCTTCATCACTTATTGTTAGCCACTTTTTGCTCCTTTGGGGACAAAGATTTAAACAAACAAACAAACAAACAATAAATAAATAAATAATAAAGCTTCTAAATTATTGGCTCTTGAGACTTTCTCCTCTTTTCAATTGTAATATATTGAGCAGTGGCAGAATTGTGTAGTAACCCCACCTGCCCCCAATCTCAGGGATTCAATCACATACCAGCAAATTCAGATTGCACAATTAATGCTGATTCAGTGCATTCCCTCCAACATTTCCTTCCGACATGAAAACAGGGACATCCTCTTCTGCATCAGGAAGTTTCTCCCGCGCTTGATCTCACTGCACACATAGAAGTCATATACACATCAACATTGGTCACCTTGAGCCAATGACAACCTCTCCATCTCAACAACCTCACAAGATTGTTGTAAAGAAAAAAAAATGTGTAAGGGCAGGGATCATGTACACCTTCCACAGATAAATAGAATGAAATAAAAATTTAGCAATAAGCTGCTTTGAGTCCCTATTGGGAAAATGTGAAATTAATAATAATAATAATAATAATAATAATAATAATAATAATAGAAAATGTGAGAATGATCAGGAACATAAAAGGTAAAGGTAAAGGGACCCCTGACCATTAGGTCCAGTCGTGCCCTACTCTGGGGTTGCAGCGCTCATCTTGTTTTATTGGCCGAGGGAGCCGGCGTACAGCTTACGGATCATGTGGCCAGCATGACTAAGCCGCTTCTGGCGAACCAGAGCAGCACACGGAAACACAGTTTACCTTCCCGCCGGAGTGGTACCTATTTATCTACTTGCACTTTGACATGCTTTCGAACTGCTAGGTTGGCAGGAGCAGGGACCGAGTAATGGGAGCTTACCCCATCGCAGGGATTTGAACCACTGACCTTCTGATCGGCAGGTCTTTGGCTCTGTGATTTAACCCACAGCACCACCCACGTCCCAGATCAGGAACATACGAGAGAGTAAATCCTGCTGAACTCAGTGGGACTTAGTTCTGAGTAAAAATACTTAGGATTACAGTGTAAGGCTGTCTTGTCTTTACCCAGTTAACCTGGGAGTAAGCTGCATTGAATACAGTGGGACTTACTTCTGAAGAGACAGTGTAAGGTTCCATTTACAATAAAGGAAACAACACTCCCTGCTTTTCCTAAGAAATGGCTGATTGCTGCAGCATTGTGATGAAATAATTTAAAGTGGATTGGTGACCTTTTGCTTCAAAATTATAGGAAGGGCTTCATATGCCAGCTTCACCATTTCCTTCATTTAGTGCAGGTATTTTATTTTCAGGATAAACAGGAATCTGTTTTTGCACCTACATACAGATCATTTGTTTGTTCTCCAAGGCATTGAGGAAAAAGGAAAAGCAGGACATTCTGGGATCAAATCAGAAACCAGGATGGCTTCTGTAATTCCAGGACTGTCCCTGGAAAATTGGGACACTTGGAGGGTCTGTCAGTACTCTTCAACAACTAACCTGCTTCCACCTCTCCCCCAAATTGCACTTTGTTTCAATTGCTCCTTCAATTGTTCATCCAGATGCCCTGGAATGTGTGGGATAGCAATTGCTCATCAAACTTGTGAAAACACATCAGGATGAATGTTCAAAAAACAGCTTGCATAGAAGCCTGTTTCATGTCCAATAAGCACAGGATGCCTTTGCCCGGCGACACTGTGACCCATAGATTGCAGCAAAATACTGGGCAAGGTTTTGCCCAGTATAGTGGTACCTTGGGATGTGAACAGGATCCGTTCTGGAGCCCCGTTCGCATCCCCAACAGAATGTAAGACGCAACAGCACGTCTGCGCATGTGCTGGTTGCGTCTCGCCGCTTCCGCACATTTTGACTGCCTGCGCATGCGCGCGCGGCGAAACCTGGAAGTAACACGCTTTGTTACTTCTGGGCCGCCATGGAGCGCAACTCAAAAGCGCCCAACCTGAAGCGTATTTATCCCAAGGTATGACTGTATCTTCTGTGTGATGGGAAAAAGCTGTCCCATGAGCCCTTGCTGAAGAGGAGAGGGGAAGCCTGTATAAGGCTGCTCCCACTTGGGCTCACAGCCATTTTGCTTTGAGAGCTTCCCACCTGCCCTTGGGCTAGAGACTTAACTGAGCAATTTTAGGTCATTGGTTGACAGGGCCAGAAATGATTCCCTCCCCCCCCCTCTCAACCCGATTGGCACTTTGTTGGGTTCTTTTTCGCCTTTCCCTCAGTAAAATTATGGCTTTTCTTGGTTATGCAGAAGAACATTGTTTGTATGAGGGCGGAAATGATCCATTCCATCAACATGGGGCTTGTGGAATGATGATTTGATCCTGGGATCCAATGCCATGCCAACCTTTGCCCTGTCTGCTGCTCTCAATAAAGATTTGGCCTGATTTTATCCCATCTCAGTTATACAGTCTGGTTATTTTGTTGATCTCATGGGTCACATAATGTACCTGCCTGGGCAAGTGACTCTTCTTTCTCTTTCACTGGTGGGCTCTTTGAAATGCCTTTGTAATGCTATTCAGCAAGTGTCTTCAGCTATGGAGATATATAAAAACCCAAATAGAAGGTCATCTCTTCACTCTGCATGACAGCATATTTACCATGACATCATTAATCACCACACCAATTATGCAACATTGATTTCATGTTAGTAGAGTGCTAGTTCCTTACCCAAAATCAGACAGATGCAATTACTACCCCAGAAGGGCTTATGATCGGCATTAGAGTTTAGCTCATAGGTTTGCAGTTTAGCACACGCTTGGAGACAGAGGGCTTTGAAATAGTTGTTACCTAATCCTCTCCCATTATTATTTGCATGCGTCTCATTGACTCAAAAGACTTATGACACTGATAAAGTATTCAGATGTAGAAACTGCAGTAAGATCTTCAGACCAT
Source organism: Podarcis erhardii (assembly GCF_964252035.2). NCBI lineage: Eukaryota > Metazoa > Chordata > Lepidosauria > Squamata > Lacertidae > Podarcis > Podarcis erhardii. The sequence continues at coordinate 13,079,597 of NC_138504.1, forward strand.
TGAGTAATGGATGGTGGGTTTTTATGCTTGCAACCAGAAGGGCTTGCGGGATCCGTTGTTGTTGATGATGTTTTTGTTAATTTTGTATACCGCCCTTCATCCGAATATCTCAGGGCAGTTCACAATATAAAATACAGAATAAAACTACAAAGTACATAATAAAAACAAGAACCAAAACACAACGAACCAATAGCCCCACCTGCTAGTCCCTCCACAAAGGAATATGACATTAAAAAGTGTGAACATCTACAAATAGCAAGGATTTTCCTAAATAAATTAATATGAACAATAATTTCTGATCAGAAAGGAAGCCACTACAGGGCATGCCCAACATCATAGACCTCAAAGATCCTTTATCAGCGTTATATCACTTGCTCCTGTTTGAATTAGCCAGTTGCCTCTTAAGACACTGTGGAGACAACACCCAAAACGTACATTCCAAGCTTATCCTCCATATGTCAGAGCCTTGTGACCCTCATCATTTTCTCCAAAGTATGCCCTACTGAGTTAAATGAGACTTACTCACTAGTAAGAGTGCTTAGTATTGCATCCAGAAGCATACTGCATTGTTACATGATATATTTCCCCAGGTTACACTGCAGTTGATCATAACTTGGCATCTGACCCCCTGTAAACTCACAATATAAACTGAATCTCAACACAGATATTTAGCTTACTTGCCTTACGATTGTTCTGAGAAGCACTTAGCATATTTTGGGTGATTAAAATGTCTGAAACAGAACCATTAATTATGTATTCATTTTATATGTGTACCAGAATGAATTTGCATTTGAACCTAATTTTTTTTTCCTTAGGAAAAAAAATTAAATGAAAATGCAATAACGTTGAGACAAATAACTCATAAAGGACACTAATGAGTGGTGGGAGATGGAGTGGAAAGGCTTTAAATGCGTCCCATTATTTAGTAGGATAATTAAGGACACAGTTCTACCATGGCATTTTATTACAGAAATAGATAAGATCCCATCTTATTGCAAGCAGGTGTTGTAATGAAGCAAATCGAGATCACTTTCCAAGAGGTTATTCTGGCCCAGAGAAGATTGCCAATTTACCTAATTCCACCTGTAGCAACTTCAGCTTACGCTGGCAAAGTCAGTTGGCGGGGGAAGGAATCTTCCATCCTTGATCATTTCTGTTTCTGGCCGGTTTGGAGTTCATGGGGGATTTATTTATTTATTTATCTATTAAGTTTATGGGGGGGGTATTTATTTATTAAGTTTGTATACTGCCCTTCATCTAAAGATCACAGGACAGTTCACAACATAAAAATGCAAAATATGTTCTTATTTTTGAGGAATTCAAGCCCACATGGATTATAATTTTATTTGTATGTTATTGATTATATGTATGGTCCGCAGATCATTTGCAACAGATACCATGACATGCTACAAAGCATGAAGCAAATAAGAAAACAAGAAGCAAGAAACAATGAAACAATGAAGAACTCACTTCAAAGAAAAACAGTTAAAAACAAGAGAGAATAATGGCTTGGAGCTGATCAGATTTGTATTACCACCCAGAAAAATGCATTCTCTCGCTTTTGGGGGTCCAGTTCTCAAATAACAAATAAATACCCAAATCTGTTTGCAAATGTGTATTTTAGAATAAAATACATTTAGAAATGATTTTTAAAGTGCATTAAAATATGTACTTAAATACTCACTTAAATATGAATTTCCAAGTGGAAAATAGATAGATGGGGAAATGGAATGGAGCAGACTTATGAATGAATGCAGCAGTAACACAGGCAGGCAGTAGACTGCCCCATTGATCCCTATTCAGAGATGCACACCTTCAAGCCTGATTTTCAAGACGATAGAAAAAGATATTGCCTTTCCTCCAAGGAGCTCAGGGCATCGGTACAAGGTTTCTGCCCCTCATGGGCACTTTGCTCCTACAACAGCCCTGCAAAGCAAGTTGGGATTATTGTGACAATGTCAATGCCCCAATAGCAATGCACATGTTTTGCATACTGAATGTGCCAAGTTCAATTCTTGGTTGCATCTCCTGTTTGAAGGAGCTCAGGTAGGAGGTGATGGGAACTGCTCTTTATGATGGAGGAAGGAGAAGGGCCATGACTCAGTAGTAGAGCATCCGCTTTCCATGCAGAAAGTCCAAGAGTAAATCTGTGACATCTCCAGGTAGGGCTGGGAGAGACACTTCTTTAAAACCCTGGATAGCCCCTGCCAGTCAGTGCAGACAATACTGGGCTAGGTTGGAAAACTGCCTGACTTTATCTGTGGCTGATTACTATGTCTCAGTGCAGCTTTAAACCGAAAACTTTCTGCTCGCAGTCTGACACTTGGGCACACTGGCTCACAGCTCATTCTTCCCTTCTAGGAGGTGCCATGTGGTTTTGGTTCTCAAGCCTTTGCTAAGAATAGGGATCTTTCTGAGAATGGAGCTAGAAAGGCATTTCATTTCATTTTAATTTTTAATTTACGGTAAAAACCCAATTCTAATCTTTACAACTCAAACCAAAATGTGAACTGAAACACAATTGTCCTTCAGAATTTGCACTCCTCTAAACTTTGCAATGAATTTCCCCAACCAAACAATTTATTTTTGTTTGTGTACACATGTGTACACAAGTTTAACAACAAAAGAAAAACCCTGCTGGATTTGATCAAAGACACATCTAGTCCCTCATATTCTGCCCTCACATATTCTGCCCAAAGACACATATTCTGCCCTCACAGTGGCCAATGAGAGAGCCAACAAGTAGGACATGAACACAACAGCCCTCTCCCTGTTGTGATCCACAGCTACTGGCATTCAGAGACACTACTCTCCTACTAGAGGCAGCACATAGCCGAGGATAGGGAACCTCAGGGCTGGGGAGCAAATAAGAACCTCCAGGTCTCTCTCTATAGCTTTTGCAAGTCCTCCCAATCCACACACATAACTGAACCACACCCATAATTTGCACAGTCCTTGAGTGTTTTTGCCTTGCTGGAAAATGTACTTGGATGCTAATACAGTGGTAGCTTGGGTTACAGACGCTTCAGGTTACAGACTCCGCTAACCCAGAAATAGTACCTTGGGTTAAGAACTTTGCTTCAGGATTACAACAGAAATCGTGCGGCGGTGGCGGGGCGACAGCGGGAGGCCCCATTAGCTAAAGTGGTACCTCAGGTTAAGAACTGTTTCAGGTTAAGTACGGACCTCCAGAACGAATTTTAACCCAAGGTACACAGGTGGCGCTGTGGGTCAAACCACAGAGCCTAGGACTTGCCAATCAGAAGGTTGGCGGTTCGAATCCCCGTGACGGGGTGAGTTCCCGTTGCTCGGTCCCTGCTCCTATCAACCTAGCAGTTCAAAAGCAAGTAGATAAATAGGTACCGCTCCAGCGGGAAGAAAAATGGTGTTTCCGTGTGCTGCTCTGGTTCAGCAGAAGAGGCTTAGTCATGCTGGCCACATGACCTGGAAGCTGTACACCGGCTCCCTCGGCCAATAAAGCGAGATGAGCGCCGCAACCCCAGAGTCGGCCATGACTGGACATAATGGTCAGGGGCCCCTTTACCTTTACCTTACCACTATATTGCTTCTTGGTGTACTGCAGGCTTCCTCAAACTTGGCCCTCCAGATGTTTTGAGACTACAATTCCCATCATCCCTGACCACTGGTCTTGCTAGCTAGGGATTGTGGGAGTTGTAGGCCAAAAACATCTGGAGGGCTGAGTTTGAGGAAGCCTGGTGTACTGGATGGAGGGCAGAGATGGATGCATAAACATGTGTGGTAACTATCTTACTGTTGTTGATCTGCCTCTCACCATATCCACTTTTTGCCTCTAGCAGTGCCTGCTTCTGACTTCGGGCTTCTAGAAGGTTGCCCAAAAGTTAATGTGGTTCTTGGCCTGGAAAAAAAGGTCGTCCACCCTTAGGGAAGGGATAAATCTGTCAATTATACTCCTCTCAGTTTCTCATTTTTCCAGTCTTAAGTTCAGTTCTTGGCTTCAGTTCCAACATGGTTGTTCAATATCAGTCTACTTTATGGTTTCTCCAGCTTCACGAATCCTGTTTCGCAGCTGCAACTCCTCTGATACTGGAGAAGCAGATGGGTTGCCTTCTGGATGTTCTCCAAGGTCTGTTGCTTTTTAAACAAATGTTCTTTGTAGGGGAGAAAAAGCTTCTTCTTCTTTTTTTTTTAAGCTACTTTAGCTATATAAACAACTTGTTTGGAGAAGAGGTGGGGGGGAGGGGAGCCTCCGATCCTAGGGTTTGATCACACCTTTCTCTGTTATGACAATATAGACTGGGGATCCTTGGCTGTTTAAAAACCCAAGACGATTACAACTGAATGAGGAATTCTGCTATTTATTTGAAGCTAATGTTTTGCTTCACACTTTATTGCCCACTAACTGTCTTTCCTCTGTATCTATTAAACCTGTTGTGAGCCATTGAGAAAATACCAGTTTTTTGTCAGTGGGGAATAACGTAATCAGAAATGTTACACTTATTAGATTGCTTCCTATCCTGGGTGGTCATTCATTCTTAATAGCCCTTCTTATAGTCCCAAGTAGCAATAATGACTTGCGACTAATAAAGTTTCTAATGACACTATCCAAATTGCATAGCAGTGGTGCTGCTATAAATTTGCTGGGAAAGCATTAGCTATTTGAAACTTCAAAACAAGCTGAAGAAGTTCTGCACTTCCCCCCTTTCTTTTCCTCATTTAGTACAGATGGGGCACATCTGGAGGGAACCTGAGAACACCGGGAGGTCTAATTATCGTCACAAATTGCAAAGCATGTTTCGCTATGCAAATTGCACTTAATTGGCCTAGTCACAAAACCATTTACTTTCATTTTCTTACTGATGGTCCGAGATCTATCTCCGTGATATTGTAAATAAGAACAAATATTGTAATAGAATGAAGGGGTTTATGTGTCAAAATTCCAGAAAACTAATCTTTGGAACTTTTCTTCTCCCCCCACTTTTTTTTTTTTGTTTTTCATGTAAATACAAGAACAACATATAAGTACAGGAACTTGTTCAGTGGTATGTTCTTACTAAGTTTCATATGCAGTGCACTATGGCAAGTTTTGGGAACTTCAGGCTTGAACAGTGCCTTCCAGACCCCTCCATCTGGCCTTCAGTACTCTATCCAAGCCACACTCCCTCCCCCCACCCTTCATTGGCCCTGATTTAAATTCCAAATGTTTTTGTTTGTTTTTTTCTAGTTGCAATGTGCCCTTGGCATCTGAGAGTGTCTCTTACTTGTCTGAATAGAGGATAGAAAGGGTCATAGAATCATAGAATCATAGAATCATAGAGTTGGAAGAGACCACAAGGGCCATCGAGTCCAACCCCCTGCCAAGCAGGAAACACCATCAAAGCACTCCTGACATATGGTTGTCATAGGGTGTGTGTTTGTGTACAAACTAGCCTACTTCTCAAAGGTAAAATTTGCATCCATTGTTACCCACCCACTTCTGCCCCTTGTCCCACCCACTTCTGCCGTGTGGCCCTCAGAAGGCTGTCCAGGAGGGAATGTGGCCCTTGGAATGAAAAAGGTTTTGCATCCCTAATATATGGAGCAAATTGCAATCTGACACTGAGGCACCACAGCTTCTCCAGAAACATAGAGAGCTGTGCTTTGTCCTATGGACATAGCTAGCACACAGTATAACTAAGGACGTAAGACAAGACTCATCCAGCATCCTGTTCTCACAGTGACCAACCAGATGTCTGTGGGAAGCCCACAAGCAGGACCCAAGCACAAGAACACTGCAGTTCCAAGAAACTGGTATTCAGAGGCCATCATTGCCAGTAGCTATTGATAGCCTTCTCCTCCATGAATTTGTCTAATCCTCTTTTAAAACCATCCAAGTTGGTGACTGTCACTGCCTCCTGTGGACTCCCATAGTTCCATAGTTTAACTATGCACTGTACAAAGAAGTATTTTCTTTTGACTGTACTGAATCTTCCAGTAGTCATCTTCATTGACTAGCCACAAGTTACAGTGTTATGAGAGAGGAAGAAAAGCTTTTTCTCTATTTTCTCCATGCCATGCAAAATTTTATAAATACCGTATTTTTTGCTCCATAGGGCGCACCTAGTTTTTTGGGGGGGAGGGGAAAAAATTACACACACACACACCCCGATCCAGGAGCAGCAGCAAGATTGCGCACAACCTTGCCGCCGCTCCCGGAGCTTGCGGGGCTATGGGCGGGGAAGCCCGAGCTTCCCCCGACCTAAGCCCCCAGAACAGGCAGCTATCCGCAAGCCATCCGAGTGCAGCGGGAACTCCCGCCACGCTCGGAAGGCTTGCGGATAGCTGCCTGAAGTCCAGTGAGCGCAGTGGGAGTTGGCGCTGCGCTCACTGGGCTTCAGGCTGCAAGCCTTCGGGAACTCCCGCCGCGCTCAGAAGGCTTGCGGATGGCTGCCTGAAGCCCGGCAAGCGCAGCGGGAGTTGGCGCAGCTTCAGTGAAAGCCTGCATTCACTCCATAGGACTCACACACATTTCCCTTCATTTTTGGAGGGGGAAAAGTGCGTCCTATAGAGTGAAAAATACGGTATATATTATGCCGCCTCTGCAAACGCAGCCATTTTTAATTCTAATATTTGTGCTTTTTCAACACCAATGCCTACTCACAATCCAATCTAGCTATAGTTAAGCCAAGTCCATTTGCTTAAAGTGCCTTTTAAACTGCCCCCCCCCCAATATGCCTCTGATAAGTAATATTTAGTTCTGAACTCCAGAGTTGGAAGGCAGCCAGATATACCAGATCTTACTTTTTTTGCATTCTTCTTCTCCCCTTCCCCCTGAACCACCTTTAAAAAGTTGCATTTAAAGTCAAACTTCAAAACAAGGGAAGAGATTTTGAGCAAAAGTAATTTCCTTGACTCTTTTTTTTTTTGTAATTAAGTTAACTCAAGGGCACAGCTAATATTTAGGACTTCCAGATAGTCTGCTGGGTCATTAAATAGCTTAATTGGAAGACAGGTTTTCTGAGAACACGCACGAATGAGGCCAAGTATATTGGCTGGAAGAGGGGAGGAAAGTTGGTGTCTTTGTGAAACATTGACGACTGAGCACAATAAACACATCAGAAGTCTTTATTAGCTATCCCCTTCCATGGTTTTCATTTGTGAACATTCCAGTTGGGTAGTGATTGCTAGGTATTTAGTTCACCATTCTGTACCTGTTCATCTTTAGATTGTGTGCTCAGACTCAGACCACTGTTGTTAAATTTGCATGATCTCGCCCACTATGGCAGTTTGCGAAAAGAACATTGTAGTTTTCAATTCTGCTGATGGTGGAGTGATCACTTCCTATGTCATGGCTTTCCATGTGCCTGTGCCTGTGTGTATTTCACTATTTATAATATGGCTGCTGTTATTGATTATCCACCATCAAGTAGCCATTGCCCCCAGGCAGTTTCACTCCAAAGCCTTATTTACTTGGGGTAGGAAACAAACAAACAAAAAAAGTAAAATCATTGTCTGTGTGTGACACAGATAATTAACAAGACATTCCCAATGGGGGAAAAAAATCCCATTGCAACACAGCAACAAATTAAGTCATCTTACTCACCCTCCCTTCCCCTTCTTTTTGCAAAGCCATGAACGGCCACCTGCAGAAGAACAGTTGGCAAAGTCAATTGCTGCAAAATACAGAGAGAACATCAGAATTATTGTTTTTTAAAAATTGACCAATATTTTTGGATTATAGCATGTGTGTGAGTCTGGAACAAGATGATGCTCGCCGATGATGACAAAAGGAAATACATGAAGTACATGGTTGTGATTATATTTCAGCCGTCCAAACAATGAAATGATGTAGAGGCTTGGTGAACAGAGCTGGCTGTATTTCTCCTTAGTATTTTGCAAAAGTGAAGTTGACAAAGCTTTTGTACAACGATGTATGAGATTGCGACTCTGAGAAGCTCAGAGAAGTGTTCTTTTGTTTAAAAATTACTTGCTTATGTATATATAAACCGCTAGCATTAAACATTGCTACTTTAACATCCATCAAGCACAAATCATGTAATGAAGAGCTATGTACAAAGAGAGACAGGATAAGAAGCATAGCAATGAATGTTAAGAGTTACCACAATCACCTCAGGAAAACAGAGTTCAGTGGAATACACATTTCAGCACAACTGATCTGAAGGTAACTCTAAAACAATGACAACCAACAAGGTAATATTTGCATAAGAAGTAATAATTAAATATGTCCTGGGTTTGAAAACAGTGCAATTGATTTTGCGTGTCGAGGTCCCCAGGTCCACCCCAATAACTCACACATCACACAGAAATTTTTGTTTAAGATTTTTGGCATAATTTTGGCCACAACTTTATTAAAATACAAATTTGTGAGTGGTTGCGTAGGCATTGGTTGCAACTATCTGCCCCCACCATGGGGGACAGACTGACATTCCGCACGATGCGAAAGTCACAATGGGGGAATACACTTGGGGGTTATGCGGAGCAGGGAACCTGCCCTCACCCCAAATGCAACCAGGAGCTCATTGCCATGGCCCGAGCCCCCTTGACAGAGTGGACGAGCAATAGTTAGCTCCCAATTCCTTTAACAGAATCCCTTGCAGCAGCAGCATTAGAGGGGCAGGCACAGCCAATCCATGCCCCTCAACCAGCCAAACCATAAACCAATGCCTAACCGCGAACCTTACAAGTTGTGACGATTTGCTACGCAGTAGGCAAAAACCAAATGGCCCCAGCCAATCAGCCAGATGGACAAAATTCCTACCAGGCCCCCGCTCCAAAGCAGACGACCCCATGACAGGCATAGCAAGGTCAAAGCGAACAACCCTATTCTAGGGAGGGGGGGGGACGGGCAATCCAATGCACGGGCGAAAAGAGGAAGCCCTAGCCTCGTGCAAGGAGTTTTACTATTTCTGGCTGTCAATCAATAAATGGCAACATTAACTTCTTCCCAACAACAAGGGAAGCCCCAATCGCATCAGTGGCCAACGATCAATTAGCCCGCCCCCCAACTTTGGAGTGTCCTGGCGGCCCCCACCGCAACACGTGCTCTCCATGAAGGAGAACACGCTTTGTCAGATACCTCCCCCTTTTAATTCCGTATTTTTTAAGATCTCTAGCACGTGTATGGAAACCAATCAGCTGATGGGCGAATTAGAGAAGTGCTTCAGACCTGGCATCCGTATTTGATTATTATGAAATTCTCCACTATCCCTATTGATCGCTGATAGGTCACAATTAGGGTTTCCATATTTCAAAAACTTTTTTTTAGGAAGACCCCAAAATTGTTGAGCTTTATTTTATTTTTATTTTTCACAAAAAAAACCACAATTTTTTTTTAATGTCCGGGAGGTCCCAGATGTATGGCAGCCGTAAACTGGGCAGATTTGTCCTCATTAATTCATAGGAAATGTATAATTTCAAAATGAACCTGATTTATACAGTTTGCATGACTTGTGAGAGGGATGGTGGAAGTAGTAATCCAACAGCATCTGGAGAGCTAAGTTTGGGAGAAAACTGCACAATATTATTACTCCTGAAACTGCTTCTGTAACCCCAATCCTCACAGCAAAAGTAGTATTTTTTATTTTTATGATATTGTTTGGTTTTATGCCATATACTTCTTAGAGTTAAAATATTAAGTGTTTTACAAATGCTTTTAAATACATGATCATAATTTACATACTGTTTACTAGAACAAAAGACCTCCAAGTGATTTGAAATAATGTCTAATAATAATAATTTATTATTTGTACCCCGCCCATCTGACTGGGTTGTCCCAGCCACTCTGGGTGGCTTCCAGCATATATAAAAATATAGCCTATTCATTTAAAATACCAGTAAACAATCAAACAAACAAACAAACAAACGTTAAAAGAGAATTAAAATATAAAATAAAATGATTCTCACTATTCATTAGTAATTGGGGAAAATTGAGTTATACAATGTTTTCATTGATGTTCTGCTGGCTTGGTAAATCAAGTGACCTGTCCAATCCAGCAGAGCTCTTCTAATGTCACTATTATTATTATTATTATTATTATTATTATTATTATATTTGTATACAGTGGTACCTCGCAAGACGAATGCCTTGCAAGACGAAAAACGCGCAAGACGAAAGAGTTTTCCATTTTTTGAGTCGTTCCGCAAGACGAATTTCCCTATGGGCTTGCTTCGCAAGACGAAACATCTTGTGAGTTCTTGCGAGTTTGTTTCCTTTTTCTTAAAGCCGCTAAGCCGTTAATAGCCACTAAGCCGCTAAGCCGTTAATAGCCGCTAAGCCGCTAAGCCGTTAATAGCCGCTAATCCGCTAATAGGGATGCTTCGCAAGACGAAAAAACCGCAAGACGAAGAGACTCGCGGAATGGATTAATTTTGTCTTGCGAGGCACCACTGTACCACCCTATACCCACATGTCTCAAGGTTGTTCACAACATAAAAATACAAAATACATAATAAAAATATAAACAAAAAGAACACAATAATCCCCACCGACACATTGTAAAAGGGGATTGGATGTCAATCAGACAAAGGCCTGGTTAAAGAGGAATGCATTTGCCTGGTGCCTAAAGGTGTACAATGAAGGGGAAAGCATTCCGCAAACAGGGAGCCACTGCAGAAAAGGCCTGTTCTTGTGTTGCCACACTCCAGACCTCTCATGGAAGAAGCACATGATAAAGTGCCTCAGAAAAATTGATCTCAGGGTGTGGGTAGCTTCCTATGGAAAGAGGTGGCCCATGAAATATTGTGGTCCTGAGCTGTTTTAAGGCGCTATAGGTAAAAACCAGCACTTAGAGTTGGGCCTGGAAACTAGCTGATAGCCAGTGTAGGTGTAATATGCTCAAACTGTCTTGTCCCTTGTCGATATGGAGGAGATGACTGCACAAAAGTTGTCTGTGTCTCATTGCCTAGGATTTTCTCTTCCAGTATTGACTATGACTAAGCTCCTCATTATACTAGGATTCAATTATCAGCATTATCTCATACCGATTAATTTTTAGTTCAGGCTGACATCTCATAATATGAAGGGGGGTGGGGAAAGAATTCTCCCTTTCTTCATGCTTTTTTTTAAAAAGCACACTTAAAAATTGTTACTGTAATAAGCAGCAAACTTGGCTCCTTCATAGCAGCTATCTGATTTTTTTCTTTTCCTGACAGGAAAGCTCTCACCACCCCCTTGTGCTCACACCCCTTTTAAAGCCCGTCAGTGAAAAATGACAACAGGAAGGAATGAGAATTTGTTTTCATTTGATGGGGACTTCCCGTTGCTGAATTGTGGACGCTGTACAATAATCAACAAACTTGCAGCAAAGTCCAGTGGGCTTTGCCAAATCCCTTTTACTCTTCAAGTTCTTGTTTACGTGCCAGCCATAGGTAGCTTTGATCAATGTCAAAACACGAAAACAATAAAGCAGAAGGAAATATATGGCCAAATACCTGAAGGCGGCACAGAGGAAATACCACGGGTGCAGTTGAGATAATTTATTGACTACGGGAGGTGGAGGAGGGAAAAAGAAAGAAACCTGATGATGTAAACAACTGCTGAGATGGATTGAGTCTGTGGGATTAATTTGTGGAATCTTCAGGTTGATTGACTGCCAGTTTTGAGTTTAGCAGAGGACACCCGTATATTGATGAGCTGTGGCAACTGACTCCATGGCAAAACTTTAGTAGGCACATATATGGTAGTGGGGCAGTGCAAAATTATGTGGGTCAGGAATTTGGATGGGGAAGAAATTTGCTTCAGTTTGCATTTAAATATTGATATATTTAATTTACCCATTTCCTAAATGAAATGCAAACCAAAACACAGCCATCTTTCAAAATTTGAAGTTCTCTGAATTTTTCAATGCAGTTTTCCAGCCGAGTAATGTGTAAAAATGCACATACAAGTGTAAAGTGCACATATAAATGCATATATTAGTGAAAATAGTGTACATAAATGCATTATGTTGGGGTAATGGTTTTGCAAACGTGTACATATTGAGGAAATTTTTCTATAAGAATTTGTAAAATTGGAGAAATTTGCAGAAAATATTGATGAATTTTCATGATGACCTTTATTTATTCTTTTAGATGCAGATTGATATGGAAATGTGGGGAACTGGAAAAATGAGAAAAATTGAAATTGACAGATTTGCCCATTGTTGGTCAGGGCTATTGTTATTTCATTTACAGCCCATCTTCCCTCCAGGGAGCTCAATGTGATATACCTTGTGGTCTCCCTTCTCATCTGAGTCTTCACCACAAGCCTACTTAGCCTAGGATAGAAGTCACCCAGTGAACTTCATGGCTGAGGAGTGAGCAGAATCCTGGCCTCCTACCATGTCCTAGTTTTCAACATGTTCCTTGCTTGGGCACTGTAGTGCTCCACCAATTTCAAATATGGCTCTAGTCCTGCTTACTTTTGGATCCCTGTTCAGCTGGTTCCCCAATAGATTTCCCTTCCTAGAGTGAAAAGGGGGACCCTGGCCCATAATTTAGGCATTGTGAGAGCCAACTCGCAGAATGGGACAAAGATAGAGTGAGCTGTGAATAGCACAGCAGGAGCAGGTCTTCTAGTTGCTCAGCCCATTGAGGAAGCCTCACCTGGAGCAATCTGCGAGGCCCAGAGAAAACCATTTGACCTGCTCCAGATGATTGCAGTTGAGATCCTTCCCAGCTGGGATGTCAGGGACAGGCAGGAGTCTGAGGAGGAGGGGGATGTGTGGGCAGAGGGAGCAGGGGGTAGGAGGATGGTCCAAGGGAAGGGGCCAGAGATTTGTGGGTTTCCTTGCCACCTGTGAGGCAGGTGCTGAAGCTGGTGGTACAAGGGAGTCACAAGGAAGAGACCAGGCAGTCAGAGATTGGGGGGGGGGGGAGAAGGTGCGATAAGAATTGCAGGGAATATCCCCTCCCCACCCCTCTCCAGTCTCCATGCACAAGGAGGGACTTAAACAGATGGGAGCAATGGGAGCTGCCGCACAGGAGAAGTTGCTGGTTGCTTGTGCATATTGTGTCAGAAGAGGCAGTTTGAGAAAGCTGAAAAGGGAGTGTTCATGCTGCTGCTCCAACTGTCTGGGATGGAGCACAGAGCTGTAGAGGTAGATCGCCTATGCATTTAGTCCGCAGGGGTGGTACTATAAACCTTGCACCTTAGGAGCTGATATAACCAAATGCTTTGCCAATAAAGAAATAAACTTCCAATGGCCTGTCCTCATTGGGCTGGGTGTGCTCAGGACAGGATTTGGCTGATCACTTTTCTGTACACTTCTTTGGTCAACCTTGAGTCCTCTCCCTTTATGAGCTGACCTACTGACACTGCTCATGAGGGTCAGCTACTGAGGGTTCAGGTGCCATGAGATACAAAGCTTCTACTGGAATGAGATACAGAGCTGCTACTACTACATTTCTCTGAAGTGGGATACTGTCTATGATAGGATGAGGAATTGGATACAGGCTGTACACCATGCTGAAGTTCATTCAAGATTTGGTTGTGCAGAAATCCCTTGAGACTTGAAGTTTATTTTTAAAAATAGCAGTGAAGAAATCCCCTTCAGCCTTGGTGGGGGATGTATGAAGGATATGAGCATTCTGGCTATGTTATTGTCTTATGAAGCGATTGAAATAGTGGTGATACAATGGAGTTATGAAAATTTATGCAATTTTGCTTAGAAAATTAATATTTGAAATAAATTTCCATGAATACATTGCATTGTAGCATGAGTTATGTAACTAATCTACAAGTTTCTGCACACACTTTTCATTAATACACACATTTTGGTGTGCATTGCAGAATTCAGAGAGATGTGAATTGTGAAAGAGGCTATGCTTCGGTTTGCCAGTTGATTTGCTTAGTGCAAATCTGTAAGAAGTCCCCATTAAAATATGAACCACACAAATGTCTCCTTCATCCCTAGCCAGTTCCACATTTCCTTGGCAGGCTTATTAAAATAAAGTTTCTGTATTGCTGTTTTCATTTATATGCCACATCTGAGTTCTCTTTCTTCTGGAAAACCCCACAATCACATGAAAAGTTATAATGGCCAAGGACACTGTAAATTAAAAGAGGTGACAGAAATCATGAACATTGATGACAATAATGGAGTTTTATGAAAATGGGAATGAAAGGGAAACTGATAATGAAGAAGTCCACTATCTATGGAATTCCGGAAACTACTATAGATTGTGATTGTATGTTTAACTTTTCACCTTCTCCTCCTCATCTACTTTGGAATGGTGAGCACAAGAGGCACTATAGGAAAGCTGAGAGACATATTGTGCTAAGGAATTTGAAAGGTTGCACCTATGAAGCAGCCCTCCCCCAAAATGTCCGTTATTCCCTGGAAGCAGCACAGGTTGTTTTGTTGGTAATGAAGTAAAAACTAGAAGATGAATGTGAAGATTTTATGATTACTTTTTTAAGCTGGAGTCTTTCTTCTGTTTGTTTTTATTACACAGTGAGGGGACTTCTTTCTTAAAGTATCACCTCAAGGAGATGAATTGTTGTTCCACCCAAACATGGCTTTTGTAGAGGTGTCAAAGTGGCAAATTTATTAGGGTAAACACAATAGCAAATACAAGTTGACCCCGAACCGACTTTTCACAGTTTTCATTGATTGCATAAATGGGTTTGAGAGATTTGATTTTCAAGCAAAATACCCATTTAGCAATCAAGCTGTCACTAGTTGTCCATGCAGGAAATGAAACTCAATGTCAGATCGGCCCTCAGGGAGCTATAAGAAACGACTTTAATATGCTGATTCGGCTGGAGAAAAGCCATATATTAATATGAGGAATTCTAATTCCTACTTACACATATAGAGAGCAGATAGATAAGAACAGACAAATCTAAAGAGTGTGATAGCCCTGAAAACTCTGCCCTTGTGAGTCTAATTTGGACCACCAGGCCATTTCTAGCACCTGCCAATCATATGACATAAATTTGACATCACCTGGAATGTAGTCTCCTCTCTAAAGGTAGGAGTCATATCTACCATATCACCTACAACACTACCTGCCAGGTATGCTGTCTTCCAAAAGTTGCCTAGGTGGGAATGTGGCCTTTGAACATATATTCCAAATACATTTTTAGATCTGGCCTTGGAGATGAGAAGCAGGTTCTTTGGTATTCACTATATTATACTATATCTATACCTTGTCCTGAACCTTGAGGAAAGGGCAAGACGCACAGGATTGTGTAGTGGCAGCGTATTCAGCAGAAAGATTTCAAATTATTTTATACTGCAGCTGTGCAAAGGGTATGCAATTGACACTCTGACAAAGCCTTTATTCATAAGAGGCGTATCTCCAAATGCAGCAGCCCAGGAGAAGATGAAAGGAAACTGTACAATAAAGAAAAAGGCACAAATAATTAAAATAGCAATGTAGGTATCACCTGCAGTGATAACAGACCAGTTTGGTAGCCAAGCTCAGGCCGTGTCAGCCAAGAAGCTTCAAAATCGGTTTAACAAAGTTCTTTGGCAGATGAAAGAGAAGATTTGAAAGAGAGCCCTGCAAATGTCCTTAAAATGAGAAAATAAAAGGTGATGAATCATTGTGGTTGAGCGAAAGCAGCAAGAATTTAAAGACTAATGGAGGAGAAAGGCACTGTGTTAGCAACCACTCTTTAGCAAGAGAAAGCAAACATCCTCATTTGTGCATAGAAAGGAACAGGTAGTGTTTAAGTGCATTAAAGATAGGATTATGGGCAGGGCTGGATTAAGAGCTTTAGAGAACCCAAGCATTAGAAAGATTATCTTGCTGCCCACTCCCAATGTGCAATTCAAAATAAAAACTATAGTTTTTGCAATTTTGCAGCCCTGGACTTCTGGAATAGCTTTTGGGTGGTAACTTGATGGGGCAGATTGTCATTAGATTCTGCAGGAGCGTTTGGGATTCTTGTTAATCCATGGTGCAATAGTAAAATTATGAAATGTCAGAATTTCTTGCAATTAAAAACAAAACAAAACATGGTGGGAAATAAAAATAGGCCATCATTTCAAAATTTTCCTTATATCAGATTTCACCAAAAGCTAAGATCATCAGCTAAGCCTCATCCACCCATCCCACGAAAGAATGATGTCAAAATGATGAGCCAAACAACAGCGACTAGTTTTTACACAATTTAACCATTGTATTTTTTTTTTAAATCACACACAAACATCACACCTGCAAAAACCTGCCAAGTACACTGGCAGAGAAGAACCAGCTGGGTTCTGGTACAATTACAGACCAAAAGTGAGCCATTCCACTGATCCCTAACCACTACACAAACATAATTTTTAGCTAGTGATATAGCTGAACCTATGGACGCGGATGGCGCTGTGGTCTAAACCACTGAGCCTAGGGCTTGCTGATCAGAAGGTCGGTGGTTCGAATCCCCACAACAGGGTGAGCTCCCGTTGTTCGGTCCCAGCTCCTGCCCACCTAGCAGTTCAAAAGCCCGTCAAAGTGCAAGTAGATAAAGAGGTACCACTCCAGTGGGAAGGTAAACGGCCAGTAAAGCGAGATGAGCGCTGCAACCCCAGAGTCGTCTGTGACTGGACCTAACGGTCAGGGGTACCTTTACCTTTATAGCTGAACCCACAATTTCCATACATGAAAATATAGGTTTCAGGGGACCATAATGCAAATTAAGCATTACAATCTCTGAATTCTTCCCTGACCCAGATGTTACTCCAAGCTGAAGAAGAATTCCTCACCTACCACATCCTATAGACCACCCCAAGCCCCTCCATCTGATCCTCTCATTACCTATTCCTGCATGCCCTCATCTGCCCCACATAACACATATCAAGGTTTCAAACATCAATATGAGTTTCAGAATCTACATGTTGTCATCACAACTGCTCTGTTGGGTAGATTAGCCTAAGAGAAAGCATCTGGCTCAAAGGCATTGCGGCCCAGCAGAATATGAACCCTGGTCCTAGTCAGACACTTCAACCACTACACCACATTTGCTACAGTACTGCTTTGTATAACGCAAAGTTAAACTATGGAATTCAGTCCCACAGGGTAGTGATGGATACCAGCTTGGATGGCTTTAAGAAGTTGTGACAGATCTCTGGGCATAAGGCTATCAATGGCTATGTTCTATCTCAACTACCAGAGGCAACATGCCTTTGAATAATAATTGTTCGGAATCACAAAGGACTCGAGTCCTACTTGTGGACTTCCCATGACCATCTAGTTGACCATTGTTAAATCAGGATTTGAGACTAGTGGGGCCTTTGGTCTGATCCAGCAAGGCTGTTTCCTATCTTCCTGTGGTTTTCTGATGTAGACCTACTGTATGCGCTTATCCAAACCCAGCCCCATCAGCTATGCATCACAGCCCACAAGGGGCTGCTTCTTTTTAATTCATTCTTGAAATATGAAATCTTGCAAAGCATCTCATGTATGGCTTGTGGGCTTTGTTCAGTTTGGTGTCTCTCTGGTCTGGTTTGAAGGCAAACTTAAACTGCTACTGTGATTATACATTTTCTCACCCCACACCAGTTAACATATTATGAGTGACAGAAACATACCGGGGAAAAAGATCTGTCATTTGCAAGAAGAAAATGTCTAATGTCTCTCTAATGCATCAAGAAAGGTGGGTATATTTTCAGCATCCCAGCTCCCACCTGAGAGGACTTAAGGAGACATTTCATACAGTTTCTATATATTGGAATATATTTGACTGTTATCATGTTCTTTCTTGTTAATGTCCTTGTAACAAATGTTACATATTTATTCTTGTTCATGCTTTGAGAGTCCATTTAACTTTTGAATGAAGGGAAGAACACTTAGAGGAGCAGTCAGAGATGACATAATATTGTTAAAAAGCTATCATTTCTTCAGACCCATCTGGTGCTACTGCGGCAGCAATGTGCTGCAAGCTAATAAAATTGCTATAAGAGATAGGGAAAAGCAGCATTGGGAAGTAACTTTCTTTCTTTTCCCTGCCTTTTAAAAGTCTTTCTGCATTTGTTTTATAGTCAGAATTAATTTTCCCCTGTGTCATCAGAACCACCATTTAAAGCAACTTATTGAAAAATATATGTGCCAACTGTGTGGACTGGCATAGATTGAAGAATCTCCTGGATAAGAAGGCTGTGCAGCAAACCATGCTTGATCTTAAATCCCAGACAAGAACTGTAGTTTGCAAAGCGTCTTCTGGGGAGTATTGAGTTTCATTTTATGTCCCACATTCATGCAATCTGTTTCTAGCCTCCATCCAGACAGGAAAGAACCCCAATCACAATTAAGAAACACAATCAAGGCAGGCAAAAGCACCTGAGCTGTGAAGCATGGCCAATGTGGAATGTGACCTAGAGAGAGGGAATGCTGCCTGGGGACAGTTGATTGGACCAAATAATTCTGCACCTCTGCCCCAGTACTGCATTTCTTTCCACATTCCTCACCAGATCACAGTGTCTTCCTATGTGCTATTAGTCTTTTTTCAAAGAAGAGCAGATCATTAAGATACATTACATGGAATCTATTAGTTGACACACTGGCAAGTTGATAGTTACTTCATTCAAATTATATAATCAAGAAACTTAAATGCTTAAAAAAATTGAAAAGGTTTTTCTCTCCCTCCCTTTCAGTATTGCCACAGCCCAGGACAGCCGCAAAATGGTCAGCAGCATTACAGACAAATCACACCACACTCATTTTATTTATTTATTTTGCAAGAAACCATTTTGTTTCAGTTATGTCATTAACTGAGGTGAACTTGAAACCCAGCGGTTAGCCGAAATGACAGGGAAGATTTTCCTCGTGTCTTAATTGTGGAGGCCAGTCGCGCTGATGGTTAAGGAGGATTAGCAAAATCGTGCCCAGAACAGACAGCCTTTGTTTTCACAGTGCCAATGCATACGGGTTTCGATTGAGCCAATGTGTCTTAATGCATGTGTGCATGAATCGCTTTCGGCACCCCATCGCTTCAATCATTGCTGTACAGGCACAACGCGCCACATGAGACTTCCTCCTGCTGTCATGTGGCTGCATCGCCTCCTGTAATCTTAAATAGCCACCTGAGCTCCATGTGATAGACATTTTATCTCATCACTGATTCAGTCCTTGCCCTTTTCAGAGGCGGAATTGTCAGATTTATCCAGAACTGCTGTATGAATCAAGATTTCAGATGGAAAATTCTATCTGGCATTCATGACTAATTTCTCTTCCACCTCCTTTCCCCCCTCTTGAGCCTCCCTGATTATTTATAACCCATGTGGCAGTGATGTCAGAGATACAGCAAATGGGGAGGTAGGCATGGAAGCAACTCTTCAAGTATGTTTCTATATATTTATACATCAATCACAGCATTTAGACAGCTGGTATAGTGTAGTGTAGTGTGGTGTAGTGTAGTGTAGTGTAGTGTAGTGTAGTGTAGTGTAGTGGTTAGAGTGTTGGACTAGGACCTGGGTGACCTTGGACCAGCCACTACCTCTCAGTGTTGTGTTGTGGACTAAATGAGCAGGGGCACTGTGCTCCTTGGTGAAAACAAAGGGGGGATATAAATGCAATAAATAATAATAAAGTAATAATTTATGAGCATCATTTTCATTACACCAGTGATAAAGGTAAAGGCAAAGGACCCCCTAGATGGTTAAGTCCAGTCAAAGGTGACTATGGGGTTGCAGCACTCATCTTGCTTCAGGCCGAGGGAGCTGGCATTTGTCCACAGACAGCTTTCCAGGTCATGTGGCCAGTATGACTAAATCACTAGTGGTACACAGAGGACCGTGATGAGTGCCAGAGTGCACGGAAATGCCATTTACCTTCCCACCACAGCAGTATCTATTTATCTACTTGCATTGGTGTGCTTTCAAACTGCTAGGTTGGCAGGAGCTAGGACAGTGCAACAGGAGCTCAGCCCATCATGGGGATTCGAACTGCCAACCTTCCAATCAACAAGCCCAAGAGGCTCAGTGGTTTAGACCACTGCTACAGGGACACAGGTGGTGCTGTGGTCTAAAACACTGGGTTTCTTGGGCTTGTCGATTAGGAGATCTGCAGCTCGAATCTGCGCAACAGAGTGAGCTCCCATTGCTCTGTCTCAGATCCTGCCGACGTCAGTGATATCATTACATCATGTCTGCAAGCAGTGATGCAGCAGTAGATTTTGAAGCACAGGCATGACAGAGTATGAACTTTAGAGGAATAGAGGGGATGGTGGAGGTTTAAAGGGAGGACGTTGGCCAGATATGGGGGAAGGGCAAGGGCGTAGGCAGTGTTGACAAGAGAAGCAAGCAGGGATGGCCTCCATTTACAATAAAGGAATAAATGCACCACATGTTTCCTAAGAAATGCTCGGCTGCTGAAACATTGGAATAAAAGAATCGGTGACCTTTCCCTTCAAAATTATACGAAGGGCTTTGTATGCCAGTTTCACTGTTTCTTTCACCTGGTGCAGGTATTTTATTTTCAGGATAAACAGAACTCTCTTTTTGCACCTACACACACCACTTTTAATTGTTCTCCAAGATGTGGAGGAAAAAGGAAAATGGGACATTCTGGGATCAAATTAGAAACTGGGATGGCTTCTGTAACTCCAGGCATGTCCTTGGAAAATGGGGACACTTGGAGCATCTGTACTTTGATGAAGGCTTATATCTCCTGTAACTGGGACCCTAGCCCCTGAAGGCATCCATTTTGGGCATGTCAGTTTCTTTCCTGCTCTCCACATCTAAAACACTTGTGCTTAGAAAAACAAATAAAACAATTACAAGCAAAACTGAACAGCATAGATTCAGCAACCACAACAACTTGAAGTCAGTTTGAGCTTTAGCATAAAAAAGAAAAGGGTATTTACTCACCTGTAATGCGAATTTTCACTTATAATTAAAATGCAAAATATATTGCAAAGAGATGTTATCACTTCAACTACTAACATGAAGTAGGAACCCCATAAAAGGAAACAGGTATCCAGCCTCTGTGTGATCATTGCTCCTATTCTTTGACTTTGTCTGTGCTAATCTGACACAAACATAAAAGCCTTTTATCACATCAATCTCTTGCCAAAGCACTGGGGGTCTGTAAGTTATCTTGGGGCTCCAGCAGATGATGTCATTCTTCATGCTCTGAAAGAAGTCCCAGAGCTATGGTCTTTCTCTACAACAACTCTGTCTGTAAGGTAGGCCAGCCTTCTTATTTATGCTGTCATTTTCAAAAGGGGCCTGAGGCTGAGCTAACAGAATGTTGCTTGATTAAAGTTAACTTAATGAATCTGAACTGAGTTGATGAGGTGGGATTTGAGCTGGACAGAGTGATGGAGCTACGTGCTCCGGCACTGGGAGCGGCGCACATCCGGGGGTGTGGCATATGTGTGTCCCAGGGGGCATGGCGCGCCACCTGCAGGGGACATGGCGCACATCTCAGGGCATGTGCAATGAGCGCTGAGTGTCCCGGGGGTGCGCAGAGCATCCTAGGGTGAGGGCAACCGCGATGGCACCCCCCTGGATGGTACCTAGTGTGGCCCGCTCCTCTGCCCCCACATTCTTCCGCCAGTGGCTGGACACAAGCCTAACCTTCTTCATCTCTACTGCTGCCTCCATGGTTTCAAAAGGGTGTGTAGGAAGGTCCTTCCATTTCTTTTGCTAAAGCAGCAGTACCTACTGATTCTACTTAGTGAACTTCCTTGCAGGCCATTGGTGCCTATGGGAACAGGGAATGCTGGGGGAAGGGTCTGTACACAGAGCCACATTTTCATCAGGTTTGTGGGAAATGGCACAGAAGTGGACAGTGTTGACACATCCTCCCAGCACCAAGATCACTACTACATCCCAGAATGGGGCAGAGTAGCAGGGCTGGCCCACCCATGAGGCAAGGTGAGGGAATGCCTCAGGCGGCAGGATCTGCAGAGACAGCAGATCCAGCTTCAAAAGAATGCATCAACCACTGCTGCTGCCAAGGTGGCAGTGACAGCTGTGGCACATTCCTGGGAAGCTTAGTCTACTGTATTCTTGGCAGCACCACTGCTGCTGCCAAGGTGGCAGTGACAGCTGTGGCACATTCCTGGGAAGCTTAGTCTACTGTATTCTTGGCAGCAGCACCCCCCCATGCTGCTTCTACAGCAACTTCTTGGAGAACAGGAGGCACTGCTGGTCTCCCTCCACCTTTGTTCTCAATGTAGATCTTTATCCCCACCCCTTGTTCCTGTGATCTTCACTCACACATGTTTCCTGGCTAGAAGGCTTTGTGGGTTTCTTCAAGTGCCAAAATGTCTTGGGGTGGCTCTACAGAGCAGTGGTGTTGCAAGGTGAACTCACTGCCACTGTGTCTGAGCCCCAACGCTGTCCTGGGGATCAGGAACATCAGCCTTCTTGTCAGAATAAAACAACAGCATCTAGGGACTATAAATGAGCCTTGGTGCTTCTACAAGCCTGCCACCCATCCTTGCCAGTGCCTTCCCTCTCCTCTCTCAGGATAAGATTTGGTTGGAAAAGAGGTGGGCAGGTATTGCGAAAGGCTGCTAGAAGTGTGAGCTTCTAGCTGAGCCAAAAATCAGGAGAGGGAGGAGGGCTTGTTCACAATTGCTCATCATTAAAATGCTCATTAAAAGTGGGGCTGTTTGTTTCCAAACTCCCAAGTTCCAAAGTTCAGTACTGTCTCTAGTTTAGACACTGATGGTGTGCTAAAGATGAAGTATTGCCCACATCCGTTGCGATTGTTGCTCTTGTGCTTTAATGTATTTTCACCTTTAAACAAAATGGTTGTGATTAGCCAGTTGACGTCATTAACTATGTGCTACTTGACAAAGTGAGTGCAAGGGACAAGAAATAAAACTGTCAAAACATCATCCCACCCCCACCCCCACCCCGCCCTACCCTCAAAGCTATCATGAAATATCTTCATACTACAGAGGTTTGGCATCTCATCAGCAGGTGACACGCACCTGTGCAACGACCCAATGCTCAAGCAGCGTATGCTCTGAATTAAAATAATTTATCAAAGGAAGGGTCTAGTCAAACAAACAGGACATGAAACAGAAATATTGCCTTTAGACAGCAGGAGTGTTGAGGCTTAACTTCTACTTTGGCTGCACACCTGTCAGGCTTTACCCTAGCACTCACGATGAATTTGCAGAATTGTGCTATCCTTTATATAATACATTGCACCATGCTTTTATGGAACCCAGAAATCGGAATGGTGTGGAATATTTCCCATCCTTGTTCATACTACTATATACTGTGGCCGCCTCTTGAGTCTTATTTTTGTGTATGTCTCTCTCTCTCTCTCTCTCTCTCTATATATATATATATATAATGCTTCGTCTTCACCTTTCTTAAATTAGTTGCACAGGTGAACTCACCCACTCAAGGATTGCACAGGGAGATAAGTGGCCACATTCCGAACATCCAATGAGATTTGACTACATGATTATGATGCCACTGAGAGCAAATGAGGGCAGTTGTTAGTCTTTCTAAAAGGACTACTTTATAGTGGGTGCCCTGGAAAACTTTTTTTAATAATAATAATAATAATAATAATAATCATCATCATCATCATCATCATCATCATATTAAACTTGTGCAAATCTATATTGTTAATTTGTATCTGAGTTTTGCAGGTGGCATGCAGGTATTAAATACCAAGGGCTGATTAACATATGCAAGTCTCTCATTTTATTTCCCTACACTTCATTACCTATGTGTCATTTAAGATTAGCAGTGGAATGTGAGAACTAACCCCATTAAATATACTAAATTCTTCTTTGTGGTGACAGAAACATAGACAGGGACTGTGATGACTTATTTACACATGATGCTCCTTCTGGTTTCTGTTCACAGATGCAGTCATGTACATACAGCAAACATGTGTGGGTGTATCATCCCATAGAAGGGACAGTCTTGTCATCAGCAAAGCACTGAGCTACAGAGTTTAGATAATGGAGGTACTAGATGATTCCTATACCCTATATTGTACTTGGGTCAGAATGCTGGGGATATCTCCTTCCAAAGCATCACAAGGAATCTCTTATGGTTCACATGATGTTATTATTCTAATTCTGCAGCCCACAGGAGGGGGACAAAGTGGGCAAAGGACTGGAAGTATGTATTAAAGGTAAAGGATCCCTGACAGTTAAGTCCAGTCGTGAATGACTCTCGGGTAGCGGCGCTCATCTCGCTTTCCTGGTTGAGGGAGCCGACGTTTGTCCACAGACAGTTTTTCCAGGTCATGTGGCCAGCATGACTAAGCCACTTCTGGTGAACCAGAGCAATGCATGGAAATGCCATTTACATTCCCGCTGGAGCAGTACCTATTTATCTACTTGCACTTTGATGTGCTTTTGAACTGCTAAGTTGGCAGGAGCAGGGACCGAGCAACAGGAGCTCACCCCATCGCGGGGATTCGAACTGCCGACCTTCCAATCAGCAATCAGTGGTTTAGACCACAGCGCCACCTGTGTCCCCGGAAGTATGCATACTGGCCCCATACCCAACATCCTCATGCAAACTGAGTGTGCTAGCTCCATCCCTGACTTTCCTGTTTTGAACAGGAATGTCTGAAGGGGGCTTCTAGCCAGGAAGCAAGGCACCCTTCAGCACCCTCCACACTTTATGCCCTTGCATGTTCAGGCTAAACACTTGAAGGAAGGCTTTACCCATGGATCCCAGAGGCCTACACCCTTTCTCAGAAGCAAGAGCCTGAAGAGTACAAACTGATGGAATGGGGACTATTGCTCAAAGGTAGGATACATGCTTTGCATGCAGAGTGACCAAGATGTGGGTTCAGGGGCTGCTGTTGCATTGGACCTACAACCAGCAAAGGTACTAGTCTCTGAACTTTCTTTCTTGGTTTTTTTCTTTTTCTTTTTAAGTCTAGTCCATCTAGAAAGTTATGAAGCAAAATGTGCAGGTATTTAACCTTTTATTTTTGGTCCCTTCAGTCCAATCTGCAGAAGAGGATACAAATTTGAATGTGCCACAAAGCAAACATATCCTCTTTTTGTGAGTGGGTTGGAGGGCCCAATCTGCATATAGTGTATAAGGCTCATAGCATCCTGCTGACACCCCTGTTTTCATGCAGAAGGTCCCAGTCTTGATTCCTACCACCTCTACTCAGAAGGATGCAAGTGGGAGGGCTAGAAAAGATTCATGCCTGAATTGCTTGAAGCTGATACCAGTGGAAGTAGGCAGGTGGACTGATGGGTTAGTGCTGTATAAATCATCATCATCATTATTATCATATATTTATTTATCCACACCTTTTTCCCTGAAGGGACCCAAGGTGGCTTACATTAAAAAAATGAAAACTACTAAGAAAATAGAAAAAAGAGCAATTTTTAAAAACAACAACAATTAAACATTGACAGAAGTAAAAGTGGACACTCGGGTTGCGAACATGATCCATGAGGGAAGCACGTTCGCAACCCACAGCATTCGCAACCTGCAGCACCACATTTGCGCATGCGCAGGTCGTGATTCGGTGCTTCTGCAAAGTGATTTGGCGCTTCTGCAAAGTGCGATTTAGTGCTTCTGCGCATGCGCAAGCACCGAAGTAACTTGTTCCTGAAGTAACCTGTTCAGGTACTTCTGGGTTCGGCGTGGTGCACAACCTGAAGCATCTGTTACCCAAGGTATGATTGTACATATATAATGTTTATTAAAATATTACAAATAATTACAGTAAAAACAGCATGGCACCAGCCCCTTCATTAAAAGCACCCAGGTCTGATGAAAAGGGCGAGAGGAGAGCGTCCCAGCTGCACCACGGTTAAATTTTCCACAGTCGCGCCCTCTGCTGGCACTGATTGGCCAATGGGGCCATGCTGGGCCAGTGGCTGGGGTCAGCATGAGGGGGCATCAACTCCCCTGCCCCCAAGCTGGATCACAGTGGGAGCCGGGATGCTTGGCCGCAACACTGCCCACTGAGAAAGGTGGGCAGATTTCACAAAAGCTTGTTGGAACAAAGAAGTCTTCACCTGCTGGCAGAAGGACAATGAAGAGAGAGCCAGTCCAGCTTCGCTAGGGAGGGAGTTCCAGAGTTTGGGAGCAGCCACTGAGAAGGCCCTCTCCCTTTACCCCACCAAGCATGGCTATGAGGGTGGCAGGACCAAGAGAAGGACCTCTCCCAAACATCCCAAAACAAAGGCAGGTCCATATGAGGGAATATGGGCTTTCAGATAGCTTGGACCTAAGTCATTTAGAGCTTCATAGCTCATAAGCAGCAGTTTGAATTGTGCCTGGAAACAGACTGGCAGCCAGTGAAGCAGTTGTAGCAAGGGGGTCGTCTGCTCCCTATAACCAGCCCCTGGCAAAAATCTGGCTGCAGCTCTTTGAGCCAGTTGGAGTTTCTAAACACCTTTCAAAGTAATCCAAATGGGATGCAACTAAGGCATGTGCCACTGTGGCCAAATCAGACACCTCAAGGAACAGTCAGTGTACTAGTTTTAACTCTGAATTTCTGGAGTTTGAGAGAGAGAGAGAGAGAGAGAGAGAGAGAGAGAGAGAGAGAGAGAGAATTAAAGTGGATAGTAGTTTCCATGGAAAACTTCTGCAGCCTTGAAAGAACATGATCAGGAAAGACATTTCATGTAATGAATTATGTTATTAACAGGCAAGGTCAAATCCAAGGGGAAGCAGGACACTGCCCTACATTTGGCTGTGCATTTCTTGGTATTTCTATCATAAGTTAATTTATTAGCTGTTGTTTATGATGAAGGATTAGTCATGAGAGAGTGTTTAGCCTTCCCAGCGTTGATGGTTGGGTCAACAAGACTTGTTCCCTGTATGATTAAAGCAATGGCCTTTTATTCTCCTTTAGAGCGTATAAACTGAGTGGCAGTGAGGAAAGGGTAAGTGGCAGCTTGCCAATTATATAAGAAGGCTCTTTAGAAAAAGGCCAGCCCCAGGGCTAATAAGCACTTAATTATTTTAATCTCTTCAATGAAAATTAAAACAAAGAGGGGATTTAACCTCCTGCTTGGCTGCCAGGTAAAAGTACAGTAAACAACCCATGACACCCCCCCCCCCAAGTTAATTTAGAAGTTGTGTTTGAGTTGTGTTGATGCAAACATAGTTTGTTGATACTTCTAAGCTCTGCTCAGGCTGGGCAATGGCAGTCATACCACACAAGGATGGGGCTTAGTCTTTTGCACTAAATTTAGGAGCATGTGAGGAGGTTTCTATTCGTATTGAGCCCAAATCCTCTTCCCCTTCCCTCCACATGTATAATATTTTTTATCACCCTATATCCAAGCTGTGCATTTGGAAGGGGAAAGGAAGCTCTCTACATGTCTTGGTCATCTTGGTGATGGAACCACGCTGTCAGCTGTTTCTGAGTGACACCCGCTTTTTTTACTGGGATTCTGCACTAGATCCAGGGGCCCAAAAAGGACCGATTTATGATGTCCTGAGATTGAGCTGGATTGACTTAAGGCAGCCCTGCATCATCTGGACTGCTCCAGGAATAACAAAAGCAGGGTGGTCTGGTGGAGAGGAGAGTGGGAAGGAGGAGACTTGCAGGTAGCCTGTGTGTGCCTCCTTCTTCCCCCACTTCCCATCCATATGTTAATTGGGGGGGGAGAAGGAAAAGCGCAGCTCCTTGTCACACCCTTCAACTGCATGACTGTGCAAGGCTCAGGGTCTGCCTCTGCATTGGGTAATGCCCATATCATCGCAGGTTAGATCAGGGCTGCTTCAAAACACTGGTTTGGCTCCAAAATTGAATTGTGGGGGCTATGTACAGCTCTAGCTTTTACTCACAGGCCACTAGAGTACACTAATGTCCTTCCTATGATTCCACTTCACATATCATCACATAACCAGATCTGATTGTTTATAAGAAATGAAGCAATAATCATCAAGATGTAGCTGCCTGTTTTGTACAGTGGTACTTTGGGTCAAGAACTTAATTCATTCTGGAGGTCCATTCTTAACCTGAAACTGTTCTTAACCTGAGGTACCACTTTAGCTAATGGGGCCTCCCGCTGCTGCTGTGCTGCCACCGCCGCGCATTTTCTGTTCTCAGCCTGAAGCAAAGTTCTTAACCCAAGGTACTATTTCTGGGTTAGCAGAGTCTGTAACCTGAAGCGTCTGTAACCTGAAGCATCTGTAACCCAAGGTACCATGGTATATGAATCAGGATTGGAAGACAAGGCAACTCCTATTCCAGTGAAAATCCCTACACAAAATACTATATTATTTGCATTCTCCCATGTGCATTCACCCATTTGTTGATATTTTTATCACTGAGGGTTCATACAGACAGTCAAACTGCCCTGATATCTCTTATATTGTGGAACCATGATCATTTGCATCACTATTACAACTAAAGAGCTCACTGAGTTTGGGTCTAGAAATGACCTTTGGGGTCACAATGCACACCCAAAACCGGTTTACATATGTAATCAATAAAAGTCGTGGCCTATTTCAACCCAACAGCAACGTCCTCTGTCTTATTTTTGGTTGGTTTCTCACCTGGCCATGCACATAATGCACCTGGAAATGCAAGCTTAGCTCTTCCATTATTGATCTCTGACTTACTGGATTCCCTGGAAAGTGGTGGTCGTGAAGAAATTTCAGGCTATCCTGTAGCTATGCACTCTGCTTCGAGCAAGTGGGTTAAATAGCCCTGGTCTTATAGGTCTTTATTGCATGGAGTTTCATAAGAAGCAAATGGTCCACCCAATGGAAAATGAAAACTTTCTAAGTAGCTCTGTGGCCCATTTGTGGTAACGTTACAGTCGTTATGTAAATAAATGGGACTATGCAATATGCCAACCATTAGGTTCTGAGTGGTAGTGTGACTGGGAAACCATGTGTGTCATGCTAGATAGATAGATAAATAATTAAATCTTGGGCAGGATTATAGGATAAGGAAGTAGCATTTAAGGACACGTAAGAAATGGAAAGGTCATAAAACTAATTGCATCATTGTAATCTCAAATCTCCTAGCCCAATTATGTCTGCCACATTAAAAATTATGACCATCAGCAGCTGAGAGTTGGAACATTCAAACAACATAGCCGGAGGTTTTGGATACGTTTCACTTGGTTATCCTTTGCCTTCTGAAGGTCTCTGCAACGTTACAAAGTTGACAGTAATCATAAATAAAATAAGACAGGAAAATGGTCCATAATGTAACTCTCCTTCAGCTTAATTCTTCTCATTAATCTACCTTATTGGTTGTGGCATGCACTTGTTTGAGTTGGTGAAGGTCTAATAGCCCTATTTCTCTTACCATCATCCATATGTAGAGCTGTCGATCAATGACAATTATTCCTTAATGAACATGTAATGATGGGCAAGCCTAGGAAAAAAGGAACAAATAAATTCCTCATTATAGTCTTGATTACAAGCTAGCTGAGTCTCTTGTCAGTGTGGCATGCTGTGCAGTTTTGTTTACTCAACATCTTCAGCTGTAATCAGTTGGATCAATGGCTGAGGAGAGCTGGAAATCTTCAATTGAGGAAGCAAGCCAAATCTATAGAAGAAGAAAGGGCCCAGGATTGCACCATCTCTTGAGCATTCTTCTGAAACCTTAGAAGTATTTGTTATATTCAGGCCCCACTGCACTAAACAGAATGCTTTAGCATGCAAGCAAACTCTCTTCCCAGGTAACTCTGTGGACTTCCCAGTAGCTCAGTGAGCGAAACACGAGTCTTGTAACAACTTAACTCTTAACAAACTACAGTTCCCATGATTCTGTGGGGGAAGCCATGACCATCTAAACTGATATGAATCTGCTGTAAATGTATAGTGCATATGGGGATTCAGTTAATTTCAGTTTCTCTCCATTGCCTGCTTTTCCAGTCTTAAATTCAGTCTGCTCCATTTCTGAGCATGTTTGTGATTTAAAAAGCAACACATTAAAATCTAAATGCATTTTCTTGCACATTTCTTCCAACAAGCACATTTTTGTGTGTAGTTTTGCTCAAGCATTTCCCCACTATTGTTTTTTTTTCTTCTTTCTTTTGTGCTGGGGGCAGGGTATGTTACTTTAACTAAGGTGTGTATGCTTTTGATTTAACTTAAGCATTTTTGTATGCATGCCTATGCTGAAGAACTGTACCACAAAACTGAGAAGTACAAATCTTGAAGGAGAGCTGCAAATCTTGATGCTAACCTTCTTGGTGGCTACTCTCAGTCTTCGGACCTCTCGGCTCTCCCCTGGTTGCTTTTTATTCCTCTCATTTTTATTTATTACATTTATATTCTGCTTTTCCCTGGTGAAGCTCAAGGGGGCACACATGATTCTCCCCCTGAGCATATTATCCTCACAACAGCCCTGTGAATAGGCTAAGTTGAAAGAGAGTGACTGGACTAAGGTCACACAAGTGAGCCTTGTAGCTGAGTGGAATTTGAGCACAGGTCTCCCAGGTCCTAATCACCATTACACCACACTTCCTGTTTTTCCTCTTTCTTTTAAAAAGGCAAAGTCACAGGTTACATATTTAGACATGGAACTATCTAGGACAAAACTACTGTAAAAGATTATATAAATACTTAATTGTAACTTTAGTCAGCAAAAAAAACCAACCCAAAAACCCTCACAATCTTCCTTATCTCATGCAAGAGCCTGTCAGGGTTGGAAGATACTTGTTGCCTCAAATACAGTTTGTATCAGATCAAGCCTCATCAGCTGATATTCATTTTAATTACCTTGCTCAGTATCTGCATCTTCCTAATCTCTCTTTGCCACAGAATTAGCTTCTACTTATGTACAATTCATTCCATGTGCTTTCTAAATGGTTTCCCTAGATTTGTTATCTTGTAGAAATATTAAAGAGAGGTTCTGATAACAGGGGATTCACGAGCTAAGTTCTGTGAAACAATAGTTCCTTCCGGAAGATGGGAGGACCTTGTTAATTCTATTTTTGCACACTGTTCTAAAACTCACATACAACTGTGATTGTATGTATGATTGCCTTGCGATGATTCCCCTTTACAATTTGGAAGCGGCAACATGTAGCAGCTGGGTCTCAACACCAGTTAGCGGGAACTGGAGAAAAGGTCTTATTGCACTTTAAAGGCTAACACAGAAATCATAACCTAGCCAGGCATCAGCAGGGCTTGAGAAGAGTGGTGCAGCCACCACTCTTCGCAAACCCGCTGCTCACACTGGCTAGGACAGAAACCAAGGTACTGGCAAACCCGTGCTCTGCACTACACCAGCCTGGAGGTGGCTTCGCAACTGGGCCCTAGGTTAACTGACAACCATAGAGCCGGCTCAAGACTCAGTGGAACCCAGGCTGATTTGGTCATCTCTTGGGCATGGTGGGCCAATTGGTACCAAAGAAGGATAGGACATTCTTTATGTATGCAACTACAGCGGCAAGAATTCTTTTAGCAAAGTATTGGAAGACGCAAGAACTACCTACTCTGGAGGAATGGCAGACAAAGGTGACTGAATTTATGGGACTGGCAGAGATGACCGGCAGAATCCGTGACCAGAGGAAAGAGGCGGTGGAAGAGGACTGGGAAGAATTTAAAGTATATCTTAAAAACTGCTGCAAAATTGAGGACTGTTAAGATGTTAAGGGGTGAGAAACAGAGAATTACAGCTGTAAATAATAATTTTATGGAAACTTAAAGAGAACCAATAGAAAAATTGATTAAAGGGTTGCTAAAAAATCTTTTGTAATAAGGATGCAGTGAAAAGGAGGTATGGGGAAGTCATGTTTTATGTTTATTTGTTTTTTCTGTGTTGTGTTTGTTTTCTTTTTTCTTGTTTATTGTTGTGAAAACTAATAAAAATTATTTTTTTTTAAAAAAAAAAAAGATTTGGTCATCTCCTTGTGCATTTCTCGGTATGTCCCAGTGGGCTACTTTCAAGTGGAAATTTCACTGGTAGGTAGAACAGAAAGCTTAACCTTAACCTTAATCTTATCAAACTTTTGTTGCTTCCTTAAAATTCTTTGGGTGATTCTCCTACACAGGAACTTTAAAATCCATCTATTTGGACAAAAAAGAGAGTCATCTCTGCTATTAATTTGAGAAAAAATGGCCAGGTCAGTCATTAACTTTACCTGTAACAGAGTCAAAAGAGTGTGATACAAGTGCATTTTGATCAGGCCATGTACGATGAGTATCCAGAAATATCACCTTATTTTAGTTAAATACATATTTGGAGAACAGTAAACATGCTTGATGGTCATTATGGCCTATTATCATATACTGCATTTTTTTCTTTTCAGAGTAATGGTGACAAACTCTACTCATTATATTTCTTCAAAACAACCTTATTATCTTGCCCGCTCATTTGTAATGAATACTTGACACTGATGATGCTTTTTGCTGCCCTTTTGGACAAACACATATTCTGGAAAATTGAAGACAGCACCAATTAAGGTTTGTTCAGAATCACAATTTTACCATTAAAGAAAATGTGGGCAAACTCACTCCATCTGTGTTCCCCTGCTGCCCTTAAGATATATTTAAAAACCTTTCCAGTCAAGCTATTGATTGCATATTTACAGCAGTATGTTTAACTGCTGCTGTCAAACTTTAATTGTAGTCCTGTAATTATAGAGGGTAGTATCCAACGTTTTCTGTCAGCTAATGCAAGGGCCCTAGCTGATGGCAAGGTTTAAAGTTCGTGCAACAAAGAACAGCTGCCGTAGCTGGTGCTTCTTGCACAACAGCAAGATGTTTCTTGTGCAATCTGATACACAATCATCTTCAGTAATGTGTTTGTATTTTGCCTTGCACAATGATGTTTAATTTAGCTCTGCAATTGATAAAACACTTTGGTGTTTAAATGAGGGCAACGGTTTTGTTTTTGTTTATTTTAAAATTTAAATCTCCATTCTAATGGATTTCAGGATGCTGTACAATAATAAAGAACATAGTAAATCACCATCCAGACAGCAATAAATTTTAGAAGCATCAAATGATTATGCTACGAAGAAGACAGGCATAAAGTCAGTTTAAAATGCCAGAGAAAATAAAAATGGCTTAACTTGGTACCAGACTGATTGCAGTGTTAGCACTAATCACACATCTTTGGGAGCTAGTCCAAAGTTAAGGTATTCCCTTATACATTCTGCTTTATACATGTGTAACACACTTCAGTGACTGATGGTACTCAGCTAAGGCTCTGATCTGAAGAGTTTAATTTATGGACAGGGTGGTGTGGAAGGATGCATTCTTTCAAAAGGATTTGGGATCTCAATCCATTTAGGGCCTTAAAGATTAGAACATGTGTCTTGACTTGGGCATGGAAGCAAATAGACCAGCCAATGAAGCTCCCAAGCTATGAATACACTATAAACAACCCTATCACACTATAAACAACCCTATCACATTGGAGGGTCACAAGGCCTGACTTACTCGTAATAATCTTAGTCCAATGCACAATGGTTTACTGGATTGAGAACAAGTATTGTGCCCATATGCTTCTACTACTCTTTCCTGTGTCCCTTTTTGTATGTGCTATAACACAAAGCTTTGGGGGTTTGTTAAAACCATACTTTTCATGTTCCACCTGAATCAGGAAATTGTTTAATCTCATGACAGGATATCAACTAGACTACATTGTAGATTGAATCCTGGTTGGTAATTGGAACTAAAACCATTGTTTTCTGGTTTAAATGTAAGAGAAGGTTCTGTTTTAACAAAGACAGGAAGTTTTGCATTATGGCATATGAAAGAAGGAAGTATGTGGACACAGTGCTCCAGTAAACCATGGTTTATTGGACAGTCACTGTGTTGTGTCATAACCACACTTATAGGTGTTCTGCTGTACCAGGAAGATTAGTATTATCTGAGAATCATTTTCATATTTTTGAGAATAGTATCTACAGAAAACTGTCAATTCCTTCAATGCCAAGAGCTGTGATATAAACACGTTTAACAGGTGAATGGAAGTGTGGATGAGACGGACCACTGTGTGCAGGGTGGAATCTTCCACTTACCAATAGGTAAGTAGAAGACTTGATTGTGTGCAGTGTAGTACATGGTGTTGCTCCTTCATGAGGCAGAGACATGAGTCCTCTTGCTCTTGGTAGGGGGAAAGAACACAGTGCCTCCCCTCCCCCCTCGCCACCATAAGTTTAGCCCCATTTCCAAATTTCAGTGTGGCTGCCCCATTTTGTGGAGTAGCATTCCTGCTGAGATGCAACAGGTGCCCTTATTGGCACATTCCAGAAACTACTGAATACATTTTTTGTTCCAGCACTTTCCCCCAGCTGGATAAATGAGTCTTTTCTATGGTGCAGTGTGTGAGAGCCAACCTGACACTCCCACCACTACACACCACACCATGCCAAGCTTCCCATGGTTTATCTGTACCTTTCTCCCTCTCAGTAGTCACCACCAACCTACTGTATTAGGAAGCTGGGAGAGCCAAGCCACTCTTGCCATCTCATTACTGGGTTTGGATGCAAGGCAGACAGAACTGTTGGGACACTTGCTTTTTTGTCTACTGGCTCAAAACAAAAATATTCCTGGGCAAGCCCTTCCTTTCCTTGTCAGTTGGCAATCTATTTCCAAGCCTCTCTGTTTACAAAGATTTGGCATGTTTCAACAAGATGTAAATATCGCTAGCTTCACTTGGCTTCAGAAACCCTCTTGAAATACTCAAGGACAAAGGAGATAATTGTGCACCACTGGAGCGGGTATCAACTCACAGGGCACTAAAAATACCAGCCAATTACATGTGCCACAAGGCACTCTTCAAAATAAATCCTCTTCCATTCTTGTGCTTCTTTTTCACTGAACGTTAACATATTGGCTGTGATTTGTCACCAGGGTATGTTCAAGCAAGGGAGCTTTGGTTTAAAAATGTTGCTTAGAGAGCAAAGAACAGAGCCTGCAAAGTTGTATTCATTTATCTTCCTTTCGTTAAGAGGGCCAACACATTGGCAAAGCTGCCGTGAAATGGGAACTAAATTATTATGAAGCCCCAAAGATTTGTGCTATTAAGATGATCGTCATAATTTACACTCCGCATTGAAATGAAACAAAATGAGGCCCATGGAAATACAGATTTCTTTCTGAGAAAATTCATGTGCACTAAATTAGTGATGTGCCAAACATTCTCCTCTTTGGGTTTTGGGTCCAATAATATCTATTTGGGTTTCTGTGAAATAAAAATGCTTTAATTATGAGAATATTCATCCCCCCCTGCTTTTTTGGCCCTATATACTACTATCAGTTTCTCCACAGATGGTTTTAAAGGCCCATTTGGTTCCTCTGCAGATGGTTCTAAGGCCCCATCTGCACAATGAAGTTAAAGTAGTATCATACCACTGCAAATCATCAAGGCTTTCCCCCAAGGAATCCTGTGGTTTGTTAAGGGTGCTGAGTGTTCCCAGAGTTCCATGGGAAGAGGAACTGACTATTAAACCAATCAGGGACTTGTAGCTATATGGTGATAAGAGGGGTCTCCTCACAATTCTCATCACCCTTAACAAACTACAGTTTTCAGGATTGTGGGGGAGGTGGGAGAGCCATGACAGTTTAAAGTGTAATGATACTGCTTTAAATATATAGTGGAGATGGGACCTGAGTGACAGTAACATTTCCTTCTCCCAATTCCCATCTCCAAGCAATGAAGGGAAGTAGGGATATACCCACTGTTTTGGGCCAAGTAGTGCTGAACTTCAGAAGAGAAATCCAATGAGAATTGCCTTCTTATGTCTTCTGGAGTGAAGCAACCAATGAGGAATGTTTCCCTGCCCCCCCCCCCACATCTCAAGAGGAGGTGCTGTGCTATATTTAGGATGAATTGTTGGAATCATCCACCCTCCTAATGGCAACCTAAGGAGGAGTGTGGGGATTTCTTCATTTCTTCTACAGTGGAACATGAATGAACCAAGCCTCTGAGAAAGGAAGGGACTCCTATGTTCACCAACAGGGGGTGGAGGTGGGGAGGTTGACTGCCATTGCAAATGCCTTTTCACTTTCAAAGAAGAGCCTTCTTTGAACTAGAAACAGATGATGAGATGTATATTTTTGCATTTCTTTACCTCTATTTCCCTTGCAATCTGTTTCTGCAGAAGCAGGAAAAAGGGGGAGGGAGCAAGAGGATGGTAGCTTCACACTTACATGCAAATAAAATGTGCTTCAATTGGTCAAGAGGGCACACCACTCAACATCTCAACATTCCAAACTTGCCTCATCGTCTTAATAATCCACTGCAGCTTGAGAAATTAATGGCTGGGCAACATGAGAGAGAGAGAGAGAGAGAGAGAGAGAGAGAGAGAGAGAGAGAGAGTTGAGAATCCCCAAAGAGTTGAATGACCCTTTGGATTCCTGCCAGAACAGGCATCTTCAGAGTTCTCTGTGCCCTCCACAACACATTGTAAGTCAGTGCTTTTGTATTTTATGCTTCTCTCTAATGCACCTTCTTTCTCCCACCCCTCTCCCAAAGATTGGGCTGATCTATAATTTAAAACTTGGTGAATTATAGCTCCCGAAAACCTAGAGTACATTGAAATATTATTACTGTTGAGTAAGTGCAGCTGGATACAGTGCTATAGTTCAGAGCCAATTAGCATTTCTATCAGAATCCTTGCTTGACAGCATTTTCTAAGGGATGCTAAACTTTAACTTAAACTTTGCACACCCATCCAGCCACAGGAGTGCCATAAAGCACCATTTATTTAAACAAAGAGAGAAAAGCAATTTGCCCAATACAAATTATACAAAAGCTCACAGTACTTCTGCTTTAAGCCATATTTTTAGTGTTTATGTAAAAAAGAAAGAAAGAAAGAAAGAAAGAGCCCAACTTTGAGTTACTAATTACATTTTTTTTTAAAAAAAATGAACATTCTCAAATAAGGTGTATTACATTTCAGTATAATTGTAGTATTATAATTATTTAGGCCATGGCTATTCATTACACAGCCCATAGATTACAGAAAAATTGTCTGCCAGCTACAGAGTGAATGCCACTGATTGGTCTAAATTATAGCTTGCAACTCCACTGCAGAACTCAGCACAGAACAGCAGGATTTGACCTTGTCCCAAAGACAGAGAACCCTAAAAAACCCCCTCTGACAATACAGTCCTTTCTCACAATCATTTCTGATGTGCCAAAATGAAACCACAAGGTGATTGAAGCTACCTCATTTTCTTGTTGCATTTGTTTTGATGGGTATTGGAAGGTGAGAGGAGGAGGAGGAATGAATGTGGGTGATCCTTGGTGGCAGAAGGGAGATCCAGAGGGGGGGGTAGTTTTCCCCAGGTGTGTGTGAGAGAGCGAGAGCGAGAACTTAAGTTGGCAAGATAGGAGCAGAATCCCCCTCGCCCCACTCTTTACCTGAAAATCTTCAAGTGGCTTCTCTAGGGTAGGTTGTAGTTGAGATTGGCATCTGCCCCCAAATCTGTCTTCTTATTTATTTAAACAATTTATATACTACTTAATTGTGGGAAATAATGCTTCCCCGCTCCCCACATACTAAATACCTGTTAGGAAGAGATATGGAAAGTCACTGATATGTAAGAACGTAGAGTTGAAGATGGTCAAAATGTGTTTGATGATTGGGGCATATGAACTCCTGAGAACAGTTTTACACTTCCTTATTTGAACAATGCATCATTCAGTTAAGGGATTTGTGATAATACCATTTTGCGGTGGGATGCATTTGCCCCCAGCTTCTTCCTCAGAGAATTCTCATGAAATTGACTCTTGAAGAGAGGGGGAAGACCATGTAGTAGCCTGAATCCCAATGGAAAAGGGGATGGAGTGTGGCTCTACTGGTATAAGCTTGTTCCACCCCAAGCTCTTCCTCCTTGCATTCTTGCTGTGGCATCCTACCCTCTATACATGCAATGTGAACTTTTAATCATCACCTGCTGGAAGGGGCTGTGATGGATTATTATTTTTTGGGGGGGGATTATGTGGGTGGCCTTAGGACCTTCTTTACCTTCTTCATACTGTTGTGATGAATTAGATTGGCACTTGGGAGTAGTGTGGTTAACTGACCTTTGGGCATTGAGTCCAAGCAAGTGAGGAAGTTTCAGAGGCAAACATTAGGCATCCTGAGGCATTACTGCGTTCAAGGAACCCTCTAAGGATCTTCCAGTGCAGTATGCCTGGTGGAATTTGAGGACTTTCCTTTAGGCCTGACCTGAAAATTTTGGGTTAACTCTGGATAGTGGGGTCTGGGTGCTAACATTAGGTTTTTCTAGCAAGGACGAAGTAACATCTTCCTCATCCTTTACAGGGGACCCACAATAATTCCTACCAGAATTAATTAAAATCCTCAGCTGCCCATACTTGCTGAATTCAGTTGAGTTGGCTAACTTGGTCTTCAAGTTCTTCCATTAATAAATACAACCAGGTCTGGCCCAAGACATATTGGCTTCTGAGGCAAACCACCAGCAAGGGTAGAAAGGGTAAGTGAAAATCTACATTGGGAAGAAGCATGGGAAGAGACCAGCTGGGGGTGGGGAGTGTTGTCAAGGAGGCAGAATATCCAGCCTCCAAGGAGCATGCCATAGTCTATGCTCCCACTGTGGCAGTAGTGGCGGCAGATTTTGAGGCCAGATTTGCTGCTCTTGTGGGTCCTGCCTCCTGAGGCAGTTGCCCCACCTTGCCTCATGGGTGGACCAGCCCTGAATACGACCATTATCACAATCTTTCATGAGTCTTCTTTGTTGCTGCAGGGGCAATATGCCTATAGACAGATATACTTTAGAATTCTTACATTGTAAGAGACACTAGAACTCAGGATGACCCTCACCATGATCAACTTCCACCCAGAAACCTATGTCCCCATTGTGGAAGGACGTGTGAATCCAGAATTGGCCTCCACAGTCACTTATGGACTCACTTTTAACACTGTGGAAGACAATCTTACTTGGCTATGAATGATCGCCAGAGAAGAAGAGAATTCTTACTTATTGTAATGTAAGCAGCTTGATTGATTTAGATTGGCTGGTTAATAGCTGGTCAGTTGCATGGGATTTAAATCCAATATTTTTTCCCCAGTTGTATTGCTTAACCAAAGAAAAAGAAAATAACAAGTGTGCAAATAATGCAGAAAGCACAAACCATTACAAACTGGTAATGTGCACAAATAGTTCAATTAAAAAATAAATAAAGGAGCACTGCTTAAAAGCCAGTCACAGTTTGTTAGCACAATTTACAAGTATTGCCAGCAGTATGTAATAATAGCCATTACCTCAAATGGCTTTGAAACAGGATTAGATGAATTCATGGAGGAGAAATAAAGCCTGGAAGTAAGACTTGCTTCTCAGTAGACATGCATGGAATTGTACTGCAGGTGGACAAATCTGTGAATTCCAATTTCTGTTTGTTTTTCTTTTTTCCAAGCTTAAATTCAGTTATCCATATTTGCACATCAGTTTGCATTGGGAAAAAAAGTCTAATGAAAATGACTCAGCCCTTTAATGCTAATTACTCCTAATACACACATTTTTGCATTACACTTCCATATCATGTTATGCTTTTTCAAATGATATTTTCACTTACATATGCATTTTAAAAAATTGCACTAGTGTATGCATTTTTTTGTAGGAACATAGGAAGCTGCCTTGCACCACACCAATCAGTCAAGCTCAGTTTTGCCTAAACTGACTGACAGAAGCTCTCTAGAGTTTCAGACAGGGAATCATTCCTAGCTCTACTTGGAGATGCTGAGGTTTGAACTTGGAACCTCCTGCTGCAAGGCAGAAGACCAGTCACTGAACTATAGGCCCTTCCTCGTTGTGGACATTACTTGGGTGGACAATGGCATTGCAACATTTGGGGAAGTGCAAATTTTGAAGAAAGAATTTCACTTCACGTATTGGCTTGGAATAGGAGTATTTCACCAATAAATGTGAATGGACTTGAATCCCCACCCCCACCTCCTTCTATGTCTATTAAGAATTGCTAATCTACCATCCTCAATAGAAGTATGTTTCTGAAGTATAGATACTGGGTGATGGGGATAACATCACTTTCATGCTATGCCTTGCTTATAAGCTCCCAGTGACATATTGCTGGCCACATTCAGAAACAGAACACTATGCTAGATGAACTTTTGCCCTAACACTGTGTGGCAAATTTTGTGCTCCAACATTTAGCAGTGGCAATTCAGCCCTAACCTTCCATGTGCCCTTTTTAATGCTATGGCAGCAATTTCTGTTCATGCTGCACTTACTTAGACAAAAATTAGTGCCATAATGCCCCAGTGTTTATCAATTTGTAGTGTTTTTCCACATTCTTGATCCAGCATTTATGAGCATGCATTCAGAGCGAAGTTTATTATTATCCATTTATAAGCAGCCAACAAAATAGTAAATTATGTATTTGAAAGCCCTGCTGGCTGACATTTTTAAAGTTCACTGGGCGCATATATATATATATATATATATATAATCATAGCAGAAATGTGCTTCTAGCACTCAAGGTCTGAAATCTGAATCCCATTTAGATGTCATTGAGAGGAAAGTGCAATGGGGAATTCATTAATATTTCATCGGCTCAGCGTTCCCTGCTTTGGCACAGCCATCTTGTAACCATTTGTCCTACATCGAAAAGAGCAGTGTGTAATTAGATAGGTGTATTAAACTGGGTTGTCTGTCATTGTCCACTCCAAACACACACAGCACTACTAAACTATGCTTTAATTAAGTGTTTATGTTTTATCCCAACCTGTACTGCATGCTTAAGCAACTCACCGAGGTCTGGTGCTAGACTTCATAATAGCAGCCCTCCTAAGGTTGCAAAGGGCTGGTTACAATTGATTGCATCCCTTCCATGATCCACACATGTGATAAATGGTTTCTTGGAGGGCTGATCTACACACATAGGGATATCCCTTGGTTTTCCTGTATTTGGTTGCTGTCCTGCCTTGATTGGTAGTAGACCACACATATAGCTTACCACTTAAGCTTACTTCAAGCATTACTCATGTGAAGGGGAATAAGCATATCAAAAAGGACTTCAGGGTTGAATATTTGGGTCCACCCTCAATCACTTCTTTTGCTGCAATCACCAGGTGACAAGTGCCTGTGCATGAACCTGCCCTCAAATAGTTGTAGGTGACAAACCGCAACGTTTCTATTCTCTAAACTGAGATGTCTTCCTTGAGAAATTCATTTGTATCTATTTTGTACATCGTTTTTCCCAACACAGAAATCAATCACGGTACAAAAAGAAAGTACAGAGTTCATAATCTATGGATAATGAATAATAGCATAAATATGTTTTCCACCTTAGAATGAAAAAAAGGGGATACCCCAAATTGTCAAGGTTTTCAGAGTGCTTGGGGTCCTCCTCTCTGGAACAAGAATTGTTATCTTCATTTTCTCACCAGAGATGATGAGAGTGCTGGTTCCAGTCCTATCGCTGCAGTTCCTACTTGCCTTCCCCTGACCCAGGGTAGATAACTGGGGCAGCAAAAGCAGTAGCAAAGGTAGCATTGAGTACTTGCAGGATTGAGGTTATTCTGTGCTCCTTGATTCTGTTAGAGAGCATTTGAGCAACATGTATCTTTTTGGAACATGCCATAGGATCAGCTGAATGTAATCTTTCCAGCCTGTGTACCGTACACATTATACACATGTTGCAAACCTGGGATCTTTATTCCACCACTCCAGGATGCATTAATTCCATGTCAAAGAGGCTCAAGTAGTGTGCATTCACCCAGAGGTGCAAGCTTTTTTCTCATGTGTACCCATGTAACAAAATGCAATACATGAAACAAGCATGAAAGACTTGAAGGCAAGTAAAGCTCACTTAAGAATTCAGCTGGCCACAGTGTAGGAACCTCCCAATGTCTGCATGGCCTAATAGATTTTCTGATGATGGTCAATTTTCTGCTTCATATAGAAATGACTAGCTATAGTTTCTGAAGAGCAGCCCAGTGCTTTGAAAGTCCCAAGAAGAAGAAGAAGAAGAGTTTGGATTTGATATCCCACCTTTCACTCCTTTAAGGAGTCTAAAAGCGGCTAACATTCTCCTTTCCCTTCCTCCCCCACAACAAACACTCTGTGAGGTGAGTGGGGCTGAGAGACTTCAGAGAAGTGTGACTGGCCCAAGGTCACCCAGCAGCTGCATGTGGAGGAGCGGAGACACGAACCCAGTTCCCCAGATTACGTGACTACTGCTCTTAACCACTACACCACACTGGCTCTCTTAAGCTCCTTTTCTGGTTTAGGATACATTAATTTGCAAACACAGTTTGAAAAACGGAACAAGGTAGTCCTTGCAGCTTTCACAGATTCCAATGCCTGCCTTTGAAAGGTGAAACTGTGTTCATAGGTGGGTGGGATTGTTTCAAAGGGGCCACAAGTTAACCAATCAGTGATCCAGTCTGAAGTAGGACACCCCTTGCAATTAGGAGACAAACTGTCTCCAAGGCGGTATGGCATTTCAGCATAATGAAATTCCATTTCCCCCCCCTCATTCTCATGTGTTAACCCACAAATTAAATATAATACTTACAGGGAGCAGTTCATTACATTTGTCCCACATAGATTCTGACCTTTTAGAAGCCATTAAAAACACCAGCATGCAAACGTAGCCAGCTACCACAAAGAGTGATTTATCTTGGACGTGGCCTCTTGATCTGACCTTACCAATAATGTTCTCGACACACACTGTAGTTGTTCTCAGTCTTCTCAGAATTGGTTTCAGTGAAGAAGCTCACAGTCTGAAACTGCAGCTGCTCTTCGAAATGCAGAGCACTGGAGCAGGGCTTTCTAATTTGTGATAATATGAAAAATAATGTCAATGTGGTCTTTCAAACATCAAGGAGCATTCAAATAGAGAGGCCAGGAGCACCACATCTGCCCTGTAGTTTTCCACCCCATATGTACGTGTACAGTAATGTTTTCTCAGAAGGATACTAACCAGAGATTGCATTTACCATTGGAACATTTTCCCACCTTGCAACAACATTGTCTCAGAAATGACACTCATTTGTAAAATTCTACCTTCCGTTTTCTCCTCATTTGAAACAGTACATGATCAGTTGCTGAGTCGTAGGGTGAGCGCCTGGAAGCTCAAATCCTGTGTGTGGTGCAGCTGTTGCCTTGCTATGGCAATTACATCATGTTGATCAATAGCTGTGCAACTGATGCTGCAATTTTCCACATAAATCATGGGCACGTAAGTGTAGCTCTGGCACTTATGCTACTAAGGCTAGTAATGGAACATGTGAAAAATGACCCTTTTACTATGGCTGGCGTTCTGGCAAGCAAGCACTGAGCCCTGGCAGGTCTGAGTTGTTGTTTTTCTCACGCTTTTTGAAAACACAGATGACAATAACCAAAAGTG
Organism: Podarcis erhardii; assembly: GCF_964252035.2. Lineage (NCBI taxonomy): Eukaryota > Metazoa > Chordata > Lepidosauria > Squamata > Lacertidae > Podarcis > Podarcis erhardii. The sequence continues at coordinate 13,122,719 of NC_138504.1, forward strand.
GTGTTCCCAGTCACCTTCTTCATGGGATTGTATGAATTCAAAGATGCCTTATGCTGAGCCACAACCTCCACAATTCCATCTAGCTCTGTGGGGTTCTTGAGGGAAGAAGGGGCTTTTCAGAACAGGGTTCAGACAAAGGCTAGATCTTTACAGCTGGAGATTCCAGGGTCTGAAGCTGGGATCTTTTGCATGCAAAGCATACACTTGATCACTGAAGCATGATCTCCCACTTTCTGCAGTTTTTCTGCACTTTTCCGCTCTGAGTTCAGCAACTTAATATGCACAGTCAACCACATCCTGTGACCCTAGGTCACAATCTGATTTAAATAGCTTGGTGTTATATTTATGCACAGCTAAAATAACACACAGTCTAGCTTGTGCTACTAAAGCTTCCATGGTATTCTGTGCTCAACAAGTTGGGCAGATCAGCATATTGTGTGGAGTGTTGGCTAATGCGCCACTGAAATATTACTTTACTACCAGGCACAAACTCTGCTTTGCTGAAATACATTTTTTCAGCTTTGGGTACTGAGATCAATGATGATGTCAGGGCAGGACTTCAGGGCAGACATCCAAGGTCTCCACGGGATCCCCCCAATTCAGAAGGGCTGACTTAGAACATTACGTATTGCACATTGTCATATATTGAGAAGATTTACCAATAGACCATTTCATCCAGAGTCTAATATTACCTAAATGCCCCACTAGTGGAGATGCCCACCTTGGGCACCTTGACTGGGGATGTTTAAATACAGTGGGGCTCAGTGCCGTCTTTAGCATATGCCGCTCTGGGGTGCCAGTATCCATCCAGCGCCCCCAAATTTAGTTTAGCTGACCCAAAATTAACTTTAATTGAATGTTTTTTGGGAAGGGGGAAACCAAAGTTATTGACCCTTTTTTAGGAGGGGTGAGCTCAAAGTTGTTGAGCTTTTCTTGGGGTGGGGGGAAACAACGACGTGAGCAGCCATGTGGGCAGGGATGCGAAGCGAGGGAGGGCGGAGGGGGGGACTCTGCCCCTGCTCCGCGGCTGCAGCCTCCGGCTCCACTGCCGCATCCTTTTTTGCTACGGGTAGCTGCTGGGTGCTGAAGTCCCATCCCAAGTAGTTGGGCTCGGCAGGCACAGCCATGGCAGCCAGAGACTGATGGGCTTCGCAGCCATCGTCCTTGCGCTGCGGGAACAGGGCAGGGAGGAGGCAGCCCCGGCACCCGCTTTTGCCTCACAGAAACGGCTCAGCTGGCCCCTCTCCTGTGCCCAAGTGCCACTGGGTCCTGGTAGTTATTAACCCACCCGCCCTGCGGCCCCTTCGGGGGCGGTGAAGGAGGACCCGCCTCTCGCTCACCCAGGCCCAGGGATTGAAGCGGCGTTGGTGGCCTCGTTGCCTGGCGTGAGCGGTCCTCCTCTTTTCCTCGGCACTTCAGTCCCCCCACTTTTTAACACAGTATACCAATCACACAACACAAGGCCGCCTGCAAATAAATGGTGTCGGTCACAACACTTCAGAGGAAATGAGATTAAACTATGGTCTCGTTCAGATTAGCAATGAGGAAAGAAAAAGGAAAAAACGCAAAAACCTGTAACAATGACGCAGCGTGGAAAAACTGCTTTTGTTTCCTGACTTGTTGGGAATATTTGACGTTACAGAGTAACAGAATGGACGAAAGTCCATTGCTTTTCACTGCCACCAATCGACACTGAATGGTATACAGTAGGTATACATTTGCCCCCCCCCCCCGAATTCAGTGCCGGGTGCCCTGCACCTCTTGCACCCCCAGGTAAAGACGGCCCTGGTGGAGCTCCTTATGTGCACTGGAACACATACAGAGCTTTGGAGAGGAGCCTCTGATCTCTATACAAAAAATTCTCAGTAGAAGCTTTCTAGTGTATTTACTAGGCTTGTGTTCCCGCACACACTCACACACAGGATCTGACACTTCAAATCAACAGACCCAACCCTGGACGATCTGCAGATGACCCCAACCGAATCTGTGTTTTGAAGCAATTAATTGGAGGTTTAAACAATAATTAAGCTTGCAGCCAAGGGGGAGAGGGAGGAGACATTGTGCTCAGTCTTGTTGGGTGCTGCTTCATCAAGAACACTCCCTGTGGGGAATGTGTGGGTGAAGCAGATCCCTACACTCACCAGCTGTTGAGCACAGATTTCAAGGAAGCTTTCAATGTTTCAGGAAACTTTTAATGTTTGATGTCTTGTTTTGTTCCTTTCTGTTTTGGTGGAAGCTGCCCAGAGTGGCTGGGGTAACCCAATCAGATGGACGTGGTATAAAAAATGTTGTTTTTGTTATTTCCTTCAGTGAACACCCTGGCAAAGTAAATCTTCCAAAGTTTCCCTGCCATGCCTCATCCCCCTCTCGCTGTCTCCAGACAATCCCACTTTTGGGCAGCCCAATCCAACCTAGAATGCTCCAGGGCTGTCTCAACCTGATCCAGTCAAATCCCAGGTCAACCTGAACCAGCCCATTTCTATTCATTATCTGGCATTCAGCTGGATCTGTGTACCACCCAAATATTTACATATATGCAGAATGGGATGGCGGTAGTTTTTACTCCATAAAACAAATGGGGAGATACCATAGACTTCTATTAGCATGTGAAAAAAATATCTCAGGGCTCCCCACCCCCAGCCTTGTGTGGATGACAGATCTCAAGAGCTGAGTAATTCATACTTACTAAATAATTGATTCAATTAATTTCCTCACTCTTTGACGGATCCAAGAATAAATAGATTGCAATTTTCTTTAATCTATTCTCTATGCAAAGTTATTTAACAACTCCTCTGCCTTCATAAATTGAATTCCTGGAGCTGAAACAAATGGGACATCCCTGAATTCATGTACTGAAACGTGGCTTTCCACATGCTTCAGTGAATATTGTTTGTTTACATTCCACCTTTAGTGTGAATAAAATGCTCTATGGTTCTTAGGCTTAACACACTGGAAAGTACATGTCACTGGGGTTGCAGCTCAGCAGTACAGCATTTGCCTTGCACACAAAAAAACGTCCTTAGTTCAATCCCCAGTTTCTCCAGGTCAGGCTAGGAGAGACCCGTTTCTGAAACCATGGGGAGTTGCTCCTGGTCAGTGTAGATAATACTGAGCTGGGTGGACCACAGCCCTCATTCAGTATAAGGCAACTTCCAATATTCCTATCTGAGGCACTGACTATTATTTTGAGGAAGGGCTGCAGCTCACTGGTAGAATCTATGCTTTGCATGCAGAATGTCTCCGTTTCAATCCTTGCCATCTCCAGGTAGGACTGGGAAAGGCTGAAACCCTAGGGAGCTGCATGATTGATCACAAGTCATGGCACACACACACCCTCAATCTGAATGGCAATGCCCATCAACGTTTTTGGGGGGCAGCCTCCTCAAATGTTTTATTGGGGGGACTGGGGGGACTTCGACCCCTAGGAGTTGGCTTCTATGCTCATAGGCATCTCATTGGCTACTGGCCTGATTCAGGAAGGGTTGTCATATTTTGAAGAGCAAAATAAAAAGAGGACACATTTGCCAACTTATACTTTTAACTATGGATCTCTATGACGACTCTCATCATGAAAAAGAGGGTGTGTCCTGGAAAAAGAGGACATATGGCAAGTAAATGGAAAGCAATAGGATGAGGAGCAGCATCATATTCAAAAGATTGGTGGTAGTCTAGTGGTACATAGACTTTGGCAGGTAGTCAGTGATGATAGTCCGTAATGCTCATACTGATGACCAAAATAACACAGGACAAATGAAAAGAAATGGAAGAAAATGGGTATAAACAATTTTAAAAGCACCCAACTATTATGGGTATGACTAATAAACAATCTGACATTGACTGAAATATACTGGTGCTCTCTGGAAAGCTGCTATTTATGCCCCCCTCACCAATATAGCTAGTCTGAAAATTATGAAGAGTTGAGGAAAAGGATTAATGTAAGCCCTAAGCCTGTGCTGGAGGCAGCAATCTCTGCTTAAGGCAACTCAGTCTTAATGCGTTCGGAGCATATTGTTTCCTAATCTACTTGGGATAAATGTTTAGGGATTTTATTAACATAAAACAAGATAGCGTGAGCAAATTTGATATCAATTAACATACTAATTAAATGTCACTTAGTAGCTTTAGCAATTACTTGATATTTAATTAACCAATTGAATACCTTGGGATGTTCGGCTTATCGTACATGTAACGAAAGGGCAATAGTGATGGACCTTTAGGCATTGACAGGAGGTTAAAGCAGCCTGCTGACAACAACAGGACAACTCATGTTTGGTGCCACACTGGGTCTGTTGAACAACCACCTACTCAAGGGATTAATTTGCTAATATAACTGTGCTGAGCACCACTTTAGAAGCTTAAACATACCTCAAGTGCTTAGAGACCCAAATCCTTGAACGGGCGCATATATATATATATATTCATTTAAGTGACATTGAAAATTCATGCCCTTGCTTAATATTTGTGAACTGCACTTTCCCTGCCAGCTGCTCTTACACGGGCACATCCAGATGGCTCATCTTGCTCGTTCTGCAAAGGGAGTCAATCCATTAAATATTTGGGTCGATGCTAGTTCGTCAGGGACTGACAATCTGGTTGAAGGTAATAAAGGTTTGGGTAACCGGTTCACCACACCTCTGGAACCAGTCCAGTTCCAGCTCTCATAGGAAACATTAAATTGCATTAATAGGAATTTTGGCTATAAACCATTACTAAGGAGCACACATGAGGAAACAGGGGGAGCTCTACTGTTAGACAGAGTGAAACAACTGCCTCAGGCAGTAGATGCTGGGGGACAGGGAGGTTACCTGCTTGCTGTGCTTTTTTTAGTCTCCTAACTATGCTTCTGATGGAGGGCAGGGCTGTGTGTACAGTACCACATGCCGTGTCCAGCAGCCCCATAAGTAGCGTGTTGCCCCAGGTGTGGGGGGAGGACAATATCTCACAATTCAGTTGCCAATCCTGACTTCTGCAAAATGGGCAGGGGTACTATTTTGTCCCTTGCAGCCCTGGACTGAATCTTCCTAAATACAAAAAAAGACAGAAAAATGCTCAGTATTAAATTTGCAACATGCTTGTTTGTTTGTTCAATTTCTATGCTGCTTTTCACTCATGTGAGTCACTAAGCGGCTTGCATTCCATAAATAATAACATAGTAGAACAACACAACCACAACATAAGTCATATTACATAATCAACAAATCACCAGTAAAACAGCCACCTTCTATAAAATGCTATTAACAAAACAAGTTTAGAAATAGGCTAAAGAGCACAACCACAAAAAGTTATATTATAAAATTCACAAAGTGTACAGCACTCACAATGCTTTAATTTATTCTAAACATTTATTATAACTGTTGTCATCAATACAATCTTAAAGCTATGAAATGCCTTTTTAGTTCAAAAAGTGTTCAAAGTGGCGTACAAGATTATGTCAAAGACACAATATTTAAAGTACAACAATAAATAAACATGAAACGGCTTCAGACAGCTTTTTTTAAAAGCAAACAAAACAAAAACAGCTTAAAACAATAAAACAGTCATTTAAATAGCAGATAAAATAACCAATAACACAGTATATAACTGCAGATGGGACAGCCTATCTTACGATTCAGCTGCTCATTAAAAAGCTTAGGCACCTGACGGGAGACCTCTAATCAGTTTTAGCACCTGGCAGTTATTAGTATAGGAGCAGGCAGTCCTTCTGTAATTCAGTTGCACTGTTACCCTGTTACAGCAGCAGGCCTCTGCTCTGACTTGTCCATCCCAATGTTTCAAACAAACAGAAAATAGAAATCAAACCACTCAGTGTGTGCAAAAATTGCCCTAACTCATAAATTATTGAAATGACAATTTTCAAGACAATATCAGTTTTCATTTTCTGTACAGAAATGCAAAGAAAGCTACTCATTAGATTGGAAAGATGTTTACCCTTGCAAAGTACTACTACTCATTCTTTACCTTCATCATCTACATAATATTAATTAATTAATAAACATTGACTGTTCATCATTAATAATAGGACCCCACCCATCCGATATCTAACACCTTTCACTTCCCTTAAGGAGTCTCAAAGCGGCATACAATCTCTTTTTCCCTTCCTCCCCCACAACAAACACTCTCTGAGGTGAGTGAGGCTGAGAGACTTCAGAGAAGTGTGACTAGCCCAAGGTCACCCAGCAGCTGCATGTGGAGAACGGGGAAGCAAACCCGGTTCACCAGATTACAAGTCCACTGCTCTTAACCACTACATCATGCTGGTAGAAGGAATTTTGCCTCCCATAACTTGCTAGTGATGATGAAGTTCACCTGGGGTGGTTTTGCCCAGGGTGAAATAAATGAAGCTCTTCTTCTTGACTGACATTAGTCCACTCACCTGCACTTTGTATATAGAATGATCGGCTGCACATCTTAATGTTTTATTAATAAATAAAGCTTCAGCTCCAAGCTTTCTGTCTCTCGAGGCTTTTTCTGGGTACGCGAGCAAAACCTTTTTTAATAAAAAAAATACATTGGATTCTGCCAGAGTTAATTGCATTTATGTTCCACTGAAATAAATTCAATGGAACATAATTCACATTGATTTCAATGGGACATAAGTGCAGCTAACTTAGTTTGAATCCAACCCTTGCTTACTTCAAGGAATGACATTAAAAAATAAAACTCATTCCCCATAACCTTACCCAATAATACAAAGCAAAATCGCTCACAGCACAATCCTATACATGCCGCCTCAGAAATAAGTCCTGTTGAGTTCAGTAGGGCATATGCCAAGAGGAAGTGTGCATAGGGTTGTAGACTTCAAATAATTTAGGCTATTATTTTAATAGCCTTCCCTGAGGCTTTAACTAACAATGACTTTTATCAAAACACAGATTACTGCTGTTCTACAGGACTGTAGAACAAAGATGAAATAATCATCATACACACACAAAAATCCAAGTGGAGGACAACTACGGCCTCAGAACATTTTGCCGAGTGAAAAAAGAACAAAAGGGAAATTGCAATGCTTTCATCAAAATAAGCAACATTTGTGAAAGGATTAAATTTTGGATCAGAACACACTGCCAATTAGATGGCTTTTTGTCCCAGCTGAGAGGAGTAATTGGAAAATCATGATTTACACAAAAAATCATTATCTTCTTGTGATCTGCCTTTCTTTTGAAAATCCTTACATCTTCGTCACTCAATTACAATCTGAGAGATTAGGCAGTTCAATATAGTCTGGATTAAAGGTCATCCATTATTACAGGAAGGACTTAAATTGTTAGATCTACATAAATACTAGTCAGCATCAGCTTCTTGTTGCAACTGTGCATTCCAGAGTGTTGTTGTTTTTAAAAAGACCTCCTAGGAGACTTGCTGAGTTTTTGTTTTTGGGTTTATTTTATTTCTTAAATGTATATACTGCCCTTCATCTGAAGATCACAGGGTGGTTACTTGATTGACATAACTAGGGATGAGTTCTTTCCTGTTCCATCCATTTATTGTTCTATGGATTAAGAGCCAGATCCAGGCTTACTTTGGGACCGTAGACATAGCCCTGTCAAAGGATCACTCATCTCTTAGCAATTTACCTCCCCCACTGCCATTGTTTTCTGTTCTGCTTCATGAGTGCTTCATCCTGTTTGCTTGCTTGGGAGACAGAGGCAATGACCAAGAATGCAATGGCTGCCCATTCTTCTAACTACTGCTGATTTCTATTTTATTTTTTGCAAGAGTGAGAGGAAGGTGAACCAGCAGTTTGCAAGGGAAAAGGGGAGATTTAAGTGCAATGGGGTCTTGTCAGTGGGTCTCCCGGCATGGGCCCTTGGAAGATGTGGATTAGGCTGAAGGTCCATTCAGTCCAACATCTTGTTCACATGCTGGCCTATCAAATGCCTTTGGGAAGCCTCAAAAGGGATGAGAGTTGTGGGGGTGGGCGGGGGAGAGGGTTCAGAAAAGGGCAACCAAAGTGATTGCAGCATTGGGGACTTTTTAGTTTAGAGAAAAGGCCAGATAATATGATAGAAGTTTACAGAATTATGCATGGCATGGAGAGACTGGGCAGAGAAAAGCTTTTTTCGTCTTCTCACACACACAGTGCTAGAACTTGTGGACATCCAAAAGAAGCTGAATGTTGGAAGATTCAGGACAGAATAAAAGGCCTATACAGTGGTACCTCGGGTTACATACGCTTCAGGTTACATATGCTTCAGGTTACATATGCTTCAGGTTACAGACTCTGCTAACTCAGAAATAGTACCTTGGGTTAAGAACTTTGCTTCAGGATGAGAACAGAAATCGTGTGGCGGCGGCGGGAGGCCCCATTAACTAAAGTGGTACCTCAGGTTAAGAACACTTTCAGGTTAAGAATGGACCTCTGGAACGAATTAAGTACTTAACCCGAGGTACCACTGTAGTTAAACAGTGGAATTCGCTCCCAGAGGAGATAGTGATGGACACCAGCCTAGATGGCTTTAAAAGTGGATTAGGTAAGTTCATGGAGAAGAGGGCTATGCTCTGCCTCCACAATTGGATGCTGTAATGCTTCTGAACACCAGTTGCTAGAAACCATAGGAGGGGAGAGTGCTCTTGTGCTCCAATACAGTTTGCGGATTTCACAGAGGCATCTGGCTGAGCACTGTGAGAAGAGAATGCTGGAGCAGGTGGCCTACCGGCCTGATCCGGCAAATTATTCTTATGTCCTTATGTTTTTCGTGTGCTTAAGCCTGCATATCAAAACCTGAGTGCAACATCACTGCCTCCATTTGCAATTACCAGCAACTGGTATTCAGAGGCAAACTGCCATTGACGACAAGTCGTTTCTAACCATAAAATCAATTCATAAATAAAATACGCAATAACATTATAGAATAAAATTAAGAAGCATGAGAATTAAAGCTTTTTTTAAAGTTAAAGCAATAAAACCACAAGTTCAATTCAGGGAAATGTTTGCATGGACAGGAGGAGACCCCCTGACACCTGCGTGGAATAATGACTCAAGACAACATGTTATGGGATTAAAATTTGGCCACAACTTTATTAAAGCTTCAGATGTAGGGAGACCTTGGCTTAGGCATTGGGTGTCTATCCATCCCAGTCCCCGGCCAGGGATCTGGGAAACATCAGGGTTATCCAGAATGTGTGGGGATTGGGCTGGCTCTGGAGAATGTCTGTTCAAGCACAGAGCCCACCCCCCATTTCGCCACCATCGCAGGGGAGAGCAATAACAACCTAATGGCATATGGCCAATGCCTCCTCTCAAGACAACCCCTTTAACGGGGAACCCTGGGATTGCTGCCGCAGGTTTGGGCATGGGTCACCACTTCATGCCCCCCCATTTAGGGAAGATAGACTAAAGGATTCTGCCCAAGGCCTGTAACCACCAAAGTTGTGATGTTTTGCTGCGGGGAAGGCAAAACCTGCCAATGCAGGAAAATTCCTTTCCAGCCCTTCAACAGCGACCATAACATAGCAGCACCCGTGTACCTGTGAAGAAGAGGTTAACCTGCAAAAGAAGGCTTAACTGAGGGAGGGCAGGGTGGGAGAAGCTCTGAAGCTGACTGAGAACTCCCAGGTAAGTTCCACCCACTATTGTGTGGGCAGGGCGATCCCTCCCCTTACCTGGCCAACTCTCTCCTGGCAATGCCTCCCCAGCTGGGATTGGGTAACTAGCAGAGGTAGGCGGTTACCTCCAGGTGTCCAGTCGGGGGGGGGGGAATCCAGGCTGTATTGCCGGGAGCTGCATGGAATCGGGGAGGGTGGGGCTGTGCATGACCGTGCAAAAAGCGCCCCCATTTGATGTGGGGAGCGGTCATTGTCTGACAGGTATGCTTTCAGGATGCAGCGGAATGCCAACACTGAGTGTACTACAAGTGAAAAAATACATATTTGTGTTACCACAAGGTCATGGGCATGGGCAAACAAACAGGAGCTACCTGACTAGGGTTGTCTCATGACCAGAACACTCCTGTGTTAATCCACTTGGTCCCTCACTTGGAACCAGCTCTTCACTGTCTAAACTACTGACCTACTCTATGGACTCAGACACTTCTTGGGGTTCTGATCTTACCTCCACCCTCCCTGAGGGCTCTTCTCATGGTCATCTAGTTCTAAGTATCTGAGTTCCTCCCACTCCTCTTCAGGATCCAACCACCCACTCCATGACACCTCCATGGAACTCACAACAAGGTTGCATTACCCTGCTCTGTCTTCTTTCTTGTCTCCACTGGATGTATGGCAAGGGTGGGCCAAATTATTTCAGTATAGAAGACCACATTTCCACATGCATATTTTGCACTCACTTAACAGTGATGTGTAGAGCCAGAGTCAACAATGGGTGAATCTACCCTTTCTCCCTCTTTCAGTCATCTCCTTTCTGCCACCTTATTTTCTCTCATTCTCCACTCCCCCTTCTTCCCTGCCACCCACATGAAATTGGACTTAGAGATGCACCCAACCCTAAAAGTCACCGTTTGGCCAGTGTTTTCTTATGGTGCTCTGGATTTTGGGGGGGGGGGGATATTAAATGTTGCTATCTGGATCTGATCTGAAGCTCAGGAGATGACAGGTTAAATATCCAGATAATATAAATGCATCTTTCACTGTGGAGAGGAAAGATGTGTAGACAAATCTAAACTGTGTGGTAGGAATTGATGGAGAGCTATGAAATTGCAGATTAAATCTTAGTGCATCAAAAAAAAATTATGTTTGCCTGGATAGCTGTAAACCTTCCTCAGGGAAATTAAAGTTGATCATCTCAAGGTGTTTCCCACAAGGCACCGCTTATTTGGTAGTGTTCATTACAGTTTGTGAAACATGCACCACTGCTCAACTGTACAAGGTTTAGGTTTAATCAATATCAGTAATTTTAAATAGTTCAAATTGAGTGGCCGTGGATATTAGACAGAAACAATGTTTTGAAGGGAGAACTTCACTTTAGGTAGAGGATTATTTTCCATGCAATATCAAGGCTGTAATGGCCATGATAAATTTGACTGCTGACATTCCAAGAGGGGTGGCACTTTACAATAATCTCACAAATTTGCTGGTGTCTAGCTAAATAGTTTTATGGCACAAAAATTCATGGGAGTCTGCCAAAGACTCATGTCAGGACCCGTACACTGCTTAATCACAATGCCGAGGTGGTGAAACCTTTACAGCCTAAGGTCCATGTTCCCATCTGAGCAACATTCTGGGGGCCACATGCAAGTGCTGAGCCAGACCAGAGGCAAAAGTGGGCAGAGCAATGTATGTAAATTTTATCTTTGTACAGTATGCTCTTTTCCATACCTACCCCATCTTATCCTATATCCAGGCAAGCAAAGGGCATTGCCAGAGTTCAATGACACGGTTTGTGTAGAAACTAGCCTACAGTACAATGCTAACATTTGCATTTGTTCCTTTTCTCACTTTTGCCTCTAGCCCTGTCTTCTACTGTCACGTGGCCTCCAGAACATTGCCCAAAAGGTAATGTGGCCCTTGGGCTGAGGAAAAAAAGCTTCCCCATGCCAGGCATATGCTAGATCCTATGAAACTCTAGAGTCCAAACTAGCTTGTTAGTCTAAACAGTTTGCTGCTAATGTCATACCCTGCAATATTTCTCAAATGAGAATAGGGACATCCTAGTTAATACTAATAATAATACTAATAATAACAATAATAATGCCTTCAGATGTCTTCTAAAGGTTGTATAGTTACTTATCTCTTTGGCTCAGGGGTTGCATAACCCCATACCCTCCAACATTTCCCCAATGAAAATAGGGACAGCCCACCATACCCATGGTTTGAACCCATGATTGGTTCAAAATTGGGAAAGGAGTACGACAAGGCTGTATATTGTCTCCCTGCTTATTTAACTTATATGCAGAATTCATCATGCGAACGGCTGAGCTGGATGAATCCCTAGCTGGAATTAAGATTGCTGGAAGAAATATCAACAACCTCAGATATGCAGATGACACAACCTTGATGGCAGAAAGTGAGGAGGAATTAAAGAACCTTTTATTGAGGGTGAAAGAGCAGAGCGCAAAATATGGTCTGAAGCTCAACATCAAAAAAATGAAGATCATGGCCACTGGTCCCATCACCTCCTGGCAAATAGAAGGGGAAGAAATGGAGGTAGTGAGAGATTTTACTTTCTTGGGCTCCATGATCACTGCAGATGGTGACAGCAGCCACGAAATTAAAAGACGCTTGCTTCTTGGGAGAAAAGCAATGACAAACCTAGACAACATCTTAAAAAGCAGAGACATCACCTTGCCAACAAAGGTCCGTATAGTAAAAGCTATGGTTTTCCCAGTAGTGATGTATGGAAGTGAGAGCTGGACCATAAAGAAGGCTGATCGGCGAAGAATTGATGCTTTTGAATTATGGTGCTGGAGGAGACTCTTGAGAGTCCCATGGACTGCAAGAAGATCAAACCTATCCATTCTGACAGAAATCAGCCCTGAGTGCTCACTGGAAGGACAGATTGTGAAGCTGAGGCTCCAGTACTTTGGCCACCTCGTGAGAAGAGAAGACTCCCTGGGAAAGACCCTGATGTTGGGAAAGATTGAGGGCACAAGGAGAAGGGCACGACAGAGGACGAGATGGTTGGGCAGTGTTCTCGAAGCTACCAGCATGAGTTTGACCAAACTGCGGGAGGCAGTGGAAGACAGAAGTGCCTGGCGTGCTCTGGTCCATGGGGTCACGAAGAGTCGGACACGACTAAACGACTAAACAACAACAACAACAACACCATACCCATGAACATTTCTCCAATGAAAATAGCGGCATCCTAAGGAAAATTGGGACATTCTGAGATCAAATCAGTAACTGGAATGGCTTCTGTAAATCTGGGGCTGTCTCTGGAAAATAGAGACACTTGGAGGGTCTGTAATGCTGTCCAGCCTATCCTAACTTTGGCTCTTCTGAATTCCTCTTCAGTTTCTCTGAATCTTGGCCCTCAGTCCGACCCTCTCATCCTCAGTTCTTACGACAGAACAAACATTTTCTTCAGCTGAGGCCTGTTGCTGTGTGGAGCCAGGCCAGGCAGTTTGTCAGATTGATACTCAGATATGAGATTTCATGGATAAAATTCGTATTTCTGGTAGTAAAAAAAAACCACACAGCAAGAAAATTGCTATATTAAACATGCCTACTGAGATTAACAAACTTGTGAAGGGATATAAAACAAATGTCTGCAGTAAAACTCAAACATGGCACCTATCTAGATTTGTCATTTGCTCTGGAGAGAAGAAAAGGAGGAGGATTCTGATGGACGCTTCTATTCTTTCAAAACACTATAATTCAGCAGCAACATTTCAAACTGGCAAAACTTTAGCTGAAACTTCAGCAAAGTTGTTGTTGTGTGTGGAGTTTTTTGTTTGTTTGTTTTGTTTTTAGCCATAGGAAGTATCTGGAAGCTAACACAGCATCTAAAATCGATGCTAGCTCTCCATCTGGCACAGAGGGAGATGACATCCATTGAGCACACACAAAAAATTATGACAATCTTGTGAGTACATATGTCTTCCTATTTCCTTGATTTACAGTATCTGTGGTCAAGCTGCTGAATCAATTAACATTGCTGGCAGAGTTGCACTCATGATGCCCATGCTAATGAATGAGGAAACCTGGAATGTAGTTTTAGAAGAAATAATTTCTTACTGCTCTTTGGAGTTCTGTGACCTCACAAGTAGCTTTGTTAACAATCTGTTGGAGCCCTCAAAGAGCATGGCAGTTAAGGACAGCTTTATTATTTTGGCTTTCTGTTTACCACACTGGGGTTTTTTGTTTTTTGTTTGTATAGCACTGAATTGGTCCCATAGCATATGTTCTTGTAATGTTTCATTTAAAAATTAATTAATTAATTAATTAATTTTCCAAACTATTAAAATCAAACCAAATTAATTTAATTTCATACAATTTATTAAAATCAGGCTTCCCACTCCTGTTCCAAATACACGATCATCATCATTTCCTCGCATAGCCGTATCATTTCTTATTTAGAGTCCAGTTGACATCATTCACTTGCCATTAAACCATTCTTCCAGCTAGCCGCTTTTTTCAGCTTACAAACAGCACCTATTACATCTTATAAATAAACAATCCATTTCACATGTGTAGTCCTTCATATGCATTGTTGTTCCAAACCTGGTGTGCTGGGAGAATTAATTACTATCTTCCATTTTTTCAGTTCTTTAAGGTGTTTATCTGGATGGTACCAGGTCGCATCCCATTACTTCCTCTGTTTACAGATTAGCATACGAGCTGCAGCCTTAAATAAGTCACAGTGCATATCCAAACTCCACTATTAAAATTCCACTCTGGAGTTCTTACTCAGCACACAGTTAAAAGCAGACTCTTTACCACATCCGTTTGGCAGAAGTTCATTCTTTTTTCTCCCACTGCATTCCTCCAACAGCAGTCCAGGGATAATTTTAAATAAAGTCCATTCAGCCTTGATCAAGTAGGGAGGCATAGTAAAACCTTGTTAAATTCATTGTTTAGCATAAATCAAAAACCTTCCCCCTCTTTTCCAAAGTAACAAACAGAATAACACAGCAGTGGATACGCACGTCTTTTTCATTATTCATGGGAGGACAGGAAAAGAAGGAGATCATTTGAAAACCATAAGAAAGAATAAGAATGCACAAAGCACCTTGTCCTCCCCCTTCCTTTCCTGGCTGTTGTAAGGATTCTCAAGCTTCAAAGAAAACATGCAAATACTTTCAAAGAGCCAAGCCCGTCTTTTCAGCAGCTGACTGACTGCAGTCCAGTAGCACATGTTGGTTCAGGAGCGCCTCTTGATTAATGCCAATTGTCTGAATTATGGAGGAACCAACCACAAATCATGCCAGAGATGGAGGCTCATCCATGGCAGGGACACACTTCCAGGTCACAGCCACTCTGCCTTTCAAGTTGGCAGACACAGGCTTGAGGGGCATAGCGGGATGCAGGAAGCTCCCCAGACCCTACTTTGCCAGGATTTTTGCCAGGATTGCCAGGATTTTTGCCTCATAAATCCAGGCTTTCCCCTGCCTGAACCTCCCCTGCACCATTGACTTGTGATGTATCTGGAAACCTGTTCTTGTAATGTTTCATACCCAGTAGCAATTAGGCCTTATGCCTTACACATGTTACTATCTTCCTGTCTTAAAGAATACTGGTTTTTTTAATTTTTAATTTACTTTCAGGTAACACAATCAACAGTCTTACCTGCTGAGGAACCCTTAACCTTCTATCACGAACTCCCTGAACATAGGACAAAAATTATTGCGAATATTCCACAGCATTGCAGACTCAGTTCAGACAGGATGCTAACAATGCAATGATTCTCACTACCAAGCTCTAAAAAATCCCAATTATTGCAATGTGTTGTATGCTACCCTTAAGCCTAGTCCAGGCTCCATCTGGGGGAGCTGGGGCTAGACTGTTGATGGAGACAGACCCTTGCCACCACATAGCTTGTGTGCTCAAAAGCTTTCACTGAATATCCATACACCACCAGGCAAGGTTCAGGGTTCTTGTATTAATTTAAAGGTAAAGGGACCCCTGACCCTTAGGTGCAGTCGCAGAGGATTCTGGGATTGCGCGCTCATCTCGCTCTAAAGGCTGAGGGAGCCAGTGTACAGCTTCCAGGTCATGTGGCCAGCATGACAAAGCCGCTTCTGCCGAACCAGAGCAGCGTATGGAAACGCCATTTACCTACCTGCTGGAGCAGTTCCTATTTATCAACTTGCACTTTGACATGCTTTCGAACTGCTAGGTTAGCAGAAGCAGGGACCGAGCATCGGGAGCTCACCCCATCGCGGGAATTCGAACCGCCGACCTTCTGATCAGCAAGCCCTAGGCTCTGTGGTTTAGACCACAGCACCACCCGCATCCCTATTGCATTAATTTACAAGGCCCTTAACAACTTGGGTCCAGGTTACCTCAAGGACCACTAAACTTTTATATCCCCACCTGATCACCATGATCCTCATGATAGCCACTGTTGGTGGTCATCCAGTTCTGCCAAGGGCAACAGTTCTTTGTGGATTCAGAGACAATATGCACACCAATTGGTGAAGACTACCAGCTTTATTAGTTGCACAGCAAGTATTGGTTGTAATAATGCACCATAAACTTACACAGAAGCTCATTGTACTAAGCAAGGCACACTACTGAGCATTTTAGTAGAATAAAACCCTTTCCAGACTGATTTGTCTTATGTTACTACTGCTATCAGTGAACCCTTACAAATGATAGCAGAAGTATGCCTCCATAGCTGGTCTCACTGATGCACAGCACCACCCCAGAAACTTCTGCTCTATGTTGGGTTCTCTCTGACAGTGTTCCCAGCTCTCATATTTACAGGCTGTATCTTGCTGAATAAACTACATGGTGTATAACTCATGCCCATGTGGGTCACAAGTCATAGGGAGTACTCCTTGATAAAAGGAAGGATCAAAGAGACAATCTCTCAGAGATAATCAATTGTCAATCACAGGTGCTGAATGTTCACTACAATAGTGCTGACTAGACGGGGAAAGGTTTTAACTCCTTCAGAACCTAAACTACAAAACTACAGAACTACAATATTATAACTGTAATGCAAATACTAAATCCAAGCCTGTGCCTAGGTACCTTATTATTTATTTATTAATAGCTGAAGTGTCACAAGATGACACTATGCTCTTTCACAACTCTGCATCTCTTTAGAATGGAGGTGCGAGAAAGAAATGTATCTGTATGTGTGTGTGTGTGTGTGTGTGTATTTGTTATCATGTACTTCTCCACTATCCCCAGAGCATCTGTCAACAGTGTGGCTTTCTAGACAATGAACTGAACTGGAACTACACAAACCTCATGTTCCCAGTCATGTTTGTAGTGCCACAAAAGAATGTGGAATTTAGGCTCCATCTGTACATTTAATGTAAGCAGCTAGCACTGAGTAAGAAGCATGTTGGAACCTGCAATCAGCACTTTCTTAGAGCCCCCAAATTCTTCTTCTTCTGCCATTTTGTAAGGAGGTGATTAAAGAATTGTTGACAGTTATAAAGAAGCAAACATCTTGGAGATGTTAATATGCATCGCCTCACCTGGAACGGCAACTCACTAAACCTTTTTATTTGTGATATTGTGCAAATCGATTGCAATTTGCCACGGGCGTTTTTCAAGCACATTTTTTTCCAGTGTCACAATGGTAAATAATAAATCACACCAACTATGATTTCAGACTTGAACGTCTCGATTTAGATATGATTGAAAGAATAGACAGAGAGGCTCCAGGGAAGAAAAGTTCCAAGCTGACTTTTTGCTGTGAACACCACAGAGCCTTGCAACATGGCAGTGCCCTAATTAGTAACAGCTGACTATGGCATTTCAGCTACCAAAACTGAGAGTTTAATAGGTACTTTCTGGTCCACTGACACTGTAGATCAGGGCTGGGGAACCTCAGGACTAGAGACCAAATATAGCTCACTGGTGTCTTTCCCCAACTCTTCCTAGACCTTCATGGGTTGATCTGTAGTTTTCTTGAGTGCTTTTACCTTGCTGGGATGTATCCTTGAATTGTGACAATGAATCTTGCTTGCCTGGATGGAAAGATTGTGTGTGTGTGTGTGTGTGTGTGTGTGTGTGTGTGTCCCCTATAGTATCTGGCTTGTGTGGCTGGAATGTAGCCTACTTTACAGAGGTAAGAGTCACAACCATTGTTCTGCCCATTTATTCCCTCTGGCTCTGACCACATTTTTCCTCTGCAGCCTCCTTCTGCTTTTGCCTCTGGTCTCCCCATTTACTGTGCTGTGGATTTCCAGATGTTATCTATGCTCCCTTTGGATTAAGAAAGTTTTCCACTAAAGGGAATTGCTCAGTGGTAGAGCGCTATATCTGCATGCAGAAGGTCCCAAAGTCACAGAGCATGTTACTGTTCACACTGACTTTGTTGCCCTTAATTGCTATATACACTTATGTATGCACATGGGCTAAGAGCCTGAACATTGACCCTGCTTGTTGACTTCCCATAGGCATGTGGTGGCGATGGTGAAGACCGAATTCTGGACTAGATGGGGCTTTGGGTCTGATCCAGCACGTCTCTTTCAAAGTTCTTCAATCCAAAGTAATTCTTGTTGAGGTTTTAGGGAGTGGTGAGCAAACCTAGCTATGCTTCTGAGCTTCATGAACAGTGAAACGAAGCTCTGAGGTGCTTCCCCTATTGGTGCACCATGTGGCAGTAAATTATGTGAATGAATTGTGTGCTGTTGAATGAAACAAGGAATCTCTTTTGTGAGTCCTGAATCTACTGCTGATCAGTTTCATTGGTTGATCCCCAAGTACTAGTATCGACTCTAGCAGAGAGTAGGGTTGCTTGAGGATTTTGTTCAGTCTACCTTTTCAGGCAAACTGACTTGATTCACAGTTCACATTTGCATAACAACAAAAGAAGAGCCTGCTGGATCTAGCCAAAGACCAATCCTATTCTCTCAGGTGTCACCAGATTCCTGTGGGAAGCAGGACATGAGCACTATAGCACTCTGCCCACATTTGTTTCCCAGTAACTGGTATTCAGAGGAATGCTGTGGAGGTAGAACATAGTAATCATGAATAGTAGCTGCTGATAGCCCCTTCTTCTGTGTATTTATCTAATCCTCTTTTAAAGCCATCAAAGTTAGTGGCCATCACTGATTCCTGTGGGAGTTCATTTTGGCCTTTGCAGAAATATTACTCAATGTGCTCTTTAAAAAAAGAAAAAAGTGTGTGTCCGTGTGTGTGTGTGTGTGTGTGTATGCATGAGTGAATCATAGATCAATTTTACAGTCTTAGATATGCTCCTTACATAGAGTGGGTTGTACCTTTAACAGGTCCCTTGTGAGTCCTGTCTCTTTTTGTAGTACCCACAAGGAGAGCCAGCTGGTGATATCATTGGCCTAATGTCTCAGTCAAGTGGCTTACACCCTGCTGGTTCAAGGGGTTTGATATAATGAGTTATAGCCAAAGGATGCTATTATGTCAGCAGATCAGAGTTTTTTAGACAGTGCTCTTTTTAGACAAAGCATCGGAAGGCTTTCTCCTTTAATCCCACAGAACTTGCTTTCTGGGCCAAAGTACAATGACTTTATTTAAACAAACAAGCAAAAACCCATCCATATTTCCCAATACAACCTATGCACCATTTGCCAGGGGTTATAGGACTTGAACCAGAAACTGCTGAACAAAAAAGTGGGACCCATAGTTTAATAACGGTTCACATGGTTTGCACATGTGTCAGCTCCCCTGTTGGTTTACTTATTTATCTCAATATTTTTACCCCCAACTTTTGACTCAAATGGCCCCCAGAGGATAACTCGTGCAAACATTAAAAACTAGCAGTGAAATGGAAAACTAAAATTAAGGCCACCAACTCAGCTTTAAAGGCAGAGAAAGATAAGTGTGTGTTTGTATGTGTTTACAATCCCACTTTTTAATATGTCGATGGTTTATAGACTAATTGTATAAAGTTTTCACAGTTAGCCAAACTAATGTGCATACTTGAGATAATTTGTTGTTGACTTGGAGTGACAATACATATTCTGTTATCAGATCTCTACACATTTGTCATGAATACTTTAGTTGTAATTCCTGCATTGCAGGGGGTTGGATTAGATGACCCCTGGTTGCCTGGTCCAACTCTACAATTCTACGATTCTATGTTTATAGTAGTAACCCCATATCTAGGTGTTTCCCCTCTAATATAAGACCCTTTAGCATAGAAAATTAACACAATAATAATAGTAAAGCATCCTAGGTAAAGTTGTTTGGTCAAAGACAGTTAAGGAAGGGGTCAGTCTCCTTCACTCCGTACAGGAGTTTCTCAATCTGTGAGGGAAAGCCAATTTCAATTTCAGTCTTGAGTTAAAATATATCAGCTAGCTAAGCTAGACAGAACTTCTGCCAGAGGCTGGTTAGAACAGCTGATTATCTGAAACTATAGTGTATAGCGTATTTAACTTATATGCAGAATTCATCATGCGAAAGGCTGGGCTAGATGAATCCCAAGCCAGAATTAAGATTGCCAGAAGAAATATCAACAACCTCAGATATGCAGATGATACAACCTTGATGGCAGAAAGTGAGGAGGAATTAAAGAACCTTTTAATGAGGGTGAAAGAGCAGAGCACAAAATATTGGTCTGAAGCTCAACATCAAAAAACCAAAGATCATGGCCACTGGGGCCATCAGCTCCTGGCAAATAGAAGGGGAAGAAATGGAGGCAGTGAGAGATTTTACTTTCTTGGGCTCCATGATCACTGCAGATAGTGACCACAGTCACAAAATTAAAAGACGCCTGCTTCTTGGGAGAAAAGCAATGACAAACCTAGACAACATCTTAAAAAGCAGAGACATCACCTTGCCAACAAAGGTCCGTATAGTAAAAGCTATGGTTTTCCCAGTAGTGATGTATGGAAGTGAGAGCTGGACCATAAAGAAGGCTGATCGGCGAAGAATTGATGCTTTTGAATTATGGTGCTGGAGGAGACTCTTGAGAGTCCCATGGACTGCAAGAAGATCAAATCTTTCCATTCTGACAGAAATCAGCCCTGAGTGCTCACTGGAAGGACAGATTGTGAAGCTGAGGCTCCAGTACTTTGGCCACCTCGTGAGAAGAGAAGACTCCCTGGGAAAGACCCTGATGTTGAGAAAGATGGAGGGCACAAGGAGAAGGGGACGACAGAGGACGAGATGGTTGGGCAGTGTTCTCGAAGCTACCAGCATGAGTTTGACCAAACTGCGGGAGGCAGTGGAAGACAGAAGTGCCTGGCGTGCTCTGGTCCATGGGGTCACGAAGAGTCGAACATGACTAAACGACTAAACAACTACAACAACATAGTGCAAGGGAGTTCCTTCATTCACATCCACACCATACATTTAAAAGCACTCTCATACCACTGTACACAGTCATAAGAACATAAGAAGATCCTGGATCAGGCCAATAGCCCACCCAGTCAAGCATCCTGTTCTCACAGTGGCCAATCAGATGCCTGTGAGTAACCCATACAACAGCACTCATCCCTCTGCAGTTTCCAGCAACTAATATTAAGAAGCACTGCTACCTCCAACATTGGAAGAAGAGAAGAGGTGTCGTGGCTAGTAGCAACTGACACAGTGGCCTCCCCTGTCAAAGAATCCTGGGAACTTTAGTTTGCTAAGGGTGTTTAGGAAACCCACTCAGAGGGGGTGTGAAGTGGGAAACTTTGGAAGCAACTTAGAAGGATATACAGTGGTACCTCGGGTTAAGAACTTAATATGTTCCGGAGGTCCGTTCTTAATCTGAAACTATTCTTAACCTGAGGTACCACTTTAGTTAATGGCTGCCGCTGCCACTGTGCCACTGCCACACAATTTCTGTTCTCATACTGAAGCAAAGTTCTTAACCCGAGGTACTATTTCTGGGTTAGTGGAGTCTGTAACCTGAAGCGTCTGTAACCTGAAGAGTCTGTAACCAGAGGTATCACTGTATTTTAAAGGTCTAACAGCCTATATTCCCATGCTTTACTTTGCTTCATGCTTTGCAATTTTACATCTCTGCTGGGGCTCACTCACCAAAGAGTAGTTGCCTGAAACCTGATTCTAGGCATCCAGGGAATTCTCCTTTTTATTTTGTCATATGTATTTTTCCTTTTAACCAAATACAAATTAAACCAACAACAGTTGCTGCCACCCCACCCCACTTTTAGCCACCTAGAAACAAGGGGGACGGAAACTGGGGATATCCAAATAATTTTTTTAATCCGGGGATCGTGGACCAGAGTGCTTCAGGTCTCCAGCTAATCCCTTGCCGTTTACTCAGAGCATCAGCCAACTCTCCAGTCCCTTGTTTCTCCCCAAGAATAGGGCAAATTTCTGGCTAAGGCTGACAGTGGTCTTAGATTTCCAATAGCATGGATCCCAATGTAATCTGGGCATATGAGGATTCCTGAATTCTGAGGGTGGCAATCACACATTGACTCGACTAGTTGTGAAACTTTTATTATAAATAAAATATCAGGGGAAAGAAGGCAATGGGTCTAACAGAATGCATAATAGGTCACAGTGTTCTGGATCAGTTTACACATAGGCTGAGTAGGCAAGTAGGCCATGAGGAGAATCAGAGTCTTGGTGGTTTAGAAGACTATGCCTGGATCCCTAGTGCTGACGCATGAAACAAAGCTGTGAGGACAGCTCAGCCTTTTTTGCCTCTTGTTGCTGGATGGCAAGTCTTCTGCCTCTGTTACCAATGAGTCAGTTGGTCTGTCTGGCTTAGAAAAATGGTGGGACTAGGATACCATGGTCCTGGGTCACAATTGCTAGCTAAAAGAGCGGATGTAAGGTTTACAGGCTTATGAGGGTGCTTTTGGTAAGATTTCTTACCTGTCAATCAGTCTTTACTACCTGTTTCCAACTGAGGACATGAACAAATAGCAAAGATTGGCCACCAGCCTTGACCTTCAGGACAAAATTGTATCAATGCCAGTTAAGTTACTCCACTGAATCTTGCTCAAAGCCAACAGGCTCACTGAAAATCCAGTTCTGTCATATCTAACATTAGTTCACATTTGATTGATTGATAGTAGAGATTATCTATATGGATTTACGATTGTCAGTGCTGGCTGAAAGGGCTGATGCAGACTTTACAGGCTTATTGGGTAGATTTCTTGTTAACTGAGGATAAATCTGAATCTATCTCCTCTTGAAAGCAAAGGCTGAATATTGAAGTTAAGTCATCACCTCCACATGCAGGACGGAGCTGGGATCAATGCCACAGCAGTAACCCAGATGGCATGCTCATAGCTGACAGATTTGTGGCAAGTTTGCCTTTGTTCAGTTTGATAAACTAAATTTCACATTTAATGTGTTTTGTGTGGGGATGAATGGATTTTCTCCTTGCTATTCCTCTTTGTTCCCTGGGTTCCCTGTGCCTTGTATTCACTCCTCTTGAATTCTCGTTTAACAAGGAAGATTTCTAAAATTCATTCTTGAATTGGAACATGTGCATTTTGCTGTGATCTTCAATTTATTTGGGTTCATTTGAGCATTCTGGTCAAAAGACTGCTACAATCTATCCTGCCCATGGCAGGATAGAGCAAGGCAGAAAAGATCCAAGTAAGGAACTTCCTCAGAAAAAAATCTGAGAAGTAGCTAAAGGCTTTTGTGCTTTTAGGGCCAGATCACATGCAAAGGTTCCTCCTCTTTATTGAAAAATGGAAGCCTTCAAGGGGAAAAGCCATTGCCTTGGAAACTAGCATCCCTGACAAAGTTCTTCCAGGTATCATGCTGCAGGTGTTGGGCAGAAGCCATACTTCATTGGAGGAACCCCACTGGGGGCTCTTGGGAGTGCCACAGTATGTCCTCAGCCCCAGTGTGAAAGGCTGGTATCAGCCACCACACACCCTGGTTGCTTGCAAGGCCCACAGGAGTAGCCATTCCATACCCTCAAAAAATTCTCTAGTGAAAATAGGAACATCCCAAGGAAAAGTGGGGCCTTCTGGGATCAAATCAGAAACCGAGATGACTTCTCTAAATCAGAGATGTCCATGGAAAATAGGGACACTTGGAGGGTCTGCCATTGCATGGTGGGCCTAAGAATCGGACAACTCCCTAAAGGTTGCACAGCATAAGGGCTGGGGGCAGTATTGGCCGGCAGACAGTCTAATGATTGGATTTCTGTCCCATGGTCCCCCAAACTCTGGTAAGCTAAAATTAATAAGGGTTGTGGTCAATTATAGCTCATATTAGTCTCTGTATCTTTGCTCCTTTTGAAAAACAGCTGCAGCAAAGTTGCTTTCTTTGCAGTGCTTTATCAGTGCCCTTGGAACATCAGAAGGTCAGTTTGTGGTGTTGGTGGTGAAAAGACAACAATAAACTAAAATAACTGATGTACTTGCAAACTACTCTAGCACAGAGCTCTGGACAAAATTTGGAAGATAATATGGAACGATAGACCATATCCACTATACTGGTTGCAGTGCAGCATGAAGGTCAACAAATGATTAATGCCAAACTTTGGGAACCAATATGAATGAGAATTTTGGAAGAATCTTGAGTTTTCTCATGGTGAATTTATCGTATCATTTTGTCATGGAATATTTATACAACTTAGATGATAGTTGGGGACAACTGAAGTAGTGAGAGTTGTAATTTCTTGGTTATGTTCAAATTCTTTCAATAATGCAGACTAGCGGGAAATGAGAATAAAAGCTCAAGTGGAGAATGTAGCCAAGTGATTAGTTGGGGCCACTTGAGGACATCGTTTCAAATATTGAACTTCATGGAATATGGAGGGGAAGGTTATCATCATGCTTTCTGAGGGTCGTTCATTGCTAAAACAAAAATAAAATAAAACATCACGGGGACATTATATTTAGTAAAGCTGTAACAAGTCAGAAACTCATTGCCTCTTATTTAATTAAATATGAACTCCAAAGAATAATGTATCTGTATCTGTGTATTTATAGATAGATATAGATATAGATATATAGATGATATAGATATAGATATAGATATAGATATAGATATAGATATAGATGATATAGATATAGATATAGATATAGATGATATAGATATAGATATAGATATCGATATAGATGATATAGATATAGATGATATAGATATAGATGATATAGATATAGATATAGATAGATAGATAGATGATAGATATAAGGTAAGGATGCAGAGGAGTGGTGAGAGGCACCAGCTGGGGAATCCCCAGGGGAAGAAGGTTCAGAGCCATGAGATTGGTGGTGGGACAGCAATGGGGAGGGGTGTCAGATGGAGAAGATGCAGAAGACTGGCAGGAGGAGGTGTCAGAAACTGAAGCAGTAACAGGGTTTAGTGAGCAGGAAGAGGCTGTGGCAGAGAGCAGTCCAGATTCAGAGGCAGAAGCAGAGAGAGATGAAAAGGCAGAGTGGAGGCAGGCTGCTGAAGAATCCAGGGAGTCTCCTCCTCCAGCTGTGACCAGCTCCCTCCCCCCAGTCTTCCAGAACATGCAAAGAAATGAAGGTGGCAGAGCAACAAGAAGGAGCTTTAGGCTGCTGGGGAAGGAACCTGGGGGGGGGGAGCCTTAGAGAGTGGTGGGAAGGCAGGGAACTTCAGTCCTCGCAACTGCTTCATTGGGGCAAAACCTACTGAGAAAGGTTGCTGTGACCACTAGGACTGAGCTGTTTTGTTTCTTTGAATAAAGCATTAACTTCACTGGTTTCGGATGTTTTATTGCTGACCTACACCTGACTCCAGCTCCTGACACTGTAGCAGAAAAAGCACCTGAACTGAATATGATGCTTGATTATAAAAGTGTTCCTCCCATTATGATATATTGTTAATGCTCTGTTGAAAAAAGAAGCAATTTTTGATCACTAGTTTTGATATTTATATTCTGACAGGTGCTGTGTCAGAAACCCTGCGATATTCTAAAGGCTTAGAAAATGAATGTCAGACTGTTTTAATATATGTCTATATCTCTTTTGCTAGGAGCAATATATATTTTCTTTATAAAATACATACACAAAGACTTGAAATTAGGGGTGCACCCACATACATATAAATGACCTAGTTCAGAGATGCCACAGGTGTTTTTCTCATCCATGCAGTAGAACTATACCATGTGTGGGCTGCTCCATATATTTCCATAGGGTAAGCATATCTGTTTATCATTCAAGTGTGTTTACAGTTCTATTCAAAATAAAGTAATTGGAATTTGTGCCAATGAGCCCTAAAGACTTAGCAGATTGAGGGGGGAGGGGGAGTTGGTCTCTGAGGACTGTCACATTCTGCCCAGTTTGAGGTGTGTCTGTGTGCTACAGTTTTGTTACACTTTTTCAGAGTGAAACCAATTGGTTTCCCCCTCTATACTAGATAAAAATAATAAGGGTATTCATTAGATTCAGATAATTTAAGTTTGAAACTCAAGTCTCCCTCTAAAGGTAAATGCAAGGATTGTGGGGTGAGGGGAGAGACTCCTTTGTGACTAACAGGTCTAGCTTGTAATCATAGGGAAATAATTTACCAGTATTTTCCAATCCCAGCACTTGGGGGGGGGGAGGAGAATGAAAGATTTGCAAGAGTGAAATTTATGTCTCTGTGCTTTGGGAAGATACTAGAATGGGGAACCATTTCACAAGTTACAGGTCTAGCTTGTAATCAGAGGAAATTATTTAACCAATGAAGTTCATCCCTTTGTAGCTATTTCCACCCAAAAACATATTTAAATGTGACTAGGATATATGGCCCTGGTCCTATTTGTCTGCAGTTTGAAAGTTGTTCTTGTTTTACTTAAAGGCACTTCTCTTATGTTTACAATTTGCAGGTCAAATACCCACAAAACTCTAGGCTAGCCATTTAGCAGGTTTTATCCACTGTGGAGAGGCCTGCAAATTTCACCCACTTTGCCATTTTTCAATAGTGAATGGAGTAGGTGGGAGAAATGGGTGCACCCTGTCCATCTGGCAAATCTACTGCAGCCGTCCTTCTAAAAATGTGCCCGGTTCATGTTATGAAAAGCGGGCAGCCAGTCAGCCTCCAGCTTCTTCAGAGAAAGTTGGTCATTTGGAATACTCCAAGGTGATACAAATCTGGCCCGCATATCTTGGTGCCCCACCGTGCCCAGTAGAATTTTGCTTGATGTTAGGACACAACAGCCAGTATCAATGCTATCCTCAAATATAGTGCTTGATTTTTCATGTTCTGTTGTCTGCATAGCTCCATCCCCAGCTCCATTTCTTGGTCATATGTGAGTGTGATGTAATCTTGGGAAAGTTTCACAGAATGTTGGAAATGGGGAAATGTCTCTGTGCAGGTGCCATGTGTGGTGACTCATTGCTGGTAATGGGTTGCTGCATCACAGAATGACTTCCTCCACCCAGACCATTGGCTATCCTCAGCTAGAAGGGTTTCGATGTATCCTATTCAGGTTGCAACTTGCCCCAGAAATACTAATCTTCATTGGCAGTGACTTCTAGCTCCATGTTCACAGCTCCTGGCTACCTATTTCTCAGCTCTGAAAAGAACTGTGTGTGTGTTTCCTGTAAGAGAACCAGGAGTTTCCTAAAAAAAGAAAAAAAGAAAAAAATAATTAACAATCCAAAGATAGCCCTTTCTCATGAACATAAGGGAGCAAATGAGTAGAATGGATGAGCTCAGGGGACTGATTATTACCTATGGTACATGATGTTACTCAGCATAAGGCTAATTCACCAGTATAATTATAGTACATCTGGGCGAGAATGATTTAGTACAGCATCCCAACATGCAAGCCTCGTAATTAAGAGAGAATGGGATTTGGCTACTTTTAGAGTACACCTTTCCAAATTTTTGTTTGATCCAGTTGGCACCAGTAGCAGCAAATTTAATATGAGAGGAAGGCTTACAGGGCCGTTGTATTATATTTTCTTGGACATATTCAGAATGTAGTGATTTAATTTCAAGTGGGCCAATTTCTCCTTTCCTTTTAAAAAAAAGAAAGTGCACCATCCAGCTGCCTTCAGAGGGATTTCCTGGATATAATTACAAACCCATTGTGGCTGCATGCCTGAATGTGTGTGACAGTCTCTTTACTTTTAATATATACATTATCAACCTGAAGCTTTTTGAGCCAGACAGCAGCCAGACCAGCGGGAGAAAAAATGTGTTCAGATTAATTCTTGTGCCAACAGTTGGGTATGGGCACCTAAATCTCGTTGACTGCTGTGGAATGTCAGGATTATAGACTAACAGTCTGTTCCTAATCATGTTTACTTGGAAGTAAGGCCCATTGATTTCAGTAGGATATATTTCACAGTATTTGGGGGGGGGGATTGTAGGCTTGTGAAGAATGCATACATTGGCAGAATGTCACATCCCTTTTTCCACCCTCTCAAATCTAGATTTTTGATGCTGGTTTGGGTAGCACCCAGGGGATCATATTGACCTACCTCCATCTTAGCTCAGATGATTAGAGCATGGTGCTGATAATGCTGAAGTCACGGGTTCAGTCCTACCTGCATATTCCTGCATTTCAGGGGGTTGAACCAGATGACACTTGGGGTCCTTTCCAACTATAGAATTCTATGATTCTATTGTTCTATGCATGCAGCTCACTCATCATACATGCCTACCCCATATACGGTTGTTTGACTGCTTTGATCTGTGGAACTGATACTTATAAGTGGCACCATCAAGGAATCAGTCCTTCAGTGTGGCAGCATGTATGCTCTGAAACTTGCTGCCCATTGATATTAGGAAGAGGCTTTTGCAATATCAGCGATGCAGGTGACGCTGTGGTCTAAACCACTGAGCCTAGGGCTTGCCAATCAGAAGGTCAGCGGTTCGAATCCCTGAGACGGAGTGAGCTCCCGTTGCTCGGTCCCAGCTCACTGCCAACCTAGCAGTTCGAAAGCACGTTAAAGTGCAAGTAGATAAATAGGTACCACTCTGGCGGGAAGGTAAATGGCGTTTCCGTGTGCTGCTCTGGTTTTGCCAGAAGCGGCTTAGTCATGCTGGCCACATGACCCGGAAAAACTGTCTGTGGACAAACGTCGGCTCCCTCGGGCAGTAAAGCAAGATGAACACCACAACCCCAGAATCCTTCGCGACTGGACTTAACTGTCAGGGGTCCTTTACCTTTAATTTTGCAATATCATTTTTTGGTGCTTGCTACGAATGTTTAGGCAACCCTACTACCCAAATATTGACATGTATTGCTAACATGTAATTTTATTTTTAACATTGAATTCTATTTTATAATGCCTATTTTTTAAAAAAAACACCTGCTGATTTTACTTATATTTTGAAGAAAATTAGTTCAGCTTACTTTTAAAATCTGATTCTATTATCGGAGGTTATTATGATTAAGTGGCTCACATAATAATAATACTGTAACAAAGCAACATAATGAGAAAAACTAAATACAACAACATGAGACAAGTCTGAGGCAGGAAACAATACGAGGCAGTTGGTCCCTCATAACTGGCAATCTTAACTGAACATAAAGGAAAACACACTTGAGGGAGGGGCTGATTCCAGAGGAAAACACACAAGCCCCGCCCACCAGATACCGAACATTCTACTGATCAAATTAGGCCCCACTGTTTTTCATACAGTGACAATACCCAGATTATGTGTGTGTATATATATTTTTTAAAAAATGTAGGATATTCCCCACAATGTATAAGAATTTACTGATAATCTTAATATCTGAAGGGTAAGTGTGTGAAAGCCTTGAGAAAGTGTGTGAGAGCTCATAC
This sequence comes from Podarcis erhardii, assembly GCF_964252035.2. NCBI lineage: Eukaryota > Metazoa > Chordata > Lepidosauria > Squamata > Lacertidae > Podarcis > Podarcis erhardii. Next base: position 13,151,896 of record NC_138504.1, read on the forward strand.
ATTTCATAATTGCCGATTCAAAACCTAAAATAAACTCAGAAGAACATATTGTTTATTCTATAGTGTGTTCTTGTAGGTCTCTGATTCAGTCTCTAGCATATCCAGGTAGGCTGGGAAAAGCTCTTTGGCTGAAACCCTGGATCGCTGCTGCAAGTCAGTGTAGGAATTCCCTACACTGTTGCCATTGTCTGCAGCTGTTGTTCAACTGTCATCTTTAGCTACCAGGACCAGTGGTCAGGGATGATGGGATTTTTAGTGCAAAAACACTTGAAGGCGCTGCTGAGTGTGGATCTACCCTTCTTTTGCATGCATGGAACTAATCAACTACACTACGCCTTGTCAGTTAAATGCAGCTTACTCCTTCATATTTTAAAAAGTGACAGTTCAGGTCACCTCTGTCTTTCAGAAAGCTAGAGGGAAATCTAAAATGTAAGGACAGAAAAGAATGAGAGTTCACTTATGAACAAACATGAAAAGAAAACTTAGAAGGCTACATTGCAATTGTGCAGAGGTTGTGTATAATTGAATAGGCCATGTGAATTACCATATGCACCAAGAGTTCATGCAGAATTATGTGGGGGTTTTTAAATGTGCATTTATGCTTATCTTCTATATACTGACTACGGCATTGCTTTGATTTGTTAATGTCATATCAGATTTTTGCCATCATTTTATATTAGCATATGGTTAATGTGCTATGAACGTTTGCCATCATTCTGATCTACTTCAAATACATACTACTTTTGCACATTTGCAATTTGGCCTTATAAGTGTTGCTGCTTTGTGGAGAGGGGAAGAATATCAAAGAATTCCTACAAAATGGAAAAGGAAGCAGAAATTGTTGCAATTCAAATACTCATCTGTGGTCAGGAATGGAAATCAGTCAAGCAAATACAACCAGTATTCATTAATATCACTATTGTGCTTTTTGAAGCCCACATATGATATGTAATTAATGACTTTTAAAAAGCGGTTTTGACATTTCCTTTATCTTGAAATGATTGTTAAGTTATGCAAATGGTTAAGTAACTTATGTAGCTCATGTTATGTAGCTCATGTTTATGTTAAATAGCAGACGGCTAGACAAGTATTGTAGTATTTGATGGGAAATGAATTGCAGCAGAATGGAAACAGCACTAATTATGACAAGTACAGGTTTGAACAGAAATCGCTACCTTCTTACATCCCTAGGCGATGATGCCTTTCAATGTGTGATGGCCTGAGGCACAACCTGAATTTTGAGCTGCAATTTTCAGAGATATAATCAGCAGCCTTTCTAAATAGGGCACAGTCTCACACCATTCATCTTGCCCCTATTGTGCAGAATGGCTTAAAGACGGAAGGGCTGGTTCACCATTAGAGTTAAGGATATAAAAACCTTATGATGGGGAAAATGAGTGTTTGCCTGGGGCTTGGAGGAAGAAATCTATAATAAAACAGCTATTGATTTTTCACTCAGCATTGCTGAATGTTTCATTGAAAACTAGCCTTGACCCATCATTTGAATTTTCAATTAAGGAAATGTGCTCTGTGACCATATTTGCTATCGCATTCCAAGGATATTTATTTGAGTTGAGTGACATTTTTCTATTTTTTCACCCATTGTTGGGTTTGCACAGAAGTTCACCATTTTTTAAAGAAAGTTGTAAGTGCTAGGCTATGTTAGGATTTTCCAGTGCAGTATTGGGTAAATTTGGTTTATAAATGATTATTAAATATATAATATGGTTTATAAATGATTATTAAATATATGTTCACAGTAATTTCAGGACGAACATTTACTAAGACTGAGCAATTATGACATACCATTGAAGCTTTTAAAGTAGCTCATTTATATGTAGGTATGTAGGTATACAGAAGTCTTAGGCAAGGGAAATACTATAGCCAGTAGTATAGTGTTACCGGAATGAGCTATGAGCAAACAATATTGAGTTCAAATTTCTGTTCAGTCATTAACTCACAATGAGGCCATATTACTAGGCCTGAACTGTTTGCTTCAGTATATCCATCATAATCATCATCTTGGTCTACAGAATTTTTGTAAAGATTACTTGGTGAATGCAAGTGAAGTGTTTTGAGCCAATATGAAAAAAGCACCCTCTGCAAAAGGACCTAGTGTGTGATGTAAGCAATGTCTAACTACAGTGGTATCTCGGTTTACGAACTTAATCCGTTCCGGAAGTCCATTCTTAAACCAAAGCCATTCTTAAACCGAAGCGTGCTTTCCCTAATAAGGCCTCCCGCCGCCAGTGCCCTTCCACTGTTCTGCTTCCATTTGTAGACTGAGGTAAAGTTCGCTAACTGGAACGCTACTCAGTGGCGTAGCGTGGGGGGTGCAGGGGGGGCCGGCCGCACCGGGCGCAACATCTGGGGATAGGGCAAATCCACGGGTTAGGGGGTGCAAATCCATGGGTTAGGGGGCGCAAATTACTTGCCTTGCCCCGGGTGCTGACAACCCACGCTACGCCACTGACGCTACTTCCAGTTTTGCGGAATTCTTATACCGAATAGTGTGTAAACAGGGCTGTTCTTAAACCAAGGTACCACTGTAATTGGAAAAAAGTTCTCACAATGCAATTACATTTAGTACCTTATGTATTTGTATGTGGGCAATTGCCAAGCAGTGGCAGGTGACAATAGATGATGTTTTACATCTTACTGACAAATTGTAAACAAAGCATGAGATCCAGATGGCATCCATCTGAGTCTCATAAAGAGCTCAAATGTGAGATTGCCTCACAAAGAGCTGGTTGGCCACCATGCAAAATATAGTTCTGGACTAGATGAATTTCTGATCTAATACAACAGGGTTCTAATTATATTCTTAAGTACTAAGCAAAGTAAAGGTAAAGGGACCCCTGACCATTAGGGCCAGTCGTAGCCGACTCTGGGGTTGTGGCGCTCATCTTGCTTTATCAGCCAAGGGAGCTGGCGTACAGCTTCTGGGTCATGTGGCCAGCATGCTTCTGGCGAACCAGAGCAGTGCACGGAAACACTGTTTACCTTCCCGCCGGAGCGGAGCGGAGTATTTATCTACTTGCACTTTGACGTGCTTTCGAACTGCTAGGCTGGCAGGAGTCTTAAGTACTAATGTGGGTCAAACCAAGGACACAAGCAAAAATTAAAAAATAGTTGTTTCACATAAGGAAAGAGAAAGGAGAGGGCAGAAATTTGGGGGGCAGGGAGGGGGAAAGTGTAGGAAGAAGAACACTGCATCCTATGTAGCAGACTTTGAATTCTAGCCTAGAAAAGGTTGACATCTACTGATCAATGATGTCTAGGAAGACGAGGAAGATACCAGAGAACAAGTGGAAGTATTAAGGATCTGGGAGAAGGGTGAAAATCCCAGGCTAGTATGTCTGAAGCTTCCATGCCAGCCTGACAAAACCTTTTCAGAACTTCTCATGTGTACACTGACGGCTTATCCACACTTACTTTTCTTCTGCTTTTTATAGGCATGGTCCACACTGTAAAGTGCTGTATCTAAGTGCCCTTAATGTTTCCTCCAGAGCTTCTTCCACAAAAGCCTGCTCTTTAAAGCTAAATCAGAGCAAGCACCAATCTGCTTAAAACCTTTGCTTAAAACCTTTGCTCCGAATGGGTGCTAAAGAGCAGGTTTTTGTGGGGAAAGCTCATGGCAAAAAAGAAAAGGGGGGATGCTTGGATGCAGAGATTTTAAGAGTGGACCTGTGCATCAAAAGAGTAGGGCAAAATATAAGTGTAGATAAGCCCTGCATGGCTGAAGAGAGGATTGGGACCATGCCCCACCCCTCACCTTTTAACTTTGCATGTGCCGCTGGCCCAGCTCTTTGCCAGATTGTACATTCGGAGTGACATCTGAAAAGAAATGGTAGAATGTATCCATGCATAGGGGTTGCATATGACCAGGATTCCTATATGATGCTGTATGTGTGTATACCAATCACATAGCATACCTACAGGTGTATGCAAAAAAGGTGCTCCTTTCCAGATGTTGCTCTGAACACACACACCTCAAGGGGAAAGCAGCACCCCCCAAAAAAAACAAGCGTATACTTTGAGAAGGTATGAAGGAGGCATTTGGAAGTAGCCTTTTCCATAAAGGTATGTAGTCCCTAAACAAAGATTGCATGCTTTATGGAGAAGGATCAAGAGCTTTCATTGAACTGATGAATGTGTAATGCAAAAGCTCTTGTTGAAATCATTACAAGATAGCCTTCTGCTAAATAAGATTTTCTACAAGCATATAATGACTGAATACAAGACACCACAGAATTAACACCCCAGAGATTATTTTAAATTGAAGTGTATGAGCACAGACAAAACAACAGATTTGCTTTAATTTCAAAAAAAAGAAAGAAAAGGTAATCATGTTTATGTCAGGTGGAATTAAATTGAAGGCTGAGATGTTTCAGAGTGTTTCATGTCCTTCAAAGGGACTCAGTTCCCATTGACTTCAATCACATCTCACTTTCTTAGTGTCTTTTTGAAGAGGCGGAACATTTTTTCCTGTATAGATAGGGACCAAAATGTCCAGTTTGCTGAAATCAGGTGGCCAGAAATCCAGTTAAGGTTTCTACAAACACTATGTAACTTCCCTGACTTTATTCCAGCTGCCACTGGGCCAATCTGAAGAGCGGGATGACTTCGCTTTAAGAATATAGAGGAGGCCTTAGATAACCCCATTATATAATTTGGAAATGAGAAGAAAGCACTGAGACAGATTTTTAAAAGCAGCAAAACTCAAAATTTGCACAAGAGAGCACAGTCAAGTCATCTCAATCTGCTCCGTGTTATATAAAACTAATTTAGGAATTACACACATGAGGTATGCTTACAAATGATCTTAATTACAAACTAATTACAATTTGGTTCAGCTAATCAGATGATCAGCCGCATTGATTTTTATCAGCTGATTAACCCTAATATAAAGTGTTGCAGAAATGTGCCAGACTCTTACACGAACTCTATGTTGTTGCTGTTGTTTTGTATCTTCTCATTGCTTGGCTAGGCAGAAACTGCAAGAATCATACATATCTGATTTGGTATTGTAATACCAAAAGCCAGTGGTCGACTTACCCCAGTTTAACCTGAACTCTTGATTCAATCTAATCCAGCTCATTGGGTTGTTCTGGGATCACTGTAATATACTAATGCCCCATCTGCACTATGCATTTAAAGAAGTATAATTTCTCTTTAACAGTCATGACTTCCCCCAAAGAATCCTGGGAACTGTAGTGTGTTAACAGTGCCAAGAATTGTTAGGAATACTGAGCATTGTTAGGAGGCCCCTGTTCGTCTCACAGAGCTTTGATTTCTAGAGCTCCCTTGGGAGAGGGATTAACTGTTATACCACTCTGGCAAATGCAGTCTGGTGGGTTTTTGTAGGAGAATGATTCCCAAGTCTGGGGTGTGGGTAGTCTACTTGTTTTTAATTGGATTGGGCTTCCTCTGATGGAACAGGTACATAGTTTTGTAGTTATCTTAGATCCATCTCTGTCATTGGAGACTTAGGTAACCTCCATGGCAAGGAGCTCTTATTATTAACTGAAGTTGGTACACCAACTCTGCCCTTTCTTGGGCAGGAATATCTTGGGCATTGTGATTCATGCAATTGTAAGTGCACAATTAGACTACTATAGCATACTCTATGTGGGATTTCCCTTGAGACTGGTCAAGAAGCTGCAACTGGTACAGAACACTGCAGCAAGGACATTAAGTGGTATTCACTACTGCATACTTATTACACTTCTGCTGAGGGAACTGCACTGGATTCCTATTAGCTACAGCAGCATCTGCAAAGTACTGCTTTTAGTATATTAAGCCATTAAGAACTCCTGACCAGCTTATCCGAGAGATAGCCTCTCCAATATGTAAACCTGTTAGATCACAACTTTGGGACTGTCAAGGTTACATCAGTCCAAAACAAACAAGTGAACAAACACAACAGGGATAGCAAATGTGGTATTCTCCAGATGTGATAAACTCTGAACCCCAGACAATAGGGAACAGTGGTCAGGGTTGGTGGGAGTCCAGGAACATCTGCAAGGCACCAATTTGGCTCTCCCTAAAAACTACATTATTATTATTATTATTATTATTATTATTATTATTATTATTATTATTACCTGCCCTTCACCAAGGTAGATTTCAGCAATGTAAAACATAGCATTAAAACAGCTTTAAGCAAATTACATACCTCTACCTGCTAAATTTTTGAAAAGGAATGGAATCTTCTTCTTGGGTATAAGTTGGACTAGAGAAGAGATTCTTCAGCTCTGACTCCCTCATTGCTGGCTTGTTTGCTGACTTGTCCTTTTCATTTAACCCCAACATTCCAGAGTTCACATTTTCCACTTTCACATGTTATTGATATATAAAATTTTAGCTTCCACTTCTAAACATATATATGTATGTATGTATGTTGTAGCTCCTACTTACAAATAAGAGCCTTCTTTTTTCTTATTTCAATATTACTTAGAAATACTTTCTGAGCATCCTTCCATTTAGCAAAGAGGCCATACTTATTTTTAACAACCCCCCAGAGAGCTATGCTTAGAAGCAATGTCACAAAAGGAAAACCATAGATGTGTATAGCCTTAGAGTCACAGAAAAAAAAAACAAAAAAAGAAGAAGGATGGAGTTACATCAGGGACTATTTACACATATGGTTGAAAATGCTTGAGGGATTGCTCTTTGCATAACTGACTTGATCTATACCTCTTCGAGTAATGTACAGATTGGAGCTCAGTTATTCACTGACTTTTACAAATGTTAATAATAATAATAATAATAATAATAATAATAATAATAATAATTTGAATTCTGAAAGTCCATTTAGATATGTTTATTTTGAAAGAGAATATGCTTAGAATACATATTTAGATGTATTTAAAATATTTCTGTACACATATGTGATTTTTTAAAAATGGATTTATGTGTAAACAAAATGGAACAGACTTATGGATGAACACATGAAAGTGACATGGACTGGGAATACACTGGTTCACCAGTGCCTACAAATTGTTGCCTTGAGCCGCAATGTTAAAATATCTAAATAAAACGATAAAGTGCATCTAGAGGAGAGCATGCAGTAGCAGACAGGGTGCTGGTTTTTGAACAGAGATTACAAGGTTAAAAATCCTGCACAACCATGAAGCTCATGGGGCAATTTTCAGCTAGTCATTATCTCCCTTCCCCAACCTATTGCCCACCAGATGATTTAGACTATAATTTTCCCATAGTATAAATAATAGTAAAAAAAAAAAAGTAATGAAAAATTCCAAAGACAAAGATTTATGCCTGTTATCTACTTCCATCTTTCCATCAGACATTCAAAGCCACTCAGAATGACTTAACAAATTGGTCTTTATTGGATTCACTAAATCTGGGGGTGGTGTGTGTGCACTCGCCAAAACATATTTGTTGTGAAAAAGGAAAACAAGAAAACAATATTTGATAATGGACTTTTAAAAACAGGATCTTGTCAACAGGCCATTTTACAATTCAGAATGTCATTTTATAAGATCCCCCCCCCCCTTTGTCACCTTTCGTTACCAAATTAAATTCTACAGAGGTGGCTACGTTGGGGAAAAAAATATGTAGATCTAATCAAGCCACAGTATCCAAGACTGTATTTCTGAAGCTGAGGTTAGCTTCAAGGAACTTCATTGATCTTGGTTCTGAACCTTATAATCAAGTCTATTATTTAGAACTGGAATCATGCCAAACTGTACTTTGAAAATACCTCTCTTTCATTTCAAGGCTGTCTTCAAGGATATTGAGGGAAGGAGAATAAGAAGCAGGGGAAAGCTATTTCTTCTTCTTTTTTTTAATTTTCAAAGTGGACTTGCAGTTTGTGACCCTGAATGTACTTCTGTATAATTCTGATGCTTTGATGCCTACTCATATACAGAACAATCAATACAGTGATATACAACTTTACTTCCTCTTCCGCAGCACTGAAAAGTTCAAGGAATAATTTTTGTGGTCAGTTTTCTTTGTTGGAGGAAATACTATTGACATATGGTGTCTTTGTAAAAAAAGATGTATATACTGACATGTTAAATGGAATGTAGCATCATGTAGAGCAGGAATGGGAAATCTGCAGCTCTCCAGATGTTGTTGTACTCCAAGTCCCATCATCCACAGGAGAGATGGGAATCAGAGTCCAACAGTAACTGGTTCCCTATCATAGTGGTGTCCAAGACCCAAGCAATAGGGTTTTAGGATCTGTAAGGGATACTCACTGCCAGTTCAAGGGACAAGGGTTGAGTTGTATGATGTATGCTACAGTTCAACTTGTGGAAGATCAAATGGATCAGAAATGAAATGTAGTTCAAAGCAGGCAGGTGTGTGTTTGTCCCAGGTTCAAAAATTAGCTTTGCCATGTAGAATTACTCTATAGCGAGACAAGTTACTTGCACTAAGTTCTGAGTCTAAGACTTTATGAGGCCTGGTGGATAAGGAATCACCCTTACATCAGCTGAGTGTTGAGCTTCCTAAATACTCAATGAAGGCATGAAGTAGGGTAGGTAAGGGGTGCAGCCTGGAGAGAAGGAGTTATGGTAGAGTCAGAGTTACAGACTGAGGAGAGTCCTAAATGCTATGGGGCCCATGGCACAAGTAAGAACTGGACAGGGATGGAATGATCTGTTGGAGTTGAAGAGGGATTCTGGGATTTCAGATGGGGAAAGTTCGGGCAATGACGGGAAAGAGGGTTCCAACAGAGGGTGCTCTAGGGGACTGTGACTGGTGTAGTGGCACTGGGCATAGATTTTGGCATCAAGTTCTGACAAATATGAGACGCCAAGTTCTGACACTGGCTCCACCCCACTGTCCCTGGGCAACCCAGTTAAGTGCTGGCTTTTGGTTAAAAAGGAAAAAGTTTGGTAAGTTAAAAATGGTTTACCTAGAAACTCTTCAAAGGTCAGATTTATATGCTTTTCCATACAGGAATAAGAAAAGACAGGCAGTATAACCTTGGTTCCAAAGATGGTAAATGTTTTTAAATTATTTGTATAAATACACAAGGATGGCTTACATAAGCCACATGGTCTAAGGTTGGAGCAGCTTAGACCTCCTTACTGGTAGGGTACACGTGGTTCAAAGTAGAACTAAAAGTGAGACTCTTCGAAGGAACTGTGAAGGCTTTACCTCTGGAAGTGAGGTAGAGACAGATTCAACCAAGTCTTCACAGTGTAGCTGAAGAGCAGCAAACCAATTAGAGGAGCCAGCTAAACTGGTGTCAGAGAAGAAGCTGGAGAGTTGGTCTCAAGTCCTATCACTAAGGGCTGGCTGTTGTCTGAGCCATCATGAACAGACCTATCACTCCCTGACTCTGTAGATAGTCTGTATCCATGCACTAGAGCACTGCAGTTCCTAACCCTAACTACAGGGCCAGGAAAAGTAACTTTTAAAGTATTCCTTAGTTGTATAGTTGTGCCATTTTATGATGATAACTTAAAAGAGGAGACAAAACAACACAAGAAACCCAAAGTTTATTCAGGGCATTTTTATGGCTTAAATGTTTTTTTTGCTGAATGCATCCAGGGAAGCTCTTTTAGAGATGAGTATCACTTTCAGTTCTACTTTCAACTGAAAGTTCAGTCGAAGATGTCAACTTTCAATGCCTTGGGAGCTTTCTGATTTGCAGATCCCTTGGGATTGCTTCTGTTGGTGTGCTAATGGTTTCTGTTTACCCCCCAGACAGTACATACAAGAACTTTATAAATAAATGACTTCTGATCTCACTCTCCTTGGTTGTTGGTACCAACTCAGCCACCCAATGACATTTTATGGCTGAAAATGAAAAGCTAGAGAAGAGCCCAGTAGTAATCAAAGTCTGTACAGAGACTGTTTTAACAGATGCTCTGCCTTTATTCTTTTTCAATTGGTGTTGTCTTATAGAAAGACTGAATTTTTAAACCAGAGTTTGATGCTTACACATTGCAGTAAGACTGAGATTTCTGCTGGAAGTTCTAACTTGCTGGTGCTCATTCTTCCTCAGTTGCACACCTTCTGGTACTGCTAATTTCTCTCTCTCTCTACCAAATGTTAATTCTCACTTTCAAAGTTTTCCCACAAGTTGGCTTGGTTTACACAATCTCTGGCCCATAAGCCTGCATTGTACAGTACGCAGTTTTCGAAATAAATTGTGTTGCATATTTCCTGTGGCAGAGTTAATACCAGAGACCAACGGTGTCTTTGTATGGATGCTTGTTTATTAAGAATTCTAGTACCACCCTGATCTTCTACTCACCTGCAAGCATGGTCAGATACTGGGGAAGTGACCTGGGCAACACTCACATCCATAAAATCTGCAGTGCTTCCCCCATTAAACAAAGCGATTGATTGATTCCATTTATGAATTGCTCCCCATAAAATATATTGAAGTGATTTCACAATAAATTTCACAGTCAATAATAATAATAATAATAATTTATTTATACTCCACCCACAATTCCATATGTAAAAAAACAACAACAACCCTAATTCATTTCATCTGTAAAGATAAAAATCAGAACCAATACAGATACAGGCTGGTTTAAAAGGTGGGTGAAACAGGAAGAATAACCACTGACAAGGCCATAGAGACAGGCTTTGTCTGGTAAGCAATGGGAGGGAGTCCCAAAGGGTAGGTGCCACCATAGTTAAAGACCTAGTTCCTACATTATATGAAATGGACCTTCTCAAGAGATGGTGTCTGCAGAAGGCCCTCTTCTGCAGAGTGCGTTGTTTAGTATCTGCTTTGCCTGCAGAAGATCCTAGGTTCAAACCCCAGCATCTCCAGGTAGGATTGGGAGAGATTCCAATCTGAAACCCTGACTCGGTATAAGGCAGATTCCTATAATCGACTGCATATATACAGATAGTCAGTGTTCCAATAGAGAGCCACCAAGGGGATAGTGAACCCAGGTGATCAGATGCACATGAGCTGTTCAGTTTTAAAATAACGTATCTGCTCATGCATGCTCATACATTTGGTGTGTGGAGTACAGCAGAGAGCGGCTCTGCAGAGGAAGTGGTAGACACCACTGGGGCCATCTTTCTTTTTGTGTGGAATGGCTGGTATTCTTGGGATTTCCCAGTGTTTTGGGAAGCCTAGAGGCAGATCCTTTCACCACTTGGAACCAAGGACTGTAACATAAAGTTTTGGTCAACCAAAATGATCACGGGATTGTAACAATTTCCCTATTAGAGAAGGTGACATCAATTGGAGCTTTCTACTTTAGGAGAAAATGTGAATGGCTGTTATAAAATTGTGCATATTATGAAGAATGAGGATAGAGAGAAGTTTCTTTCATAATGCTAGAACCATCCAGTGAAGGTGAATGGCTTTAAAAGAGGATTTGATAAATTCATAGCTATATTCTCCTTTCTCTGTTGGAGGAGTATAGGGTCATCAGTGGCTATCTATGATGGCTATGTATTCTAGCTCCACTGTCAGAGGCAATGTGGCTCTGAATATGTGTTGCTAGGAATCAGAAGTGGGGAGAGCTTTTTGCACTGAGATCCTGCTTGTGGTTTTTGGACTAATTCAACAGGGCCATTGTTATCTGTGCTATATCAACAAGACCCTAGGCCCAGAGATTCTTTTTCGTTGTGCCCTGCTGAAATATCCAATGCAACTAAGTCCTCACACAGATACCTTCTGAAGTGATGGATATTTTATCACATTTTTATAGAGGGAGATAAAACAACAGTTCCATCTCAAAGTGAAAAACTCATTAAAAATGAGAGTTACAACTGGGGCCCAAAGTTTTACCATATTTATACTTTGTTGTCTACAGAATGATCTTTTAACTGTTTTATCCTTAGACCCTTACATCCTAGGAAAGTTATTGTGAAAATAAATCAGATCTTTCCTTTCTACAAACCTTTAACAACTGGATATCCACCCCCTTTCCCGGTAAAAGACTATTTGGAGGTTTATATCATCATCTTCCCTGTAAACTAGGTCTCGCTTTTTTTTTCTTTTCTTACTTACCTTGTTAAAATACTACACAGTGGTGGAAGCAGACTGAGTTAAACGACCAATGTTTCTGCAACAGAATTGTTAAGCCACTCATAAATTCAAGACTGAAGGGTCTCCATAAATAAGCATTTAATGCATAGCCACAGCTGGGCTGATGTCCACAACTGCTATAGATATCCAGCAGAAGCCATTGATGTCCCCATCATTAGCCATAGGTGGGCTTAAGATGCCAGCATTTTCAGGAGCTGGGCCAGATTTCTCTTTCTTTGGCCATTGTCTCCCTGCTGAAATCTATAGGCCAACTATTTGCCTGGTTCCTTCTCCGCCTACTTGGACTGCGCTTTGGTAAGCTATGTAAGAAGTAACTTTGATGTGTGTATGAACAGTGTATCTTAGCCCCTCTGAATAGTGTGTTGCCCTAACTAGGACTGACTTTCTGATGAGAATTTTGGGATAGAGCAGCCCAGTCATCATTTAGATTTTTTTTATATATCTATATCTATATCAACTATATCTCTATCTCTATCTCTATCATCTATATCTATATCTATATCTATATCTATATCTATATCTATATCTATATCTATATCTATATCTATATCTATATCTATCTATATCTCCACACAAATAATTGGGCAGGGGGCAGTGGATGCCCTATGCAATAAACTGTTGGGCCACACGTGATTCTATGCCTTCTCATGATGGGCGCTGTTCTGGAGGTGTGGGCATTTGATTTGCAGTGGCCCAAAGGTCATTGTGAGGTAGATAGACCCAGTTCCCTTTTTGAAATACACTGGCTATTAATGGAATGGGGCACAATGATGAACAGCAGCTTGTACCAAAACCAAGCAGTGGGCCAAATGTCATACTGTGATTTGTTATAGAAGCCACTTTCCTGAAGGTAACAATGTGTGATTTGAGGTGTCCCAAAGCTTATTGTGGGGCGCACATACCTAGCATATTGGCTGTATTTGGCATGGGGCACCATGATTGACAGTGTGTTGCACTGGCCTAGTGTGATGCAAATTCACCTCCCATCTTCTACTCCATCTTCTTTCTCTGTGGGTTTTAGTTTTGTTGGGGAAGGGGCAGCCTGGCAGGGAGGATAGGAAATTGAGGGTGGTGGTGGAAGGAACCCCATCAAGTTAGCCCAACTTAAGAACTTGACACATCTCTAAATGTTTTCATCAGTATGTGAAGGGACATTTGGAAGCCTCTCCATCTGCATCCTCTATCCATCCCTACTTCAAAGTGAAACTCCACCAGTCAAGTGTCTGTAAGATTTCTGACATCTTACTAAATTAATTCTGCTTCAGTGTACTGCCATCTTTCATTAGCTTTGTAATTCCTGGATATGCATAGGTGAGTACCTTGCTAAATATTAGCAGGCTTGTGTAGAATGCTTATGTATTATATGCTAATTCATATATGTTTGGAAGTTAATCATCTAGCTTCAATCATCTGCTTTGAAGAATGTAAACCAGGAGAAATTTAGCAGTTTGAGGGCAAAGCTGAATGAATATAGATGCTTTCCTGCTAAACACATCCTTGCCACATTTTGTAAAAACAAATCCCTTATTCATAACTACATGCCATTTACACGTAGATCTGGAGAACGAAGATCAGAATTGTAATAGAACTTGAGTCTTCTTTTCTCTCTCTTTTTCCAGCACTGAATGCTTTTTTGAATTATATATGCTATATTTATCTATGAACCGAATGGATGTGACATGGGAGATCTGTGAACAGAATCTGATGTGGTTTTCTATTAATGGTAGTTGCAGAGGGGGCTGGAGTTGGTGGGCTGGGACTGTGGTGCTGGAGGGGGATATAATTTTTTCTTGATTAAAATTACCCCCTTCTGCCATTTTTCTTCTAGTAGATACATACCTCTACAGGAAGCTGCTGCTCCATCTAGTTTGGTATTGTATAGTCTGGTTAAGAGTAGCTTTCCAGGGTTTAAGGAAAGGGATGCTCTCAGTCCTAACTGGAGATACTGGGGACTGAACCTGGGAACTTCTGCATGCAAAGGAATTGCTCTACCACTGAGCCACTGCCTTTCCCTTATATGCCTTGTCCTGTGGGGAAAATAGCAAATTCAGGGGTGGATTTTTCAGATGGAAAACCTTTCCCTTGGAACTGTGGTCCTAATGTGAATTTGCCTCTTGCCCCACAGTTACTATTTCCATGATATTTGCAGATTGCTTGCACTATGGATAGTTTTAGCTCCATAACAATACAATGGATGAGTTCCACACTCAGCCAGGCTTAGAGTAGCCTTATTTCTGAGTAGGAATATATACTTCAGTACACTGAACATTGGTTAGAATTTAAGGTGATTGAAGACTTAGGTCTGTTAATTTCACTGGGTCTGCTCTGCGTAAATCTTAGTTTACTCACCCATGGAGAACAGAAAATGAACATGTGTGTTGCCCCAGTTATATAAAAGGGTAAACAAAAGGAAACATTCCAAATCACTGTAATAACATTTCCTTTAAAAAGGCCATGGATAACAGGGAAATTAAAATCTTACTTTATGCTCTGTATTTTCATTTTTCTCCAGAAAACTAACCTATCCCAAACAGAGTGGTTTCAAAGTTCTTTTGAATTACAGTTAGCAAAGAAGGCTAGGTAGGTGGCAGATATATAAATGGTATAGATTTGGGGTGAAGGTCTCAACATGTCAAATGATTCATGTGAGATGCTGGCTCTAAAGGAGAGAAAACACCAATTAAGGAAAAGAGGAAACTGGAAATGATTTAGAACTCTCTCTTTCAACATATTTCAAGTTATGACATGCATAAGAAGTCTTTCCTCAATAACAGTAAACAATAATGCAGTGGCACGACCTGAAAGAACACAGGGACTTTGAAGATGCGTGATATTTTAACTACAAAAACAAACAAAAAATGCAAAGTGATCATGGGCTGCTAGGGAGAAGGGATGCAACTCTTTAAATCAGTAATGCCACTCAGTTTCAAAATTTGGAGAGGTGGTGGGTGTAACTTTGTTCTAGGTTCATAAATACTCATTAACTTTCCTGAACTGAGAAATAAAATTGATAAACTGAAGCCCCACGTGATGCACTTCTTGCTGGTCATGATGGGACAAGTATTTGAAAGGGCAGCCAAGGTGGGGGGTGAGATTAGGACCAGTCTAAAATCTTTTGTTGTCTGTGATAGATCCCCAAATGGTAAGGCTGTTCAACAGATCCTAAAGACTCCTGAACCAAAGTGGGATGCCTCAGAGGGATTTTGGGTGGAGCTTGGGATTCCCATTGTGAGTGTCAGGGGATTTCCATTGTGGCTATTTTTGACTATTTTCCAAAGCACCAAACTGGGGTTTAAACCAAAGCTTGTAGTTTGCGCATGCTCCTAGGAATTGTCACTCCCTTCCACAAAAGCCAAGGTTCATGATACCCAAGGGTGTACAAATTATTGTGGCACCCAGTGGAAGTGCTTCTCTCTGGCAATAAAATGCAACAATGATAAATTCAATAAGCAACAATTTGCTTTGACGGTAACAAAAAATATCAGCTGGCTGGGATACTGACTTCATTTTATCTAATGAATCCTTCCTTGCAAAAGGAGAAGTATAGTTCCATTACTGACTCATGTGTTGGAGGGAGGGAGGGAGGGAGGGAGGGGGAGAGAGAGAGAGAGAGAGAGAGAGAGAGAGAGAGAGAGAGAGAAAGAAAGAGAATACTACCTTTGGCAACCTCATGACACCCAGTAAAACACTAAAGAAATTACTGAGCACCCTGATAAAGAAACAGAAACAGGGAATATCAAGTAAATAAGTGAAGTAAAATTTGTGGCCTTCTGGATGTTCTTGAACTTCTCTCATAAACTCCAGTCAACATGAGCTCTGCTCAGGAATGATGGGATTTGTAGTCCATCGAACATCTGAAGGGGCACAGGTTCCCCACTCTTACTGTAAATCTTTGAGTGCATTTCAACATGGAAATGAAATATAGGGTCCAGTAATCTCTCTCACCCCCCCCCAACCTAATAAAGAATTTTTTGTCAATGAGTCACAATAAATTTTAATGGTTAAACCTTATAAGAAAGATAAATATTCTGCCAGGTGAAAAAGTATTCAGTCTCAGAAAAATTATGTATTTTATATAGGAAATTTTTCAATATACAATTATTTTTCTCTGATGCTAATAAATATGCTAAGCATTCTTCTCTATCTAAGGGCAGATTCCACAAACAGTCTGTTAATGCCTCTGAATTTGATATTTCACCCGCCCACACACTCTTGACACACAAGTTAAAGTGCTGTGGTTTTTATTTTGCCTTGATTTCACCTTCATTTGATTGGCGAATCTCCTTTGTTTCCCTGCAGAGCAAGTCCCGTACTAGATGCACATCTATAAAATATATTCTACTTGGGACTTCCGGGTTAGCGTCTCCGGCAATGGCGGAGCTCCTCCGATCGGGAGGAACCGGCTCCGTGAAAAACAGGGTCTGACCGCCACGGCGAAGGCCTTAGACCCTTAGAAATCACAGATGGAAGAAGTCTGTGAACCTGGGATTCGGCTGGCACCTTCTGCGCCCCCCCTACTCGCGGGGAGACCCGGTATCGGGAATCCGGAGTGACGTGGGGTGAGAGGCACGGTGCTTTGAATCGACCGCTTATTTCACGGAGCGAAGCCGCATTGCTGCTGTCAGAGAGCGCTGACTTTTTTCCTGTGGACAATTGGATTTTAAACAACAACCCGTGAGTAGAATGGGAAATTGAGCTTTTAAACAATTTAATTTGGCACCGAACGGGGAAGGTTCAAACAGGAAGTCCACCTTCCCTTTCTGTAAATAGACTGAAGCAAAGTAGTTGTTAACTAAGGTTTTGGAAAGTCTTACGTAAAGGATTAAAACTCCACTGATTGAAACTATTAATTTTGACCAAGTGAACTTGCAGGAGAAGGTGAAAAATTAAAAATCGAAGCATCACATCTCTGAACCTGGGAACGGTTTGCAAAAAAGTCCATCGGCGGTAAACAGGACAAATTTGACAGCTAGCTTTAAAAGAAAGACATTGTTTCTATTGTCCGCTTCTGCACTTAAAAAGAAGAAAAGGTAACTGGAAACTGTTAATAATTTACTTTTGGAATTGTGCTGGAAAGGATTCATACAAATGGAGACTGTCTTCCTCTAGAGGGAGTTTTGGGACATTGTTATAAGAGTGCAGCTGGGAAATTAGCCTTAAGATAAAGACTGTGAGAAACTAGTTCTGACCTTGAACATCTTAAGAATGTCGGCAAAGGAAGAAGTAGTGTCTATACTGAATAGGACAATCTATCTGTTGGGAAAGCTGCATAAACAGATAGATGTCATGGCTACTAATATTGATATTTTGGGAACAAAAGTGGGTATCAGCATAGAAGTCGACAAGAACCCGGCACAGGAATCTTTCTTAACTGAACAAATTGATGAATTAGAGAAGGAGAAAGTTGCTGTTGTTGAGTACAAAGCAAAACAAGGGGGAGCCTTAACCCTAAAGAGGCAAATGGAGGATTATAACTTGAGGCCTTATATGAGTGTAATTAGGAGAAGCCAGTTTTTGAAGATGGGTGCCTGGCCTGATCTGGAAAAGGAAAGGTGGAGAGATCCCCTTATGCAGGGATCAAATGACTTTTGGAATATGAATTTGAGCCAGGAGGAGATTGGAGCTTTTGGGGCCTTTGGACTTGGAAGAATTGTGAAACAAGATTCAGAATACTTTATGGGCCCTAGCTTTAACTATGGAAATCTGGCAGACCTGTCAAGAAGGAATATAAGCATCGTTGGGTTGGAGCTCCCCCGAGATCTGCTTTTTAGCACCAAAGATTATCAAGAAGATCAGCAGAAGGGAAGTGAAGAAGAGTTAAGAGCCTCGGATATAAGATCTCCAGGTTGATGGACGCTGGGAGGTTGATGGAACTGACGGCAGGGGCCGAGACTGGGGAGGGGAGACGGTGGAAGAAATTTGGGAATTTAAAGTGTATATATGGAGATTTAAAAAAAAAAATTAATGAGAGATGGAAAAATCGTGGAATGAAATTTTTATGACCCATGGGGAAATGTCTTAAGAGATTAAGTTCAAATATATTAGTTTTAATGAGAAATAAGATTAAACAAAGTAAAAATGGATGATTAATTGGTGAAAGAAGAGAATGTTAAATTACAGTATATTAAGATAAATTATTAGGATAAAAACAAAGATGAAGGATTTGCTGAAATATCTAACTGAACCAGAATACAAAGAGCGGAGGTGTGAGGAGGTCAAGGAAATTAGCTAAAGAAAGAAAGTTATGTAAAGGTTTGATTTGTTCTTTTTTATTGTATGCATTTTTTTCTTTTTTGTCTGTTTTTCTTTTTTATCTTTTTTCTTTGATGGGACTTGTTTTTATGTATTGTTTTGCTTTCTTTTTTGGTTTAATTGGGTGTTTTTCCTGTTGTAATTTATTATTATTATTATTACTCATGTAACCTTTAAAATTTTAATAAAAATCTATTTAAAAAAATACAAAATGTATTCTACTTGTAAGTTACTGAATTACTGAAGTTACTGCAATCCTTTGCGCACTTACATGAGCTTAATGGTTTGATTGGACCATGTATATGATTGTACTTTGAAAGACTATAGAAGTTAAGAAATTACTATTTCTTTTTTTTAAAATGCAACCTACTATTTCTCTGTTCATTTCTCTGAAGCATATCACAACAACAACAATAAAACACAGTTCTGAAGATGACAGATTATTCTAACCACAGACTCATCTCATTTACTTGTCAGTCCTCCAAACAGGCTGGGGAGATACTGTGGGGAGAAGGGAAGTATGATAAAAAGTCAGTCCCTTCCCCATATGCAGAATCCACAGATATTGTTCCCACGTGTTGGGATTTCAGCTCAGTAATACAGGGGAGATATTTTAGAGAGGTGTGCTACCTTGCCTGTTTTACCTCACAAGAAAAGTAGGAGCAAATGGTCTTTTGTAACATTATGTTTTCTCAATCTGGCAAGAGAGGAGGCCAGGTTGCCAGTACTCAGGGCTGTCTTTACCCGGGGGTGCAAGGGGTGTGGGGCAACCGAGCGCTGAATTCTGGGGGGCACCAGGCACCCGCCACTGAAGCCGCCTAACTATCTACCTGTTATGAAATAATAATTAATTTTGATCAAGCTAGCAAAACAAAATGCATATATATCTAGGTATTACCGAAATGTATACCTACTGTTTAACTAAAGGATTTTCAACTTTTGTGCGCTCATTTACCAAAGATGTGCTGCACCAGCAGTGGCGCTTGTCATTCACAATGGCAGTGCTTGTCAGAGTCAACGATGGCACTTGTCATTCACAATGGCGCCATGCACTGTTTGGGGGCGCTGGGCGGATCTTTGCACCCTGGCAGTGCATATGCTAAAGACAGCACTGCCAGTACTTATGCTGGGCCTGGGCAATTTCAAAGTATCATGCTGCCTACAAATGCAAGAGTTGGTGTTAGGCACAAAGTTCCAAGTTAGTTTACTTGACAAAGTAT
Organism: Podarcis erhardii; assembly: GCF_964252035.2. Taxonomy (NCBI): domain Eukaryota; kingdom Metazoa; phylum Chordata; class Lepidosauria; order Squamata; family Lacertidae; genus Podarcis; species Podarcis erhardii. The sequence continues at coordinate 13,171,375 of NC_138504.1, forward strand.
CAAGTTGTGAGGTTCTTGGATCAAGTCTTGAACTTCTGATACAAGAATTAGCTCCCACCAGCCACAACCATCATGGCCAATGGTCAGGGATGAGGGGAGTTAAGTCCAACAACATCTGGCAGGCCACAGGATCACCACTGCTGCCTTAAGAGCTACCTGACAGAAATACATTTGGTAAAATTTGTTCCATGTATATCTCTGGAATAACTGGCCACAATCTTTGCTTTTAAGCAGCTGTATAATAGGAGGATCTGGCAGGAATACTGTGGATTGTGTCAATGACAAACAAGCACCCTCTCTTCCAATGATGAGTGATTAACATTCAGGTTGCTTAAAGTGTTCCAATATATATATTTCCGGAGGAATGTTCCTTTCTGTGCAAATTACATATTACAATATTTATATGCTTTTATGGGGAGGGGATATGCCAGCATACATAGCAATCTTCAGGAAAGGCTAAAACAAAATCAAAGTTGCCTTTAAGGACTGTTCTTTGGGAGAAAAAAAGATTGCTAGCTAGGAAAGAGCTGGAGCAGTAACTAGTTATCCTTTCGAAGGCGTTTCACCCATCAACCTCATGCATTGCTCTGCATCATTTATAGTAAGCAGTGCTCTGAATTTTATTGTGCCCTTAAGATAAACAGTTTGTAAAAAATAAAGAAAGAGGAGACATATCATGTCTCTGACAAAAAAAAAGTTATAAATTTATGGAGAGCTTTTGAAATCTTATTTTATTACCACAGGAAAGATTTCTGGACTTGCCCTAACCACTGTTAGGAGAGCAATTACTTACATTGTAAGTAAATGAGTATGCTGCAATCCGATAATCCCTGGTTCTGTCATGGTATTCTGTTGTGCCAGAAGCGGTTTAGCCCTGCTGGCCACATGAACCAGAAAGCTGTCTGTGGACAAACACCAGCTCCCTCGGCCTGAAAGTGAGATGAGCGCCGCACCCCATAGTTGCCTTTGACTGCACTTAACCATCCACTGGTCCTTTACCTTTACCTTTTTACCCAGGGGCTAGGAAGGATCTAGGAAGGGTCAGAGTTGCTAAATCCTTCCTGTTCTGGTTTGGTTGGCATAGGCCATTTCTGCTCCATCCTGTTACAGAGGGGTGCCAAATTGAATAAAATATTGGGGAGGGCAGGTAAGCCGCACTCCCCATAATCAATCACATGACATGGTGCACACACATCATTTGAATGGCATTGCCTGGGGGGACAGCCCTCTCATATTTTATTGGGGGATCGAAGAACCCTTGGCCCCTAGGAGTTGGCTCATATGCTGTTTACAATTTCCCCTAGTAAAATGTTTTTTGTATGTTACTTTCACAAGCATGTGCATTTATATGCACACTTTATGCTAGCATGTGTACTTTTGTGTGTATATATATATATATATATATATATATATATATAGGCTGGAGAAATGCACTGAAAAATTCAGAGAAGGGTGAATTTTAATGTCTGGCTGTATTTCAGTTCATATACTGTTTTGGAAAGTGTGAATCAGGCAAGTTCACCCTTAAATGTGAACTCAATTGAATTTCACCTCCATCTCTGGACTGGAAAAGGAAAATTCTTATGTAGAACAACACAACAATGTGATCCAGTCCTGAGAAATGGGTTAACAAGGCAGCGTTAAAGATTTCATCTGTTGTAAATCTCCCTTTCTCCTTTCCTTTCTTTTCTTTTTTCTTTTTTTTTTTTGGAAATTATCTTTTAGATCTTACACAATGAACTCTACATGGAGTTGTGGGGAGAAAAATGAGTCCATTTAAAGATGTATCTGCATTTGGGGCTCGGGCGCAGCAATATTTTCTCCGCTGTAATCCATCTGCCTGCAATTCGTTTTGGCTTACATCTCTTTTCTGCAATGCTCTGCCACAGCTCCCAGATTTTACATCTGCTAGGGAGATTGGCGAATGGTGTTCTGAGCGGTTGGCTTTAGGGAATTTATATCCCTCAGGGGTAATGGCACTCGTTATTTAGTCACCTTGCATGTTATACTTAGGAAAGGGAGAAATGCAGTCATGTGTATAAGAAGTCATGAAGATCGATAGGACCGTCTGTTTCTGTCTCCCCTGTTAGAGTCTTAACTAGTGTCCTCCTGACACTCAGGCGTCTGGAGTCAGGGTTTATTGTGGAAACAAAATCTGCAGCCTAATTGGCAAGCTACTTCCTGATTTCTGGCTATTTCACATTTATTTAGTGCCAACAGATTGCTAATGTTGTTATTAGTTTAGGTACACCATTTTTAATTTGCGAAATATATCACATTGCTGTTTATTCTTGCAAGAGCCCCTGAGGTTGGTTAGTGTTAGTCATATCTAACAGATGGATTGCTCTCACAAACATTTTGGTGGAAAATCTCAAATCTCAAGGTGATCCCCCTCACCAAGTTGTTTTTAGTGTATGTAAGAAATGCAATGTTTCATTAAATTACTGATTTTCTTATGCCTTTTAATTTATCCATTTTGTCACATTTGGGTGGGGTGGGAAAACCTTCCGAGTGGAAGGGCAACATTAATTACTGGGCAACCTTGCAGGGGCCACATACCAACGCTGGACAAGGCCAAATGCAAAAGCAGATGGAACAATAGATGTGACTCTTAGCTTTGCACATCAGATTATTTTCCAGCCACACAAGGCAGAGGTTTCTACAGATATACAACCATGTGCGTCACACTTTTCTCCATTCTCCTTACAAGCAAGCAAGAAGCATTGCCACAGTGCAAGGATACATTCCAGTCAGGCACTCAGAGGAGTTGTATTACCTGGAGAGAGTCCTGAGGGTCAAATAGAGAGATCGTGGGTGAGATGCGTTTGGTCTCTGGGCCTGAGGTTCCCCACCCCTCATTTACAAAATGGTAGACAGCATCTTAAAAAGTAAAGTAGAGACATCACCTTGCCAACAAAGGTCCGTATAGTAAAAGATACTGTTTCCCCAGTAGTGATGTATGGAAGTGAGAGCTGGACCATAAAGAAGGCTGATCGGCGAAGAATTGATGCTTTTGAATTATGGTGCTGGAGGAGACTCTTGAGAGTCCCATGGACTGCAAGAAGATCAAACCTCTCCATTCTTAAGGAAATCAGCCCTGAGTGCTCACTGGAAGGACAGATCGTGAAGCTGAGGCTCCAATACTTTGGCCACCTCATGAGAAGAGAAAACTCCCTGGAAAAGACCCTGATGTTGGGAAAGATTGAGGGCACAAGGAGAAGGGGATGGCAGAGGATGAGACGGTTGGACAGTGTTCTCGAAGCTACCAGCATGAGTTTGACCAAACTGCTGGAGGCAGTGGAAGACAGAAGTGCCTGGCATGCTCTGGTCCATGGGGTCACAAAGAGTCGGACACGACTAAACGACTAAAGAACAACAACAAGGCCTTTATGATGCAACAGTATCACATTGGTAAATGGTGGCTACTGCTTGGGCTGTGCTCAGGTCTGCACACTGAGACAGGAATTCCATTTGATGCTTAGGACTGGGATGGAGGCTCATAAGCCTAATGGTAGATCCTCCAGCTGCAGATCGTAGGATGCTGCTGTTAGTTATCTCATGGCATTCAACAAGATATTGGGTAGGCCAGCACAAGACATCAAGAAAGTTATTTCATATTTCCTTGCATAACTTTCTCAACATGACATGATCTCGTTAAATAAACATATCCAGGTAGCAGTCTATTTCAAGTAAAAAATATGAAGGGTTTCACTGTTGAGAGTTTCAATGCAGCCCTTCATCTATGCGTTTTGCCAATCTCCATGCAAACATGCAAAAGAATGGCTTGTAGGCACGCTTCCTCTTCCCCAATCTTCACTTCTATGCAAACCTTTCTTCATGCTGTACCAAAAGCTACATTTGCAAGGAAATTGCATTTCCTTGCCAGCTCTTCCATCTCAGTTGTGTAGCCTACACATCAGAAGTATTCTGGCTGGTGCATGGCAATGGTAAATTAGTCCCACTTAATTGTTTTGGATTTTACATTTCCAAAGGAGAGAAAGGCTGCAAGGGGGTGGAGAGGAGGAGTGGGGAAATAGACAGTACTTCAAAATGAAGGATTTTAGCCAGTGCCTGTGAATTTACAGCCTGCTTGGGATCTATCTGAACTGAGGTTAAGCTTCAACTCTGGACAGTGGGGAAAAATGATTCTGTTTGCATTTCAATTGGGGGGGGGGGGATCACCTGCTTTCCCCTTCTAAAACCAGTAATTGAAATGAAGCACAGTGATCCTTCAAAATTCACAATTCTGTATTTTTTTGCAATGAAGTTGTCCAGTCAAGTAATGGGTACAAAAATGCATTTGTAGAAGGAAGTGTGCATATAAGAAGCATACAAAAAGGCATTTTATTTTAGGGATTATTATTTTTTTGCAAAAAATGTAGTCAGATCTACAGGCAAAAATGTGTTTATTAGGAGGGATACATATTGACATATTGACATTTTTAAAAAACAACAACACCTGTCAGGGAACTGCCATCAGAGCCAGAGGGAGAGGGAGGGCTCCAGAGGGATTACGGAGAGCGTCCCAGGAGGGAGAGAAGCAGCCCATCTATTGGGGAGGGAAATCAGCGTAGCACCAGTGGAGAAGGGGGGCAGATGGGGGAATCGGCGAGGTGGCTCCATGACTCCTCGCCGGAGAGCACGGCTGATACACAAGTTTGGTGGGAAGCCCCAGGACTACAATGCTTTCCGAACGGAAGTACAGTACGCTTTGGAACTGCAGAATGATGACTTTGCTGATGACGGGGAGAGGGTGGCTTACATTGTGGGGCATCTGCAGGATGGGGCACGCGAATGGATCAGGCCCCTAATGGCGATGCAAAATGATGCCCTGAAGGACCTTAAGAAATTCTTCCAGGGAATGGACGCGATGTTCTCCAGCGAGGTGGAACAAAGTGTGACACGGCAGGAACTGATGGGGTGCAGGCAGGGGACCCAGTCTGTCAGAGACTACTGGTCGCATTTTGCGATGCTCATCCACCGGCTTGGGTGGGATCTGGACTCTGAATCGATACAAATGTTGTTTGAGGAGGGTCTGTCCCCAGCAGTGAAAGACGAGTTTTCCCGCGCACTCCGCCCACGGTCGATGGATAAGCTCACCAAGGCTGCGCTTGCTATTGGCGTACACCAGGAAGCGCGGGCTCAGGAGAAGCGCGAAGGGAGAGGGGAACATTGCCATGACTACCGCATTCCTGAGATACCGAGACAGCCTTCCCAGGTGGCGGAGCCAATGGAAATTGATGGCGCGCGCGCGCGCGAGGTTTCAAACTCCAGTGAAGGTCACAAAAGGGAGGGAAAGGAGTGAAAAACTACCAAGAAGTGTTTCCTCTGTCAACGACCAGGACATTTTGCTAAGGTCTGCCCTCAAAGAAAAGCCTGGCAAGGGATGGTGGGGGCTGCTGGCTGTGAGGAGAAGGGGGAGGAAGGGCAGGCGCAGGGAAACGACAACGCCTGGCTGCCAACCAGCAGGGGCAGCAGCCAGGCCAGCAACCAATAGAAGTGCCCCAGTCTGACCCTCCCAAGGCAGCTATAGCCATAGAAGTGGTGCTAGAACTCCCAAATGGGCACCTCGTCAAAGTTAAGGGGCTGCTGGATTCGGGCAGCTCGTGTAATTTCTTCAGCAGGGACTTCGCTCTGGAGCACCAACTCCACCTGCTGCCCCTAGATTTTCCCTTGCAAGTGACCACCATCGATGGCAGGGAACTTCTGGGGGGGGAGTGACACACCAGACCCCGCCAATGCGAATGAGGGTGTCCAGGCACACAGAGACCTTTGCCTTTCACGTGGCCACACTGGCAGGACCCCCAATAATACTGGGGATGAGCTGGCTGGCACTGCATGATCCAGTAGTGTCATGGCATCAGCGGTCAGTCACCTTTGGGTCAGCTTACTGCTTAGAACACTGTCTGGGAGGGGAGAACCCAAGAATGACGGTGGCCAGGGTGGCTGGGCTGGCCGTGGAACAAAGAGGGGAGATGCCACCACAATATGCTGACCTGAAAGAAGTTTTCAGTGAGAAGGAGGCAGATAGACTACCCCCCCACAGGCCCTTTGATTGCCAAATCAACTTACTCCCAGGGGCTCAGCTGCCGGTGGGTAAGCTGTATGCCATGTCAGACCGGGAAATGCAGGAGTTGAGGGAATTTATTGACAAGAACCTGAAGCGGGGGTTCATAAGGGAATCAAAGGTGGTGGGGGGCAGTCCGGTGTTCTTTGTGGACAAAAAAGAGACTAATCAGCCCAGATTAATTGTGGATTACCGGGCGTTAAATCTGGTGTCAGAACCCGTGACCTTCCCAATGCCCAGGATTGACGACATTTTAACACGGGTGAGGCAGGGGAAATTTTTTACCAAGCTGGACCTCAGGGGAGCATACAATTTGATTAGGATAAGGGAGGGGGACGAATGGAAAACTACCATGTTCACCCCCCCTAGGGGCTTTTGAGTACTTAGTCATGCCATTTGGATTACAATCGGGCTCCGCCTGCTTTCAAGCATTCATGCACCACGTGTTGGGACCCCTGCTGTACAAGAATTGCGTAGCCTTTTTGGATGACGTCTTAATCTATTCGGACAATGAGAAGCAACACGTCAGAGACGTCAGGGAAGTACTACAGAGACTGCAGAAGCACCAGTTGTGGGTCAAGCTGGAAAAATGCCAATTTCACACCAGAGAGGTTGAGTTTCTGGGGTACAAGTTGTCAGACAAGGGCCTAGCTATGGACCCAAGCAAGGTGAAGGCAGTGCTGGAATGGAAGGCCCCCAAAACCCGGAAGGATGTACAGAGTTTCTTAGGATTCAGCAACTTTTACAGGAAGTTCATAAAGAACTTCGCTCACTTGACAGCGCCCATCACAGATTGTCTCAGTAGCAAAAAGAAGTTCATGTGGACAGAAAGTGCCCAGCAATCCTTTGAAAGACTGAAGAAGGCGTTTGCTTCGGAGGACCAGCTCCTGCACATTGATCTGGAGAAGCCCATGGAGACGGATGCGTACATATTCCTGTACGTCTTCCCTCACCTTTGGCCACCAGAACTGCCGGGTGACAAGCAGCATGGTCTTGTGCTGTCCAAAGTGCCCAGCTGTTGGGTTGTCGTGGAGTTGTTTGAGTACCTTCCCCCTCAAGGTCTCCCCCGGTACATACAGTGCCCCCTTATAGTACAGTAGCCCTTCTTTTTCTTCAAACCCTCCATGGTCTTCCCTTCCATCCCGGAGTTCTCTGATTTTCACTTGAGCGAACGCGTTGTCTCTAGTAAGCCCGGCCAGTTCTCGTTTCCCAACCAACGCTCCCCCACACATCCATCGGTCCTCGGGAAACACGTGTCGGATCTCCAGCGGTCCCTCTCCTTCCATGTACTCCATCTTCCTGGAGAGAGCATCTGCTCTTACGTTTTCCTCTCCCGGCACATATCGTATCTCGAAGGAAAACTTGGAGAACTCCTGAGCCCATCGAATCTGTCTCTGATTGAGTACTCGCGCGGTCCGCCAGTATTCCAAGTTCTTGTGGTCAGTACAAACCTGGATCTTGTGCCGTGCCCCTATCAACAGATGTCTCCATTGCCGAAAAGCCGCATAGATCGCAAGCAGTTCGCAGTCATACACGGTATAGTTTTGCTCCAACTTGCTCAGCTTCCTTGAGAAAAAGGCACACGGCTTCCAGCTCTGCTTGGCCCCTGTTAAAGGGTTAAAACTCAGCTTGCCAAGAAAGTGATAACTGGAGGTGTTGCTTAGCAACTATATGTTTGGGGGTACCACATGATCTGAGTGGCTGCGTAGTTCTGAGGGATTCTCCTTCTGTATTTTTAGTTGAATGTATCCTTGCTATGTACAAGGCCTGAAGTAGTAATGCACTGGCTCTCTGTTTTTGTACAGGTTTCCTCAGTAGAGCATCATGATTTAATTTCTCTCTGAACTCAAGAGTCTGCATTATTTAAGTGACTTTGCTAATAATGGGGAAGCCACCCTGGTGCAAATGCATTGGCATGGAATTGGTTCCACTGGTGTGTTTGTAATATGACAACCTACCTATTAACTCCCCATTTCCCTTTCCTTCCCAGTAAGCAGCAGCAACTCAGCTGTACCATGCTGTCTGAGACTGGTTGTGGAACAATATTAAAATATGTATCCCACCCACATTGCGCAGTGGAATAGTGCAGAAAGAGCTATGCCACTTGATGGTGCTGAATGCATAAACTAGCTTCCAGTAATAAAAATGAATACTCTCAGTTAGAGATTCTTGCCATTGTATAGTGCCTTCAGCCCCCTGTTACAAGCTTCTTTGCTAAAAGCATATTTTTGGGTCATTCATAGTACCCACTATGAATGCCAGGAATGTACTGATTTTCCCCTTCAGATACTGATGACTGAAGACTATATTAAAGGTGGTTTGCAGTGACCTTGATCGTAATGTGCATAAGTGATCAAAGGTCATTTCAACCCATCATTTAAATTAAGTCTAATAATAATGTACATTTGCAGTTGATTGTGAAAAACTAGTATTTTGTCTCTGGATATCAGTGTGAACATACTTTGAAGAGGCAGCCTACTTTGAATTAGATCACATCTTTTATGGGGAGGGAATGCAACCTAGTTAGTTGGCTAATCAAGGTTTCTGAGACACCGCTGCTCCCACACTTGAGTGGGGACAAATTAGTCCTCAGTCGGGACTAAAACTAATGAAATGAATTTCAGTAGCGACAAATATAAGGTTATACACTTAGGTAGGAATAATCAGATGCACAAAAATACAGGATGAGGAGCACCTGTCTTGCAGTACATGTGAAAAGGATCTAATGGGTCTTAGTAGAACACAAGCTTAACATGAGTCAACATATGTGATGCAGCAGCAAAAAAGGCCATTGCAATTCTAGGCTGCATTTACAGAAGTATAGCTTCCAGATCAAGGAAAGCAATGCTCTTGCATCACTCTATTCTGCCTTGATCAGACCCCACCTACAATACTTTGTCCAGAAGTGGCACTGTGTGGCTCTTATATTCATAATTGAATCCAACCAGCCATGCCCTTTTCAAAAACACTCCATTCAGCCAGCTCCCCATTTTTCAACATCCACCCACACCCACACCTGTCAGTCAGCATTCTGTGCTCACTCAACTTGATCTGTCTTCCTTAGGTTCTATGGGGATTTCCCCCAAAGGTTTTGTCTTCTTCTAAATATTAATGTACTTCTGGAAATCTTTGAGTTTCCCCAAGCCTACTGAGATATGTTTGTGGATGGTGCATTTTTCAGCAGCATATTAAAAGATTCCCAGGGAATGAGTCTGTTCTAATTATCCCTGGGAACCTGGTGGTGTTGTGTTAATACATATTTGGGGGGGGGGGTTCTAGAAAACCTTCACATTCTCTGTATCAGTTTCTGTCCTTTTTGGAACTTCAACATTCCCCCATGGTGAACATGGCAGCCCTGTGAATTAAAGATTTATTTTCCACCATTGGACTTATAAACCTGGTTTCCAGTTCTTTCCCAGCTGCCAATGGATATTCCCCAGAGGTCCTGCATGTTTGCTGAAATCCTCCCTACCTCTTAGGAGGAGAAGGAGTTCGGCACTGAAAACGTTTTTCTGCTGATTGAATGCCTGTGATCACAGAGTCATTCTCTAAGACTGGCTTTCAGAAACAGAGTGCTGATTTATTGCATTTCAGGTTAGAAAGAGGCAATAAAGAGACTCATCTGACAAAAAATTATAGAGACTCTTTTCTCCCACAGGTCAAATCAGAACAGAGACTTCAGCGCTACCTTTGGTGATTTAACTTCTAGATCTCAGCAATTGGTAGCCTCCCTTAGTAAATCTACTGTAGTATTTCCCCCCATATTTTCTTAGCATTAACATTTTTTTTCTCCCCAGAGTTACCCCATAATAGCTAAAACTATTCCTTTATATTGGCTTAGTTTAGCTCCCATTGTGAGAATGAGCCATGGCAAACTTTGTGTTAGTAGACTTCCCTTCCTCAATCTCCCTTTCAAATACTAGTTGTTTGTTGCCCAGCCAGAAGGCGGACTTTGTTTGACCAGAAGGTGGGTACTGGCCATCACTGATGGGCAGGAGATGCCAGAGTGTCAGTGGAGATGGATAGAGCTGAGATGCTCTGGGAAGTGGCAAAGGGGTGCATTATGCCCAGCCACTTGATACGTAAAAGGCTATGTTTGTAGAGGCCAAGGAGGCAATAATAGCAGCTTCTAATCACATTGGTTTCCCTGCCCACTGGACAGTAGTGGCTGGTGCCCATTGGCACTGGTGGGGCAGAATGCAGAAAATTCAAACAGTAGGTAGAGCAGGTGCCAATATCAGGGAGAGTCAACTAATTCTAGTTCTGCCCCATTATCCTCTCTGCTGAATTTTGCACTGAGACTAAAGGGTGGGGGGAACTTACAGGCAGAGCCACCCCCAGACTACTCATAAGAAGAAGAAAAAGAAGACATGTGCATGAGATGCCAGCATGATGGAATTTGTTGCCTGACAAGTGGCAGAATAGATCTTCATTTAAGCTAGTCCAGAGCTGATTTATGCAGCGTTTTCTTGAGGTTTTAGAATATGAAAATAAAAGTACTGAAGTCCAACTTGCCTTTGATAACTTTTTAGGTGCCTTAATTAAAATCAGGAACAGACTAGCTTTGTTCCTTCCCTGATGTTCCTACCATGGTGTTGTTCCTATCATGGCCCAATGAGTTGCTGAACACAAGCAAAAATATTTCTTTGACCCTTTGTAAACATTAACATCTAGTATTTTGTATATATCATCTCAGTGGCATCTCATCCTACATGCTTATTAACTAACACACACTGCTTTTTGGTGGGGTCAGTAATCCGCCTGTTAGAAACCCATGAGAAACAGATGGAAAGCTTCACTGTCAGTTTTAAGCTATTCACAGTTCACAGTACCATGAAAACACAGAGGGTGGTGGTTTATTTAAACTAGTGATCTGCTAATAAATTCATGCATCCAAATATTATATTTTCCAACAGTTAACGAGAAAACAAATGACACTCAAATATGACAAAAGAGGGGGAATCAATGTGATTCTCATGGGTAGGCTGTGAGTTTTTGTTCCACTTATCTTACATTTGGAATAGCCAAGATGTGTTTGTGAATCCCCTTTCAGTCTTCAAATCATCTCCCCAATGGTCTGCATCCTGCAGCCTTCCTAGGTGCTCATACTTCCTCAGAACCCCATTATGTCTTTTACAGTACATGCAGGAAGGCAGACAGGTTGTCCACCATGTACCTGACAGTTATTCATAGCTCTCTCTGTGTGTTTTTTAGAGTGATATATTTTTCCTTCTAAATAAATGAGGGTAGAAATATTTTATTTTACTTTTTACAGGCAAAAGTAAGCATTTCACTTAAGAACAATGCCAGCCTCCCCAGCAACCTGTGCTTCAGTTAAAGTCCGGGGGAGACATTGTGAGGTTACTCCTCCAATGGGGCCTTTTCAAATCAGGAAGCCTGGCCAGCCAGGGAGGCTGCAGAGTGCTGCTGAAAAAAACATATACCACCCCTAGTAACCTCACAAAATAACATGGTACCAACTGAAATGGCAAAGAATTGTAATTAAAGACTAAAGTACCCTCAGAATGAGGCCAAAAAAACTGATCTTTCACTGTGGATTTTTTTTTTTCAAAAATTGCAGGACAAATTTTTGAAACTTTCCCCTCACATTAACCAGTTTAAACAATGTTTCCCATATCTGAACATGACAATGAACTATGGTTAGATATTAAAAGAGGAAGCTTTCAATCTCTTTATGGACACAAAAGAAAAATAAAGGTCTGTCACAGCTCATTCACACAGAAGGGAACCTGGGTTTCCTGCTATGTCTGAACTGAGCCATAAATAACTTTATTCCATGACTGAATTTCATCTCCCTTATCTCGCATGATGGTGGCCTTGAACGCTGAAGAGTAATGGAGCATGAGAAGAAGTGATTAATGAGACTATTTTGACTACTGAAGATGGGGACCTTAACCATGCCTTCACCCTCTCCCCATCTTTGTTTGTTTTTTTAACCTTGAATTTAGCAGGGGCCTGCAAAAGTCCAAAGCTACCTCAGAACATTTTCTTGCTATTCAGAAAAATGATACTATTCTGATTCAGACAGTTCTATTTAACAAGTTAGATTTAAAACATATCTTCCAACTGAAGGAGGAAACCCGTTTCCCATTGTTTAGGAATTTTTATTCACAAGCAATACAATTGATTGTTGTTGCTATGTTCTGTCACCCTGGCTAATCATATGCATAAGCAACCTTGAGGAAGTATGTGAATGTCCTCTATGAATCTACCCCTGTAAACGTGCTTGTTTTAAGTGGCTCCTTTGTCTCGAGCACTGCAGGCTGATCTTTCTTCTTTGATTCAGAGTCTACCTTTCATTCAGAATACAGATGACAGCATCACAAAGTTTAATTTCAGTTACGAAGCAAACATTGAATTGTACAAGTGATCTTCCAATTCCATTTAAATTAAGAAGATCACGAGTGATTTGCTATGCTTCGTTTGGGCTCGTCTCAATGGGACAAGCTGTAGATGATGCAGAAGACAAGTGGTGCCCCCCCCATTTTAAACTTAAATATAGCTGGGGAGCTTGAGGCCTTGAATTTGATCACACAAAAGGAAAATTAAGTCCAGGTCCCCCCCCCAATCCTAATCCTGTTTCAATTCCCATTTATTACAAATTATCAGAAGTGACAGAATGAAACAAAAGGGCAGAGGGTTTGCAATGGAAACAGAAGTGAGGCAACGGGTCAAACATCCAACCATACAAAGTCAGCTGTAATCATGAGATTTGTTCAGGATCACATTCATTTGGGTTTGAATATCTGTGGTTTCAAGCTCAGGCGTTGGAGGAGAGGATTCAAGCTCAGATAGTTGCTAGCTGGTTAAGATTCCAAAAGGCTATTATGGTGCAAGCATATTGTAAGAGTGACGTTTATTATTTTCTTAATTCACAATGAGCATGTTATTTGTTGGAAATGTTGGGTTTAGAATATGTTAGAAGGCATATATTTTATGGATATTAATAAAGTGTTGAGGTGTGAGATCTCTGTCCACTCATATTTTTACAAGTGCAAGAGCCCTTATTTTATTAAGCAGGGACTGCAGTGACAAAGTGTTTTAATAACACTGCATATTGCTCCTGCCCCATTCACTCATTCAGTGGATTGATTTCTTCTCTAGTTATTCACATGCCCTGGGTTTTAATGGCAGGACCCCCCATCAGATGCAAATCACACACATTCCTACACAGGTAGGAAAATAATGTGCAAATAATATTCAACTACTTTTTGTGTGCCATTCTGGGCCAGACTGCAAGTAACCTGTAACCCATGCTATCACCTTAATGCTAACCTCTGGAAGAGACATTCATAACCTTTCGTATTCTGTGGGTTTTTTTAATCTAAGCAAAATGTAAGCTAAATTTTGTGCCAAGAGAGAAAATATTGAATGGTATGTCTTTCAATTTTTCCACAATCTGCAAGAGATGTGGCAAGGCAAGGAGCAATGTAGGGCGTGAAAGGGAGAGGCTCCCACATACTGAAAGGTGTGCTCAATTCTATATTGGTTAGAATTCATTTCACAATTGCAATGATTTTATCTGGGGTTATATGTATATATATATAACCGTATCATCTTGTGGTGAAGGACGGGCAAAAAAGAGTATGTGTAGTTTGCCAATACATTATTGATCCTACTTCTGCAGCCTCCAGGTCAGGAAAAGAAGTCAGATTGATGAGTACCAGGGGTAGGTCTTTTCAGTGGTGGCCCTACAGCACTGAAATTTCATCTCCCAGAAAAAAAATGACTGGCTTCATCATGGTTGCTTTTAGGTAACTTGGGCAGAGTCAAATTATAGAGGTGGGGATAATATGTGGTGGCATTAACACCACTTAGGGTTCATTGACACTTCCTTTAGTCCTGCTGCTTTCCCTTGGGAAAAACCACTTTGTACCACTGAATATGAGCAAACACTAATCGGGTTTTCCACAGATAACCATTTGCTCCAATTCAGCAGCAATGAGCAGATTTTCCTAGGGAAAGCAGTGGAGCAAATGGAAATCTGCTTGGACCCATGCTTTCTAAGTATGGGACAAGTGCAGTGTGAGCAAGCCCTTACTGGTTCTGCTGGGTCGGGTCAATCAAGAAGGGAGATGGATGGCAGCTTTTCATCCTCCCCTTCTATTTCCATCTTTTCCTCTAGTTCCATGGCTAGTGACTTCTTAAGGTCTGTGCAGAATCAGGAAATGGCAGGGGCATATAATCCACTGCTGGCATGTCCCCTTTATGCAGTTTTGGCCTCCATCAGAGGAAGGATATCTCTGTTGACACAGCGGTGGTCTCAGTGTTTTCCATCATGGGACTGGGAAACCTCTACATACTTTTCTGTTACATACTGCTGTGGCTGAGAGTTAGGAACCAGAGCGACTGGGAAATATAATTTCCCCATGACCGGCTGATATATCTGTATTGACGCATTGATCCTCACCCTGTCTTCTCACTTCCTTTTCAGAATAGGGTGTGGACCATGTCTTTCATATTGCTGGGGAAACCCTTAAAGGAAAGCATCTCATGCTAAGAGGGGATGCATTGCTTCCTGCATAGAACTGCAGGTAAAACTCATTTATTTATTTTTGCCTCTGCTGGAATGAGCCCCCTCTTAATTGTTGCCATTGGATCCCCTTTTCGCAGCCCTTACACTTTAGCTGAACCACATTAGTTCCATGTAAGTACTCCGGTATGTGTCAAGGTCTTGTGAGTGTTTCCTAGAAGTCAGTTTCAATAAATGAGAAGAGAAGAATTCTTGGAATCCTTTTTCTGCAAGCCTGGCTGCATTTTAAAGGGACTGAACACATGGTCCAGATTAGCCATCAAGAGTGCAGTTGCTATGGCTGCAAAGTGGCCCGTAAACCACCACTCTTCCATGACTCTCATAAAGGGCCATCATAAAGCTTACCATTATTGTCCTGCAGGGATGGGAATATGGAATTTAATGAGTACAAGTAGACTTACTGTCTTTACATCAATTTTTAATGCCATTCTGGGGTAATCTGTAAAATATTATTAATTGATGCTAGCTATGCAAAGGTAAAGGAAGGGACGGATTTGTTCAATGTGCAATCATATAATAACTAAGTATCACTACTAACCTCAGATTGTGTGAAGCTGCAGCAGAACAGTTATCTGGAGAGAAGCAGAACCCACAGCCCAACCACAAGCTGAGAAGGTATCATATCTCCTAGCTTAGTAGAACTATGTCTCAAACATATTAAAGAAGTACACACTCCTGTGTGTTCCAGTCACTGGCATATTTCTTACACACATGTAGATGTGATAAGAGAGATTTCTTGGATTAGTCCAAGGCTCCATTTAATCTAGCAATTCATTTCTAACAGTGTTAAATGAGATACCCCCAGAAAGCCATAGTGATGGGATATAAATTTGGTTAAGTTTACATCTTAATGTGAACCTAACTTATTCACATTTCTCAAAACCATACGCAAACCAAAAGGCATCTATCCATTGAAATTCACACCTCCAAGTTTTGTGATGCAGCATACCAAACAAAGTGTCAAAACATGTGCACATTAGTAGAAAGTCTGTGCAAAAAGAAAATGTATATATTCACTATCATTAAACTGATTTTTGATTGAAAAACATGAATATGGGGCAAAATTACAACCGCACACACACAAAATTGGAAATGCATATTCAATCATGGTGGCTGTTGCAGAAATGTGACAAACTGTATTTAAGATTGGAAAAATCTCCACTTCTGGGAAGCCCACAAAGTCCATGCATGAGTAATGTATGACTAGGGCTGTGTATAATTCTGGGACACCATAGGGAAGTAAATATGGTACCCTGCAGCAGTATCCCTCACCATTGAAGTTTGTACCCATAAATGCCAAAGAAAGGAGGCTGGTTCATCTCACTCTTTCACAAATACACCCCCCCTTCCAATGATTTAGGTCTGCTGGACCTGCTGCAGTTGCTTGCTGAATGATAGGATCCACACACAAAGCAGCCTTATACTGAATCAGACTATGGGTAAATCTAGCTCAGTGTTGTTCACACGGACCAGTAGTGGCTCTCCTGGATCAGCCCTAACTGGAGATGTTGGGGATTGAACTACATACAAGACAGGTGCTCTACAACTGAGCTGTGGCAAAACAGTGGGCAAAAATATCTACATTTGTTGAGGAGGCATGTGCTGCAGATGTTTCAGCTTGCAATAGGTTGTGTGTGAAGTCTGCGAGAGTACAGTAATCTCACCTTTTGTCTGAGCCTATTTGGTTTCCCATAAATGTTTTATTTCATATTAAATATTCAAAGCTATTAATCATGGGTAGAGTTGCTGGTTATGTTAATATATGAGTCCGTTTTTATTATGAAGATTGTGAATAAACAGCAAGTTAGATTTACCAGTGAAGGCATATTTGTTATTATTATTTTACTGGCTAGAAAGAAAACAAATTGTCTATATAGAACATAGCGTACAGAAGTGGGGGGAAGGAACAGGGAAAGGAGAAAAGAACATAGCAGGGACAGTCAGCATGATGCACTCTAGATATTGTTGGACTCCGACTCCCATCATCCATAGCCAGCATGGCCAATGCTCAAGGATGATGAGATTTGTAGTAGGTATTGGAATAGCAGGTGCTTTTGAGAGGCTGGAACACCACCATAATAGTACGCGGTCATATTCACAGCAAACATTTTAAAGCATTATGCCACTTTAAACTGTCATGCTTTCCACCAAAGAATCATGGGAGCTGTAGTTTGTTGACACCCCTATTCCTACAATTCTCAGAGTATTTTCACAATAATCCTTCTTCGGGGGGGGGGGGGGTGTTGTTAGGGGAACATGAGTCTCCAAACAATTCTCAGCAATCTTAACAAACCACAGCTCCCAGGATTCTTTGCGGGGCGAGGGGAGGGAGAGATCCAGAAGTTTAAAGCAGTACAGTGGTACCTCGGGTTAAGTACTTAATTTGTTTCAGAGGTCCGTACTTAACCTGAAACTGTTCTTAACCTGAAGCACCACTTTAGCTAATGGGGCCTCCTACTGCTGCCGCACCACCAGAGCATGATTTCAGTTCTCATCCTGAAGCAAAGTTCTTAACCTGAAACACTATTTCTGGGTTAGCGGAGTCTGTAACCTGAAGCGCATGTAACCTGAAGCGCATGTAACCCGAGGTACCACTGTATAACACTTTAAATGTTTGGTGTGAATGTGAACTTGTACTATTTTATTGGCACTCAAAGCTTTCAAAAGCTATTCCAGTAGCAACAGTAAACAAATATAGGGCCTTTATATGTGTATATTCATGGGGCCAACATCTCTTAGGAATCCAGCACAAGCCAGTGGATGAGTTGAGGCTTACCTCTGAGGCCTCAGAATCCAAGAGATTGGATTGTTTATTTAGGTTATTTTAATACCACCTTTCATGTAACATATCAAAGAGGTGTCCAACATCTAACACACAAACAAAATCAAGAGCAGCAGTTATTTCTATTTCCCTTCTATTTAATTTAATTAATTCTTTTTTAAAAAAAAGCACTAAGAGCAGCACACCTTCCAACATTTCCCTACTCTGTGGAACATGATTTGATGTATATTTTTCATAATCTTGTCTTTTGGCTCAGCTCTGGTCAAAATCTATGCAGGCAGGAATCCCACCCCACTATTTTCCCAGACATGTTGCCTCTGGAGAAGCATGTTAAATATGCTTCAAATTTTATTTTAGGCTGACTCTGGGGATGTAAGAAATCCCATTGAGAAATGTGGTCAATCTGAATGAAACTCTTTTGACTTCTCTGAATCCCTCAGATCTTTTTCATGAGGATCAATCGTTAAATTTGCTTACAATTGAACTTTAGTCCAGAGTTAGTGGCAAGACCCATGCCAAATGAGCAAGACAGGCAAGAGTGAAACATAGACCTAAAGCAACCACTGACCAACCTAACTTCAGGCTCTTTTGAGTTCCTTTTGAAAGTTCTGGGAGGTTGAAACCAAGAGCCAGGGTGAAGCTAGATCTAACTAGTACTGCTTCTTACGATTCTCCCTCATCTTTCTCCCTGGATTTTGAAGTTCCATATAAGAAAGCCTAAGCTGCCAGCTGTTTGATTCAGAATACCCCATGCCTCAATTTTAATTTCTGAATGTTATCATTTTCTACAGCCTTTTGTTCCTTATTATCTCCTTCCCACATCTTCACATTACAATTGTGCATTTATAAAATGATTAAACACTACTAAAGATGAAGTATGCATATGATGCACAATTATGTTAATATTGTTGTATGATATGTTCAAGTGCATATCAGTAGATCAGGACTATTAGTGGGCAATCATGCATGCAGTTGCATTGTGTTGGATCCAAACATAGTCATATAGAACCATTGAAATCAAGTCAGTGCCCTGATTTCAATGGAACTACTCTAGGCATGATTAAGTCTGGATCAAACCTGTTGAGATTGTTGTTTGTTCAGGGATTTGGGGTTGTTGTTTTTTTGACAGTGTTTATTTATCAGTTTGCCTGTGGACTTACGTAATGCAGTGTACTCAACTTTGATCTCCTTAGGGCGGAAGAGTATGGGAAGGGAACAATTCTGCATAAATAAATTAAAATATGTAGAGGCAAAATATCAGAAAGCAGAAAGCAGTGGTTGGTGATCCAGATCTGCGGTTCTTTTCCTTCCTTTTCAAAAAAGAACACAACAAGGTTATCTTATTAAAACAAAATTTTTGTGGATGTAGAATATAGGGTGGAGTGAATAACAAATTAATGTACTGTAGAAAATCTAGTCCCTACTGAAACTGATATGGTGACTCCCAAGACAGCTGCAACAGAGTATGATTGTAAGTTGTTTGTTTGTTTGCTTACTTTAAACTATTTATGCAATGCTTTTCATAAACTCTCAGGATGGTGTATGGAGTCAACCTTAAAAATCCAAACTGAGACAAATTTAAAATAATTGGCACTAAAAGCCAGGGAAGGCCTGGAAGATTTGTCTTCAGTCTCAAGATGTTTAGGTGTTTAATTGTTAACTCAAGGACCATAAAGCCTGAGGTGGCATATTGACAGCTAGTGCATTCCTTTCAGGAGTGGTATTACATAAGTTTTGATGATATGCAAGCCTCACCATGAATTTCAATAGAGAGAGGCTCCTCTATCTCTGCAGAACTGCTTCCTCCATTGGGGAAAAAGGGAACTTCTCTTGTGGAAGATTCTAGCCACACACTGGAACACGTACTGATCTCTGGGTTGGGTTGATCCTTTTCAGCTCTTTTTTTATTATTAAAAAATAGTATCTCAATTATACATACAGTGCTACTTTCCAGCTTCTTCAAAGCTTTGAGCAGATGGACCCAGGCCAGTATTACGTTATTTATTACTGACAAGAATCCTTGAGTTGCTTTATTTTGTTCTTGTTTTTAACATGAGTTTCTTAGAAATAGAATAAATAATTATAAATATTGGCTCCCCAAAAAGTCACCTTTCACAACATAGTATCCAGTTCATGGTTTCTGCTAGACAAATCTCCAGAACAGCACATATGTTTGTCATGTGAAATTGGCTGATGTGAAGGTCTGAATTAAGAATTCAGGGGGATTAAGAATTACTAAAAGTAATCAATTGGCAGTAGAACTGTTAAATATTTTTATGAGGGTTTTGTCTTTTGTGTTTGTGGTAGGGGGGAAAGCGGGTTGTATGTCGAGACCCTTACAGTTCCAAGATCTGGCAAGTGCTAAAATCTAAGTAATGATTCAAATTGCTGGAATAGCCAGACAAGGTTCTTGTGAAATTGTTGCAGTAGCCAGAGAAGCCCTCTAAATATGGATTGTTAAGGTAACAAAGGAAGTGGCTTTGTGCCAGATAGCAAATTGGTGGAGGCCCCCTTCTTCAATTCACTGGTAATTAGAAAAGACAAAGGCCCGAGCTGAGTTGGGTGTGGGTAAACTAAAAACTGGTGGAAGAAGCAAGCAGAAGCATGTGAGGAAGAGACATGCCTGATTTATGCTCAGACCCAAGGCTGTGGCTATGGGGAAAGAAAGGCCCTTTTGGGGTGCTAATGCTGTGAACCCCTCCATCCCTACTTACAATGGGCAGATATGTCACTCCAAAATTATGCACCTTGAAAGAACCTGCTCAAACGTTCATGATCTGGTTGGCCTTGCCGGTCATTTAAAGTCTCACTCAAACCTGTCTACCCACCCTTGCTGAAAATGGAAAAGAAATACAATGGAAAATCAAGGCAAACCTTTTATAGCTGCAAATCTTTTCATTGCTGCTAGCTTGCTTTGCAGTTACTATTCCACTTCACCTCTTCTTTTTTTAAGGGAGTTAACTATCACATAGATACCCAGTTATTTGTCTGATGCAATGCTTGTAACAAAATACCAACAAAGCAAGAGTTAACACTTCAATTAACAACACATATCCTGGCTGGACGTTTTTAGGACTGCAAGAGATATTCTCCTGTTTGGCAGAAAATAACTGTCTACAGAATGAAGAGCACACATGGTTTTCTCAGCAGTGTTCTTAAGTAATTGCCTTTACACCCAAACATCTGTTGGCAGTAAACATCCATGGCTTATGCTGGTTCTGTAGAAAGAGAGATCTAAGTGTTATCTCTCTCCTTTATTTCCTTCAGAAACTGTCTTGCTATTTTCCTTCTCCGCTTATTTATCTAGCCAGCTCTGTTGTCAGTGAGACAGAAGGTCAAGGAGGAGTTCTCACTGTTACGAAGGAACAACTTGAATAACATCACCCCTGCCAGCCCTCCAAGGTATACCTTTGTTTCTGGTCTGACAAACAGCTCCTCAGTTTTCAGCTTGCCTCCTCTAGGCTAGACTTCTATATTTCATTCTCCCTCCCTCCCTGTATTTTTTTTTAAAAAAACAAGCCCTAGGTAACTTCCTTCCTGTCTAATGACTACTTGAGAGGATTCATAGTTACAGAAAATCAATCTTTTAAATGGTATCGAACAAGGCTTTCAGAATCTCAAGGTGACTAGCTCAGTCTTCGCTGATTAAACATGACATGACGCCATCAGAGTCAGTTGCTAAGTTGTTTTCTTCCCCATTGCCGAGTGCTGGTCAGCGAAAGCTTTAGACTTGCGGTGTTCTTCAACTCTGTCCCCCAAGTAGCCAAATGGCAGGTTCCTTCCTTTTTAGAAACAGAAGAAACAGC
Organism: Podarcis erhardii; assembly: GCF_964252035.2. Classification (NCBI taxonomy): domain Eukaryota; kingdom Metazoa; phylum Chordata; class Lepidosauria; order Squamata; family Lacertidae; genus Podarcis; species Podarcis erhardii. The sequence continues at coordinate 13,192,584 of NC_138504.1, forward strand.
ACAGATTCCTATGTCTCCAAAGGCTTTTATTTATTTATTATCTGGCGATCTTGTATGCAGGGGTGGGTGGGTGGGTGTTTGTCAGTGATGATCTCAAATGGGGTTTACATCAAAATAAAATCAATGAAATGTAGAGGAAATATTTAAGAAGCACAATTAAAAACCAAAAGGAGAAGGCTGGGAAAGAATTAAAATTAAACTAAACATGGTCTCTGAAGGCTTGGACAATTAAGTGGGTTTCATTCTTCTGTTAATGAAATGAAGCCATTATGGGGATCCAACATGGAGGATATTCAAATAATGAAGGAGAGTGCCACCCCTAAAGGACTACCACCACTTCTCAACCTCTTTCCAGCGTTCATAGCAGTACACACCCCACACCACTGTACATCATTTTTGGCACTAGCCAATCACCTCATTGGGAGCTAAGTCAGAATTTCTGGGGCATTTTACCTGGATCGGTTATAGACTTTCCACCCATCTACTTCATACTGTTGAAATTATTGATGATGTGTGTTGTGTAAGTCAACTAACTGTCCAATTGCATTGGTCACAACTGAGAATGCACCTGGTCATCTGGAGGGTGAAGAGACATTTCCCCAGCCTGCCAATGTCTGACTCAAGGGGATGTGGAAGGCAGCCTCATTTGCAACCTGCAGGTTTTAGCTCACCAGAAGCACTGAAAGGTGTGTAACAGCTACATCAACACGGTACATGGAACCAATGTACATATAAGGAATGCAGGAGACTCCCTTTACCAAGTCAAAATAGTGATCCATCTAGCTCAGAACTGCTTACATTAACCATGGTTTCAAGCAGTGAAGCCCTTCCTAGTTCTACCTGGAGGAGTACCTGGGACCTTGGGCATGCAAAATGGATGTTACACTGCGGAGCTATAGGACTTCCCTAAAGGAGTATAGCTCATCAAGGAGGTAGAGGGAGGTTTCTCTATTTAAGACTGTTACAAATATTTTACTCACTGAAAATCTTTATTCGCTAATAATGTGTTGTGTTTTTATTGAGAGGAAGGGGAGTGCTTCTGTGATTCCCCTCTCCAAATTTGCCCCCAATTTTAGCAGCTCCTGGTAATATTCCTTAGTATAACTGATGCATTGCAGATCGTGCATGCCTCCATTTTTTTGTTTCTAAATTTTCTACAGGGTGATGTGCATACACATCTGACCGCTCGATTCAGGTTCTGTGCTTTTCTCTCTACCTTATACAGCTCACCCTAAGCCCCTCCCATCCCATCCCCTCAGCTCAGCTCCCCACCTCTTAAAGAAAGAGGAGAGGCACTTCAGAGAGTGGCTTTCTGAATCCCCTCTCCCCTCCATTAAGCCTTGCTGCAGCTTTATTTAACAGGGAATGAGCAGGTGCTTCACAGAGCGGTTTCCCATACCACTCTGTGAAGCTCCAGTCCACACTGTTAAAAAGCTTCCCTGGCTGCTTGTTCACTTTTCTGCCTGCCTGCTGCTATGCTGAAGTTGGTGTGGCTCAAGCGTGCCAAGTTGAGCCCAAGTTGGGCCCAAGCATGCCAAGATGGCCCCAACGGGACGTCACATGTGCACGATGTCCCTTTGAGGATCACCAGAGCATCTTCCAGGAACGTGCTTTAGCAATCGTGGTGGGGAGCATGTAGGGTGAAAATCACCCTCCACACCTCCCACCCTCATCCAACAGGCTAGCACTCGCCCAGGGGTGGTGGAGGATGGTGGCCCCCTCAATATTGGGGTGCTCAGCCCCCTGCCTAGAAATATTAGGGGGACTGGTCCACTCCCTATAGCTGGCACCCCTGCTGTGACTGCCTACTGACAGTCATGCAAACTGCAGCATGGCAACAGCCTTACATTTTTATTTATATAGGAAGAAATATTGAAGGGAAACCCACCCACAGTCTTGACAGCACACACCACTACACCAAAATTCTTTTTTATACTGTTTTACCACAAAAACCTCAAAATTCGATGTATGCCTCAGGGAAAGAACACTACACAAAGATAACCTTAATGCAATTATGTGCAATCACATCAGTCATTTTCTTGCAATGTTTGGTTAATATGCAAGTTAAAATGTAAAATGAGTGGAGAGGGGACTTGCAAAGAATAGAAAGAACCAGAAGTTGTGCAGGGTTCCACGGCTTCCCCTGCTGGAGCATTAAAACAGGGATAGGGAATCTGTGCCCCTTTGGATATTTGGAGTCCAGCAACATCTGGAGGTTCCTATCCCTTTGTCAGAGGGACACTGCTCTAAATAACACTTTGCCTCCTTGTTCCTCCTCCTGAGTAGGGCTCCATAATTCACCCACTAGCACAGCACTCTGTTTCAGCATTTTAAAGACTTGTCATGGAGCAGAAGGACTGACTGTTAAGTTCTGATTTTCTACTTACTTTTTGTTTCTTTTACATTCCTCCCCTGTTGCTGTTTCTCAGATGGGATGTAAATCCCATAATGGGCTTGGGACTTTCCCCCGCCCTTTAAGGTAACCTACAACCTTTGTCATACTCATTTTGAGAGGATATTACAAAACCTCTTCTACTTTTTCTTTAGATCCTTTATGATGACCATAAGGTACCTTTTGTCTGTCTGAAACTTCCTTTTTCACTCTCTGTGCTAGACCCTTCTGCAATGACTTTCAGTGGCCTGTTATTATCTTTGCCATTTTCTCTCTGGATATTAGTCCTGAAAATACATGACTAAGAATGTTTATCATATACTACCTTAAGCAAAGAGCTGCTCTAGGCATTTCACAATCCTGAATATAGCAAGAGGGTGTGAGTAATGGGGTCCATTAGATATTTTCTTCACCTCCACATTTCAAGAACATATGGAAGGCAGTAATAGTGGCATAGTTACTAAAAGGGGTAGGAAGGAGAGGAAGACGAACACTAAATTTACAGTTCCACAGATTCAGCCATAAAAGCTGGTGACACTAGATTGCAAGGAATAGGTCACCAGATGTAATCCATCTATTTCTATGCAGAAGTCACAGTCACTGCTTAAATTCTTTGGAGTATAAGGAAATTTTATAAAGAAGTAGTAAGAACTACGGCTGTGCAAAATCTTAGATCCCGAACCATATTGGACTGATTCAAGATTACTCAAGATTTGGCTGCATTAAGATGAGGCACACTAAGATCTCCCCAGGTTGGATTGGGTCCACAGAGAAAGATCTGCGGCTTTGACAATCTGCTAGCTAGGAGAGGGGGAAGCAGGTCCACTGCAAGTTCAGTTAGGGTTTGAAACTCTGATTAAACACATGGATACAGAGGAGAATATGCATGCCCCCTTGTCTCCCCCCTATACACACCACACCACACGACTTTTCAAGGCCCTCAAAGTTGGATTGGGGCTGCTCTAAAGTGCCAGCCTGGAATGGGGAGCCTCTGGCCTGAGAATCAAATGTGGTCCTCCAGACCCCTGGGACTCTCTCTTGGGAACAGCCCTCACTCTTTCAGTATTTTTGCCTGGATGGATTGCATTCTTGAACTCTAGTAATTTTTTCTGCTTGTCTGAATGGAGGGATGTACAGAAGCTATCACTCTTCACAAAGGTAAAATCTTCAAAAGTTTATCTGTCCACTTGACCAACCACTGACAGGTAGCCCCTTGCCTCTGACCAGCCACTGACAGGTAGCCCCTGAAAGTCTGTCCAGAAGGAAATGTGGCCTTTGAGCTAAAAAAAAAAGGTTCTCCATCAACTGTATTCAGTTGAAACACCTGTAAGAATTTTGTGAGGCAATTTTAGTTAAGATTCACAATGTTTGTTTTATGGAGGATCAGAAGACCTCTAAATAGCCTTGTGCCCCTTACCTCTCCACTATCATATTCTGATCTGCTTCTTCCATTAATCATTACAACCTCCAGCTCCATCATCTAGAGGTCTCTTGTCCTGTGAGGATATGTAGATCATAAGACCAAAGGACGAGATCTGGATCCTGTTCCATCATTTGTCTACTTCTCGCCACATCAACTTCCATTTGACTCCTTTCTACAGAGGTACTGTAGAAAATATTAACGCCAACCATCTTCTGCTTGAAATTCCTCTCCTGTAGTGCTTTCATGAGTGGCTCTGTTCTTAATTTCATAGCTAATTCCCAATGAGCTTGAAAACAGCCTTTGCTGAATCACCGGCATCATCAGACCAATTGGTAATAAATGAATGGGTTTTGCTCATTATATTCTAAAGTATTTAACGGATGGCCACACTGTATTGTATTTAACCTTTTTGAGTATCTGCCTTCCAATTTTCTGCCTCATAAAGGTACTCAGGTTTATTTATGATGATATCGCAGAAATGAGTCTCTTGAAATGAAGAAACCACTGGGACGTCATATGTACTTTGACTGTTTTCTCTGTCCTCAGAAACAGAACATTTCCCCAGTTTATGGGGGGAGAAAACCCTCAAAAGACAGTTAAGAAGAAGAAGGTGGGTTTCATGAAGCACAAAACTCTTTTTGGTGCTGATGTCATTCTAAAGCAAGTGAAATGTGAATTCAGTTGTACAGGAGGATAGAGGGCAAGTCTGCATGCAGTGTCTTTAAAGTGGAGGTTATACATCTGCGAGTGAGTGTTTCAGGGTCGCACACTTTGCCACACAGGTGTGAAACATATGGACCTCCAAATGCTACTGAATGCCATCACAAATCAAACTGCAGCCAGCATGACCAGTGGTCAGGGAAGATGTGATTTGTAGGCTAACAACATATGAAGGGACATAATTTCCCTATTCTATGTGACCTTAGCGTAAGTCACTGAAAACTATTTTCCCCACTAAAAAATCCTCCAGCATGATTTGCAACAGGGATTAAAACACTGGGTGATATTCAAGTCAATGGACACAATCAACTGACGTTATTAATGTCAGTGAATCTGCTCTGAGCTCGAATTAGTTACTGGTAAATGCCAACTATTAAATATACTATTAAATGAAAGACTAAGAAAAAGGTTAAAAAAGAGATATACAATAAAATAATCAATCTACAGGAAAACCAGCAACAAAACTAGAACAAGATTTAAAATATTATTCATTAAAAATCTGGTTGGAATAAACTAGTTCTCGTTTGTCACCTGAGATTTAATAAAGCAGGGCAGTAGTCCCTAGAACTACTTTCTGGCTGTTGTAGCAGCTGTAATTGCATAGAGTTCAAATTGCAATGCAATGAAATACAACATAAGACACAGCAGAAGCAGCAAAAATACAATTAAAGATCAATATGAATATTGATAGATGGGCCGTCCTCCATCTTCAGCCACAAATCCCCATCCTGTTCTCACACTAGTCAACAAGACACCACAAGGAAGCCTACAAACAGGAAATGAGCACCACAGTTGTCTCCCCACTTGTGAATTCCAGCAATGGGTATAGAGAGGTGGAATGTGCCCTCTGCCTTACTTCAATTTCTCTCTTCATTGCATTTTGCTATCTGCTTTGAACTGACAATATTGTTTCATTCTGTATTGACTTGGCTGAGCAGAGCTTTCAGATAATTTTTCTTTTTCATCCTACCTGTTCCCAGTTTTGCACCCCTACCCAAAAGTATGGAGAATTTGAGGGGGCCATTCCCCTCCCCAGCTTATATCTTGTGTAAACCAGGATGGATAAAGTAGTATTTACAGTGGTACCTCAGGTTAAGAACTTAATTCGTTCTGGAGGTCCGTTCTTAACCTGAAACTGTTCTTAACCTGAAGCACCACTTTAGCTAATAGGGCCCCCCGCTGCCACCACACTGCCGCTGCTTGATTTCTGTTCTCATCCTGAAGCAAAGTTCTTAACCCGAGGTACTATTTCTGGGTTAGCAGAGTCTGTAACCTGAAGCGTATGTAACCCGAGGTACCACTGTATTTGTTTTTATTAAAAATGGTTATTTATTATAATAGATCTATAAGCAATCCTAGCAAAACAAGATACAGAATAGCATATATAATAAACAGTATTAAAAAATGACCAGATAAAATTAAAATGCTGGAAACGCTTGCTGAAACATAATGGTTTTTCTTTTATTTTAAGTGTTCATAGCATGCCAAAATCCATACCTAAATGTAGGCACTTTCCTCATTGCCACTGGGAGGGTGTTCTGTATAATGCAGGGACTACTGCCCTGAATTCACACTTCTTAGAATAAAGAGACTTGTTTAATATGCCTTGGGCACATGAGAAAACAAAAATGAAGGGTCACTTTACAATACTCTGCACTATTTCTTTATCTATATGTCCCCTTTGCATGTTACTATCAAAGAGTTTACATGGGCTATCATGTTATCTTCACAGCAACCTTGTGAGGTAGGTCACGCTCAGCAGTAGCAACTGAGCCAAGGGGCAATCAGGGAATTCTGTGCCTCGTCAAGGGTTTGAAGCTGGATCTGTGCCAATCAACTCTCAGTCAGGTGTTTGCTTATGCAGCTGCAGAAGTAAACAAATGATCTAATTGGTCAATTATTTTAATCAGTCCCTATGTGAAAAACAACAACAAAAACCTTGCAATTTTATGAAGGGAGGAGGGGAGAAAAAAAAACCTCTGCTTATCTGTGACTGGAGTTAAATTCACACTGTCTCATTTAATCAGTGCTTTGCGCTAAGACTCAATAGGAAGGTAATGGACTGCAGTAGTAGTTTTAATCAATTCGTCTTCCGCTGAAGATCTTGTTACACCTTTCTGCAATTCCCAGTGGCTTACTCAGCCGAGTTGCTCCAAGCTGAACAAGCTGATGGGGTGTTACTTTGGCCCTGTTCAGAGACATTGATGTTGCCTGAATATGTGTAGGAGAGGAAGCAGAAATGTGTGGGCAGGACTTGCTCTGTGCAATGCTCTTCTGGCATTTGCAATGAGGTTGGGGTGCTTTTTTTTCCCATAGAGGAGATTAAATACCTCAGACTGCACATACTACTCAATGTATAGAAGGGAGAGAAGGAAACACTCAGATTTCTCAATCAGGTGGAGAGACAATGCATGTTTACAGGCTTCCCTTTCAAAAGTGGGTGCTCCTCTTTCAAGCACAATGATATTGGGAAGTGGGTGTAAGTATGGTGTGTATGGTGGCACCCCCCATCCATTCTGGGAAGGTTATCTGACCATCACTCGTGTGATCAAGAACCTACCTTTCTCCATGTTCCTTGCTGTGGGGTAAAGCCCTGTGGATGTTGCTCTATTGAGCATATACAATGCCAACATCATGAAGGATATTCAGCTGAAACACCTTATAGGTGCTTATTATAGAGAATAAGGTAAAGGTAAAGGGACCCCTGACCATTAGGTCCAGTTGTGACCGACTCTGGGGTTGCGGCGCTCATCTTGCTTTACTGGCCGAGGAAGCCGGTGTACATCTTCCAGGTCATGTGGCCAGCATGACTAAGCCGCTTCTGGCGAACCAGAACAGCGCACGGAAACACCGTTTACCTTCCCGCCGGAGCGGTACCTATTTATCTACTTGCACTTTGACGCGCTTTCAAACTGCTAGGTTGGCAGGAGAAGGGACCGAGCAACGGGAGCTCACCCCGTCGAGGGGATGCGAATCGCTGACCTTCTGATCGGCAAGTCCTAGGCTCTGTGGTTTAACCCACAGCGCCACCCGCATCCCCCTATTATAGAGAATACCCTGCGGGAAATGACACCATAGGGATAATATATTACCAGCCAGAGCACATGTGGCAAGAATAAGAACACTGTGTGAATAAGAACATTTGCATCTTCCAGGAACAGGCTCACTTGCACACCTGTCGGCATTACTCAATGACTGAAGTTCATGGCATAGCTAGAGATGATGTGGGCATTATTATTTTTAATGGATCTTTCTTTAATAGAAATCACACTGGAGACTTGCAGCAGGTAGGATTAACTCACTAATTGTCCACAACCCCCCCCCCCAACCATTGTAATTTGCATTACAAGGCAAAATAGGCAGGTATCATACAAACTATTTGTCCTGATGGTTAAATGTAACATCTATGCCTAGAAGACAACAGAGGGAAAGTATGACATTTTAAAAATATAAACAACATTTTGTTGGTCAACCAAGTACAGGTTATAGCCAAGATAAAAACTGCAGTGAAATAGAAGCAGTTCTGCATGTGATGAATGCAGAACAGAAAACAGTGCCTTCTTACATCCCAGGAGACAGCAGAGATCCTGCTCTATTCATGCAGGCTTCCAATGCATTTGAAAAATGAACTACTGTTATCCATTTCCTGCATTCAGTGGTTGTCAGATTATTAACATTATCATTATTGCAATGTGCCAGCATGGGACAATGTCCAGTTAGGGTGAACATGATCTGAGATCCTTCATGTAATGCTCATCCACCACCCTCAAGGTGGAAACAGGGGAGTTCCTGCTGAACGTGTGCAGGCTTCCCATACATTTTGACACATTGGAAAGTAAAGAGAGCTTCAGCAAGTAGAGCAGACAATTGGATGACAAGAATGGCAATAGAGAAGGCAAGGCAAGTGTGTGCATTCCTGCTTCATCTTCCACACAGTTTTAACCCTGTGGATAGAGGAATGCCTGAAGAAGAGGAAGAGGAGGAGGAGGAAGAGTTTGTATTTGATATCCCGCTTTATCACTACCCTAGGGAGTCTCAAAGTGGCTAACATTCTCCTTTCCCTTCCTCCCCCACAACAAATACTTTGTGAGGTGAGTGGGGCTGAGAGACTTCAGAGAAGTGGGACTGGCCCAAGGTCACCCAGCAGCTGCATGTGGAGGAGCAGGGAATCGAACCCGGTTGACCAGATTATGAGTCCACTGCTCTTAACCACTAAACCACACTGGTTCTCAGTGAGAGCTTCTGCATCAGTAGCATTTTTAATCATTCATTTAGGGATGGGTACTAGTTGCCACATGCACAACCACCAGTGGCACCAGTGGCTTTAACTTTTAACAAAAACAGGATTCTTGAAATCAGTACAATGTACCCTAACAGGCAAAAATTTCCAACCTACATCAATGTCATGCAAAAGCAGGCAGGGAATAGCAGGCGGGAGCTTCTCACATGAATATTTAATGAAGAAATAAACCTGCCAAAGGAATATATTTACAGCCACAAGCCACATAGAACATCACAGAGATCTCACCCATGTCACTTCACTGTCAAAACATGAATTCAATCTAGTGGAAGTTTAATAAAAGAGAGCATGCCATAACGTTTACCAACCTTTACATTTCCCTCACTCTTTTTTCCCCTTTCAGGTTCACTTTAGTCTGTGGTGGGAAAATCAATAAGCAAACAAACAGTGCAATGTCTCAGAGGAAGGGTCACAACTCAGTGGTAGTGCATCGGTTGTGCATGAAAAAGGTTTCAGGTTCAATCCCAAGTAGGGTGGCAGGACTCCCTGTCTGAAACACAGGAGAGCTGCCACCAGTCAGTGTAGACATTGCCTTGCAAAGGAAACAAAACCCAGACCACAGCTTAGAGCATAATGATCACAGCTTTATTAATGTAAACATGGATCAGCAATGAGCATGAACCTACAAGTAACCCTTGCCTTGTGGAAATAACTACCAGTAAGAAATAACAGGTGTCACTAGTCCCCGTTTCCTCATTTGGCTGACACCATCCTGGCCCTAGTGCATGCACTGATTACTGCAGTTGCTGTTGCATTCCAGCTCCCACCAGCCCCAACCAGCATGGCCGATGGTCAGGAATAATGGAAGTTGTAGTCCAAAACCTCTGGCTCAGAAGGTCCCTAGCTCAGGAAAGGCTTGTCTAGATATTACCAGTGTTATGCATGGTCAGATCTGGATAAGGCGTATGCATAATCATGGGGTGCTTTGTTCTCAAAGGTTCCTGCCAAACCACGATTCTGAAGATGATAATTGTTGACTTTCATTTGGTGGCTTTGTGCTTCTGTTGGTGTTCTGTGCGTGGCTTGCATTGGCATTTATCATTGAGTGCTAAAATTGTCACTTATCTAATCATTTCCACTCTATTTACATATTTCATAGCATACTGGAAAGATACACCGTATGAACCCTCTAATAAATTACTTAGCTATCAATTGTTAATCGGCAAAAAGTCATTAGTAGGGTCTCAAACTGTGTTTGGACTTATATTCAGGATGCAAATAGTATAATATCAAGCTCAGGGTAATTAGCAAAAACTGCAATGGCACTATAAAGAATGATGGCCTTATAAAATTTTAAAGGTCCAACTTTTTCTATTAAAAGAAGGAAACTAGGGAATGTTGATTAGTTGGGCCTAGTAGCCATTAAAGGACAAGTTATTAGTGCCCTCTTCACTTGATTGTAGGATGAACACACACAGAGAGGAATTGCCATAGTAGTTGCTGAGTTCCTTGCATTATGGGCTCTCTATCTATATCACTTGGGTACAGCTTGGTTGCAGAAATGGTCTCTCCATGAAGTTAGGAACAGGAGAGGCTACAGAAACATACATTATTCAGATACAGGCACTGCATAACACTCATTCCGCCCACTTATGAAGGGAGTGGGATGGAGTTGCATGTGGACCAGGAGTGCTTTTTACCAGCTGAAATAGTTCCTGGTCCATGACAGTTTCAGTTGATCTTTATACCAGGGACCATCTTTAGTATGGCAGGACCTGCCCTGTGAAACTCCCTACCACTAGAGGTTCAGCTAGAGGTTCTAATGAAGAGAACCAAATATGAAGGTGAGAAAATGCAGTTTAAGACTGGGGAGGGAGGTTCAAGCACGGGCTTCAAGGGGGAAATGAATTTTTAGGATGGTACTGGATTTGATTCTAGTTCAGCCATGTTCATTGTCATAATTATTATGTCTCGAAAGTGTTGAAACAATAAATGCACCAAACAAGCAAGAATCAGTGCTGAGTATTATTGAGGAGGGTGTGGGAGAATGCCATAAATTTGTCATCTTATCATTGTCACTTTTAGGACTTTTAGGACACTTAATTTTATTAAGTAAGGGAATGTAGCAAAAGAAAGAAAGAAAAAAGTCCAAACTAAAGAGAAAGTAGGATTTTAAAAAATATATCTATGATAACACATAAGCATAGGGGAGGCTTGCAATCTGTTTATAATTTCAGTGCTTGCCTGATTATATGTGCGTGCATGAAGCATTTTAAGTGCCAGAAATGTGCAGACATTCAGAGCTTCATAAACCAACATTTCATTTTATCTTTATATGGGAGAAAATGCATTTGATATGCAGGGAGTCTGAATGACATAGAGGGCTGGGCTGCCTTCCTCTTTCCTCCTCTTCCATTCTCCCTTCCCCAGATAGAGGCAAAAATGAGGATTCAGAATTTTCATTTAGAGAGAGGAGAGTCATAAAACAGATCAAAGCATTTTAGGCTGACTTTAACCCCACAATTAATGCATGCCCTCTTTTACCACGGCCCCTTTCAAAACTCTGACAGCAAAGAAAGGGGAGTGGGCTTAATTATTATTATTTTTTAAGATATAGTATGCAGACCCTCCAAGTGTTGCTATTTTCCAGGGACCTCCCTGATTTGGAGAAGCCATTCCGGTTTCTCATTTGATCCCGGAATGGCCCGCTTTTCCTTAGGATGTCTCTATCTTCACTGGAGAAGTGTTGGAAGGTATGGAGTTATCTGACCCCCCCCCCCCAAGCTGTCTAATGGCAATCCTGTATAGGGAAGGTGTTTTTTTTAAAAAAAAATGTTTAATGTTTTCTTATGTTTTTATATATGCTGGAAGCTGCCCAGAGTGACTGGGGCAACCCAGTCAGGTGTCTGAGGTATAAATAGTAAAATCATCATTATGGAATAGGACGTCCCTCTTTTCATCGGAGAAATGTTGGAGGGTATGCAGTATGGAATGGTGAAATCAAACAGGCAGTTGACATGATCACTCCTAAGCATCTCTCCAGTGCTGTGGAGCACATGTGGACCCTTTAGTATTCTGAGGAGCTCTAGACTATGAAACAAGACAGAAAAAGACTAAAGCACTCCTGGATTTAAAGCTGTGAAGGATTGGGTGACTGCAGCTCTGTGGTGATGTGACTGCGCATTTGATCAAAACAGGCATACTGTACAGGTCTGAAAGCCCCCTCAAAGGAAAAACAAGAACCTGCTGCCTGTCTTTTGGCAGTCCAACAAGAGGACCTGGGTGACTGCTGCAACCTTTCTGGACTGGTTCTACAAGTGCTTCATTTGGGTGGTGATGCACTTACTGTGGGGATGATTAGGGAGACAGGAGAGGATATATTATTTAATGATACCCTTCCTAACTTGTGCTAGCAAGTTCTATATTCTAGCAGAGTTCCAAACATCCCCTTTTTTTTCATTACGCAGTGATCAGCTTGTTGCTGACTCATCTGAGTCTTACTATTAAAGATTCCTTCCTGGTAAAATCCCTTTTAATCCCTCTTAAAAAGAATAAACACAAGAATCTGATTAACATTAATATAAAAGTAGTTTACTCACAGATTCATTCAGGTTCACAGACATATCCCTGAAGGCAGGCTTAGGTTGCATAACGACTAGAACTATTCCATAGAGAAGTTAGTCCCAAGTGACTGCAACTAAGCAGTCACTTCTCCAAACACACAGCAACATACAAAATGGAGAACACAAACTGATCAGAACATGGAGGCCATGTGCTCCTCCATGCTAGTACAACAGGCCACACCCTCTTCAAGTCACATGTAGTGGAAGTCTGTCCCAACTTCTCCTGAGTGGTACAAAACATCCCCTAACATGTCCACTGTAGGAATGTTATACTTGACTGCAGTTTTACATTCCACAATTACCTGCAGAAGAAGGGGCTGGAGTTCAAACTGCTGTTAGTGGTGGACAATGTTCTTGGTTATCCACAGTGACTGCAAGTTGCACACAATGATGTCATGGTTGCCTTTTTTCCCTTCCACTCCATCCCACCTTACTCATCCAGCCTTTGGATCAAGGGGTGATCTGCTGCTTCAGGGCTCATTACACCAAGCTCACCTTTGCCTCACTGATTGATGCAATGGATGCTGATCTGGATCTTGACTGTGTGGCATTATTAAAGTCCTTCAGCATTGCCAACTGCATCACCTATGTCAAGCGTGCAGTGGATTCAATCAAGCCTGAAATTCTGAATGTATGCTGGTGCAACCTGTGGAAGCAATGCACTCGCAGTTTCAAGGAATTTCCAGGCATTGCCACTGGGGTGGAGAACTTTGTGTAGATGGTGAAGCAAGTTGGTGGTGATGGCTTTGTTGACATTATCCAGTAGGATAAGGTCTGGAAGAGCTGGAGGAACTGGTGAAATTGAGTTCCAGCTCTGCAAGCAGCGAAGAAAATATGATGGTGAGCAGGATGACTGACCCATCTGGATCCTGAAGAGCTTTTCTGAACTCTTTGGCACTCTCAAACATTGTGCACTGTGACCCCTCCATGGAACATAACCTGAAGATGAAATGTGCTATTGCAGACAGTGTGCAGCCGTAGAAGATGTTTGGCCAGCAGAAGAGAGAACAGTGCCAGGTTCCTCTACAAGACACCAGCACCAGCAGCAAGTGAATCTGACCCACAGCCAAGAACGTCAGGGTATCAGTCTTCCACTGAAACACAGCCAGGTACTTTGGAGTAGCGGTCTACCCCCTTGTCACTGTTTCCACAGCAATGGGGAAAGACCGAGAGAGACCATTGCCACCATTCACGCCAGTGCTTTTCAAGGGTTTCCCTGAGGTTTATTCATACCCTGCCTATCTGGCTGGGTTTCCCCAGCCACTCTGGGCAGCTCCCAATTGAATATTAAAAACTTTGTTAATAGGCTTTTCAGATGGTGTTCCCCACTATACGTGATTTCACGTATACATGCAGTATCTAGAAAGTAACCACCATGTAAGTGGGAAGATGCCTGTGTTCCATACTGTCCAGAGGTTTTTGACTTCCACTGTGGGGCAGGGCCTCTGGTGCAAAGACCCACTGTAACCAAGTGGCTGCACACTTTGAGGATAAAACCTTCCCACACCAGCCTAATATCCTTCAGACTCCCAGTGTCTAGCATTCTCTCTCATTTTGTTCACTTCAACATGGTTCCGACATTGCCCTGCAGCATATAGATTGTTGTTTTCCTCCTTGTGATCACATCACAGACATCAGACCACATGTTTCTGCACTGCGGAAGGCTGACAGTAATGCATGCCAGACCTCAGTTGCTTCATAAACATGCTGAACGTTGGGCACAAAATCAAACAAGCAACCACAACTCAACACATTCTGAACAGCTCCCCATCCTCCCAACCCTCAAGCTCTTACAGGTGCTAGTGGCATTCCTCATTAGAGTCCTAAGGCCATATCATTCACACAGGTAGATATTTTCACCTGAAAGTGCCGTTTAAAGTGTCAACAGCCACAAAAATCTTGTGCAGCATGTTCACACTCTGGCAGTGTGATAGCATAAATCTTATGAGAAGCTGCTATGTGCTCCTCTGAGGGCATGTTGCTAACATTTCTTTATTGAAGTTACGACAAGTTTCTCTCTCTCACTTTTGGTCTGAGCATATTCTTGTTAACATTTCTTGATATTTTTTTTTCCCCACCTGCAGGCTTTCGGTGAACTCATTAAAATGAATCTGGCATCTTTTGATTTAGTTCTGTTTGACTGGTGGGCATCTCAAATTAGAAAACTGTGACACTCAAAATGAAATAAGGCAAAAGGCAGCACCTTCTCCATAGTCAAAGAGGGTGGCCTCACCTTGTAGAACAAGCTCAGGTTCTGGCCCGGCCAAGCTGGTGGAAAAAATTCACCTACATTATGGCAATCTGAAGTTGTCGATTGTCACATTTTCTCACCCACCCCACTCCCCAAATGGTTTGATTTGTTGGAGCACTCAAGCTTTGCATGCCCAGCCCCGGAGAGGCTGGTCCTTTAGTGTGAATGGGACCCGGCTCCACCAGCCTCAATCTGCCCTCAGCCAACCCCCTCTTGCACTTTAAGGACCAACAACTCTTTCATCTCAGTGTTGCCTTTGCAGGACCCAACAATTCCCATCAGAATCCTATTGCAAACATTATACTTACTGTGGCTTTGCTAGTGTTCAATTTCTACAAAGGCTCTGGTTCAAAATATACCAGCTAGGTTTCTTGTGAATAATATGCCATGTCTTCCTACTTCCTACATTTCTGTTCCATTTCAGTTCTGGGTAAATTTCAAAGAAATTATTCTTACTTTAAAGGTCCAAGAAGCTTTGGGACCCAGGTAACTGAAGGACACCAGCACTAGCACACACAGAGAGATGCACCTCTCCAAGCAACACATCAACAAGGGATGGGAGATAAAACCTACCTAATTTGAACTTTCTGAAATGTGTGAACTGTATTAGCCCACATCTAGGTAGAAGATCTTTTGCAGATCATGGTGGCTACCTGGCCTTGCTGATGCTCCCTTTGTCACTGCTACCCATTAATCTCCCCTCCTGCTTTAGCTCTAAGGGAGACTGTGAACAAAAGAAAGAATAAGAAGGTGCCAGAGCTTCTGTGCTTCCCTGCCCTTTCATTAGGATGGAAGGGGAAGTGGGGGAAAGCAGACAGTGTTCCGTTCAGAAGGCCCTAGCTTCAACCCCTGGCATCTCCAGGAATGGTTTGGAGTTTTCTCTTTCTGAAATCTTGAAAAGGCACTGTCAGTCAGTATACACAAAACTGAGCTAGATGGACCAAAGGTCTGACTCAGTATAAGGTACTTTCCTCTGTTCCTATCTAAACGCATACCAAAAAAGCAAAACTGGAGATGGTACCAAGTATAAAAAAACAAAAAACTTTTCTTTGTCAGCTCTGCACTGTACCCAGAGTATATTTAGCAATTAAAAGTAGGCGAGACAAGACCCCAGGGAGGTTCTGATGACTTATCCTTCAACGAAGGGTGGGAATTCTTCCATGCATGCAAACTACAGATACGTGCTCCATAAAGCCATGATTGTAAGTGGCTAATTAGACTTAGGTGTGGGCTTTTGCTGCCTGAGAGAGAACAAGATCTCATTGTCATCATCTGTTCTCAAAACTCTCTTGATAGCTGGACTCAGCTGGCATGAGAAGGCATTGAAATGGGGCTGGGGACATTCAGTAGCACAGGCAACATTTTGGGGAGGGTGGGATTATTTTTAATTAGAAGTGTATAAAGTGGTTCACCAGGGACCTGGGTAGTGGCAGGCACTTGACTTCTGAATACAACCATGCCACAAGATGAGCCAACAGAGTTGTTCGCCTGGGCATTTGCATATATTTGGGGCAACACTTCTGCTTAATTTGTACTCTGGCTTTCATCACCAGCTAAATATTTACTATGCTTGGAGAGCACTGGGGAGAGAGACAGGGAAGATTTTCAGGACTGTTCCAAGATAGTCTGTGCAGGTGCCTTACACCAAACATCAACATTAATTTTATTTATTCATTTGTTTCCATTTCTAGAATATTCCTCTGAAAGGCAGTAGCAGCAGTGGGGAAATCTCCTGCCTGCAACCATTTCTCTCAAAGCACACCTACCTGCCTCACAATTGATGTCATATGTGGGGCATGTAAATATGAGGCAGGAAATGAACATCTGGAAGCTTCAAGTGCACTCCTGATTATTTCTTGGCAAATGCTATTGGCAATATAGGAAGGCAGGAAGATCTAAAGAGGGAAAATCTGACTTGGTAAGGGAAAGGAACCACAGTGGTTATCTTCCTAGCAACATTAGATGGGGGTGTGTTTTGAAAGGGGACCTTTTGTATATGCAAGGCCCCTTAGAGGGTGTTATGTATCACTGTGGTGTCAGGATGCAAGATAATTAATGCCCTCACCAACATGCTATTCCCAAATGCAGTGTTTTGCATTCATTCTTAGGTGTGAATGACAATGATCAGGCATGGCCCTACTATTAAGATAGTGTGGAACAATGGCCTCAGGCCACAGATGCTGGAGGGCAGGCAGCAGTGATGTGCACTTCTGTTGGAGGGCAGAACTCTGAATGCCACATGGCTGGTCTTGGCCCTCCCCTTAACTAGCCAACTGCCTCAGATGTGGCATTATCCCATTGTCAGGACTGAAGTAAGATCCAGATGTGAGTCCAGTCAGCTTCCATGCATGGAATGGGGAAGAAGTGCCATCTTGGCCATCATCTCAAGGAGCAAAATGCTTTGGCCAGCACTGGCAATCATGCCCTTGAGAAACTTGAGGGTTAAATAGCTTTTGTCTGCCCCTGGTGATACCAGACATTCAGAATCAAGTCTGGTCCTGTCTGCTTAGTCCCACCTCAGCTTTAGTTCCTTGGTCATAGCAAATAACAGAATGGTGTGGGAGTGGAGCCTAGACTGCACATACAGCCAAACAAGGTGATAGAGTTCTAAAGCCATAGCGTGGTTTCTGCCATTTTAGACTGCAGGTGAGGAATTCCCCAAATGAAGAACTCAAAAGAACCGCTCCCATGAAAAGCCTAGACCAACCTGGTTCCTACTCTGCTGCTATTCTATTTGCTGGGTGTGTTTGATAGGACTATGCACCAGATCTGGCCAAATCCCAGGTAACAAACTGAATTGGGTCAATTCAGATCAGCCTGGGATTTAGCCAGGATGGGTTATAACATCTCTGGATCACCCTGGGCCAGCTTGGTCAATGTGGAACAATTTGGGGCTGTCAAAAGGCAGGGTAGTTAAGCAGCAGTGGGTGGGGGAGGAAGGTTGAATCCTGATCTTTGCATTGTTCTGCAGGACCAGCATGTTCATTATTCAGAGCCTGTTGACAAAGCAGCACCCAGCAGCATCAAACACAGAATCTCCTTCTTCTTGGTGTATAATTAATTAGGGGTTTAAATCTTAAATAAACCCTAGGTCTGGAACTCAATTGATGTGATGGCTCCCCTCAAGTGTGCAAAAATCCTGTCTGCCAGCTTACAACTTGGCCACAGTATTTTGCAGAATGTGAAGACCAGGTGAATCAGACAGGAGTGGATGGTCCTTTTAATGAGATGTTTCTCACATGGTGATTTTATATGTATCTGAGTTTAAAACAACAACAAAATTTTGGTTTACATCTGCTGTATGATTAAAGAACGACACCTGTATGATTAAAGAACGACTTCTTTCTTTCTTTGTCAGATTCATGGCTGCCAGCCATGATGACTATGTTCTGCCTTCTCTGAATGCCAGCTGCTGGGAATCACAACTGGGGAGATATTTGTTGCCTTCAGGTCCACAGGCAACTGGTTTGACACTGTGAGAACATGACTGTCGACTGGATGGGCCTTTGGCCTGATCCAGCAGGACTCTACTTGTGTTCTTACAACTAAAATTGCAAATATGTGAAGGCAAACTTGATGATCTGTTCTGCACAAAATATATCATCGCCTGACATAGTTGTGGGGTAAAACCTACTAAGATCGCATCACCACTACATGCTGCATTTAAATAGGAGCTGTGTGAAAGTAAAAAAAAATAATTTCAAGGGGATGGGAGAAGCTTATAGAGGACTCATTCCTTGTGGACTGTAGCTCAAGATTTGCTTTGCAGACTTTGTTTAAACAAATAATACCCGCTTCTCTTCCATTGTCTCTCTGCACTGTAAACATAAGTCAGAAATATTATGATGATAGGGGCAATCAGCAGGAAATTTTCAACATCCACATTTAAATAAAACATACTAGGAAAAGTCCAATACACTGGAGATTTCATGTGCCAGTTCCTTTTAGTCAAATAGTTTTGCAGAATAATATATCACCAAAGCCTCTCATCCCCTTCCAAATCAAGAAAGCGAGGATCGTGCAATAAAGAATTGGAAGCGACAGTTCAGAAAGCAGAATTGAGACGGTTCCTACTTAGAAATTTGAGAGGCAAGAGACGAAATACACTATTAAGGGGCTGTTTAAAGCCCACAATCAGTTTCTGCCTTGCTATTTTCATTTTTTTTAATGTTTTGAAATTATACTTTCCCCCCACCCCAAAGCTGTGTATATATAATGCTGAGATATCAGTGTCACAAAGAAATGAATGAAAAGGAAGGCGGCAGAAATTGCTTGATGATGTGGTTACACAAATTGTGTGATAGAATTTTTTCTTCCACTCTCGGTGGAAGTATAGTATAATCATAAACCAGTATAATCATAAACAAGGCAAGCACTTAGGATAAAAGAAAGCAGGGCTCTTTAACATGTTAATTCTGTTTACCAGTTCAGACTGATTTTCTTCCTCCTCTTTTTTTTTTTTTTTTTTTGGTAATAGTCTGTGTCTGTTGGATAGGTATATTTATATCCAATGCCACATAAGGCTGCTACTTGACTGAGCAAATTAAACATTTTGGATGCAATTTCTTGCTCCCCTGTCTCTGGGTTTTTCCACACTTCCTCTTGTCCTGCCGAATTCCCCCAGGGAAAACTGCTCTTTAGCACTCAATCAGAGCAAACAGCAATTTCAGTTTCCCCCAGATTGCCATTTGTTCTGAACTACTGCTAAAGAGATGGTTTTCCCTTGGGAAGGAGTGGGGCAAGGGGAAAACTGTGCACTCATGCTTTCTAAGCATGGCAAAAGTGGAAGTATGGATGAGCCACATCCCTCTGTATGCATGTATACTAGGGGCTATGCACCTGTTCACGCTGCTTGCCAACCCTGTCTCCTCTTCATTTTTTTTTTTAATAATTTTTATTGGGTTTTTACATTTTATAACAACAAACACACACACAAAGACAAGAACACACAAACACACAAATACAATTACATACCCTAATTTTCTTTACCCACTTTCATTGACTTCCCTCCACCCCCTCCTCTTACATCCCAGTTCCAAAATTAATTCAGCAAGTTCTTACCTAACCTCTTAAAGATATTCATATTGTTTTTAAAAATTAAATTCTTTTTGTTTATCTATATTCAACTTATCCAATTCTCTTATAATCATTAATTTCTTTTTTTTTTAAGGTCGATCTAACTTCCCCTCCACAAATTTTCCTTTTATTATATTAATTATAGGTCACATTGACCAAGTAAAACAAAACATAACATTTTATAGTTCTATTCTCTCCCCCCCCGCCCCGGTTTCTGTCCCTTCCCAGACAAATGTCCAAAAAAAACAAACAAAAAATAGTTCTTAGCCCGGATTCCTCACGTCCGAGGCGTCTGATTCTCTGTCAGTCCCTCTCTGCCAACTATGTTGGTAGTCCTCTTTGTTGGTCCTAAGACCCCGAAGGAGTTCAGTCAGAGTCACATCACATTTTCTTTCATCCAGAATGTTAAAGAGTGTTTGCTGCGAAAGACCATCTAGTTTTCCATACTCAAGAGGAAAGTCCCAATCATGTTGCTTTATTCTTTTTAGTTTTAATATTCCAAGTACTCCAGGGACTTCTCTCTTCTTCTTTCTCATCTTTCGCAGGTTTGTAATCCAAAGGTCTTCTTGCTCCTGCTCTAACAATGCAGATTCCTGGTTGATATTTTCCACTTGTAGTATCTGCACTCCTTCTTTCTTCTCTGTCAATTCCAAAGGCATCTCTTCCTGCTCAGCTGCAGAGTTTTTATCATGCGTCTCCTTTGTGCATTCAGCAGAGTTGTTTGTTTCAGAATTCAAGGTCATAAAAACTTTACTCAGAGCCATACTCTGCTCCTGCAGGATTCCCACGAGAAAGAACATTTTTTCTATCTCCGCCAGTAATTTTCCCTCTGCAGCCATTGTAATGTCACTAATTCCCCCTAGGGGGCTTTCAGTTATTTAGTAGTCCTTTTCCAATAATCTGTTACTTTGTTATTATCAATACTTTGTTTCCAATCGCCTCAGTCCAAATGTATCAGCTTTAATTCCAAGAGTTGTTAAATAACAAAATTCTTACTTTGTCCGCCCGTTTGACAGCTTCTTTGACAGCTGTCAAACTCCTTTCACTTCTTCCTCCGGCACCCAAATAGGACACTCCCGGGTTTTTGGGGGGGATTACACACAAAGTTCCAAAACTCCCTTTCTCTCCAGCACAAAATCTTCTTCTATCAAATTTGTGAAAAACTTTTAAATCATCAAAACAGTATTCATTCCGCCTTAATTCTCCGTTCCTTGCTTTAAATCGTCTATAAGTAGAGGGGGTGCGGACTTCCCTTTAACACATCCCCCGATCGTGCCGAATTCACAGGATAAAATTTTTAAAGTCCAAATTCCACTACTCACGGGTCCTTTGTTATCCAGTCCAAATTTTGGGAAGAAAGTCAGCGCTCTCCGGCCATGGCTTGCGGCTTCACTCCACTGAGGTAGCGGTCTACTCTCAGCACCACGCCACTCTCCGTACCCTCTCCGCAGCCTTTAAAAAGGCTCTTCGTGGGTCGGGGAGGGCGCTTAAGGTGCCCACCGAGTCACCAAGTCCGCAGGCTTCCGTGCCTGCGGTTTCTGAGGGTCCCCGTGTCGCCGGCACAGCAAGACCCGTCCTCAGTAGAGCCGATTCCCTCCGGAGCTCGGAGGGAATCCGCCATTAGCCGTTCGCGCTAACCCGGAAGTCTGATCCCCTGTCTCCTCTTCATCCTCTGCCAACCAACCCCTTCCTTTTACACCTGGCCAACTCCTACTTCCCCTTTACAGGTTCCCCAGACCCCAAATGCCTTACAGCTTACTCCAACCCCTTCCCCCCCTTTACCTTTTCCCCAAACTGCCCCCTAATCCCCAGCAGTGGCAGTGACATGGGGATTGTTGCTGCTACAGTAGATTCATTCACTTCCACCCTATTGTTTCTCCCCTTCACCCCCTTCCTGCACCCACTGCCAGTGGCGTAGCATGGGGGGTGCAGGGGGGGCCGGCCGCACCGGGTGCAACACCTGGGGAGGCGTGCTCGCACTCGCAGCTCTCTGCCCCTACCTGGCAGAGTAGCCTACCACGGGTTAGGGGGCGCAAATTACTTGCCTTGCCCCGGGTGCTGACAACCCACGCTACGCCACTGCCCACTGCCACCAGTAGTGGTTAAAGGGGGAACAGCAGCAGAGCAGAGCAGGATGGTTGCTGGGAGCTCCCCTGGCCTGGCCTGTCTGTTCCTCTGCTTAACTCCTGAGCCATGAACACCCCACCCACACACTCCACCTGCCTCTGCTTGCTTGCCTCAACTCGTCTGTCTGGGCTGTCCATCTGCTGTTCTGTCCTTATGCTGCAGTTTGTGTGGCTGCCCATGGGTGTCCACGCAGACTGCAGTGTGACGACAGTCTTACAGTTTTATTATATGCTATTATACATGTACATATACACACACACACTCTTCCTCATTGAGTTTGATTTATAATATTTATTTATTTAATCGGAGTCCGACTAATTGAGCAATTAATTTTTTATTCATGTTTTTTATTTGAACATGTACTTCCTGGAAAATGGAACTTTATCACCAGCTGACTGGAACAGGACTCAAGAGAGCTAGCTTCAAATTCCTAGCGAGCCTTAAAGTGCACTGAGAGACCTTGTGCAAGTCACACACTTTCACTTTAACCCACCTGACAAGGTTGTTGTGAGGATTAAATGTGCGAAGCATGCACACCACCCTGGGCCCCTTAGATGAAAGGTGGGATATAAATGTAATTAATCGTAAAAATGTCTCCCAGAATAAGGACTGGAGAAAAAGCAAAATCTGATAACTTCATGATTAAAGGTGTGATTGTGTGACTTACTTCTGATGATAAAAAAAAAATCAGAAGGGAGGCATGCTTGCCATTCTTAACACACCATTCGAGTTTATATAGAACAATAAAGGGAAAATTAAAACATTCACAGATTTCCAATTTTCTTCTGACCAAGCAATAGATTATTTTTTCCCCTATGGTTGCTAATTTTATATTGTACACATTCTGGGTTGATGACATATTTATCTCCTGATTGTCTATTGATGATGAATGGGTAGGAGCCAAACCGTTAAAATACACATAAGCCTACAGTATAATGCAGTGTAATATGTAATTTGATTCACTCTACTTAGAACCAATGGCAATTTAGTCATGGATTTTAGTTTTAATTGCTCTCTTTGTCAATGTGATGAAGATTACTTAAATCTGAGGGGTCTTAGTCAACCAATGTTGCATCTGAAATGGCATTTCATTCTTTATTGACATAAATACTCTCCAACCAATTTAAATAGCAAGACTATATACGGCGGTTTTATTCAATTTTAGGGAGTCTTAACAAAATAAATAAATAGGGCTTACCATGTCTTCAGGCAGCTACTACACAATGACTGTAATGAAGGTTCTGTATGTCTCCCCTTCAATTTTAACATTATTGTTTTCCTAACTTTGCAATCATATAACAAAATAAAAACACAGATTCATACATGAATCAAATAACTGGATTTACGGATGTTTGGGAGGGTGGTTGTGGGGGTTTTGAGGGGGAGTGTGGTTGAAAGTAAAATGTACTTAAAGCAGTATATCAGTTGTAAAGATCACAACTAGACCAAATTTCTCAGTACTCATTTAAACAAACCTGTAAAGAAGACCATTATTATTATTATTATTTACATTTTACTGATGGAAAAAGGGAGGTTATGTATAGTCAAGATTTTTCAGAGAACAATTTTCTGAAGTTTGGAATGTTTTCTTTTTTGAGCTCCTCATGAACATTAGTTCTCCCTTGAGGAGTATTTAGTGAAATCCCCACCATGACCAATTTTGGAATTCATGAATTTTGAGCACAACTGTGTATCCCATTTTAATATTGCTTTATATTATGTTAATATTGAAGGAAGAAGTAGGTTGGGCCCTTACTCTTTCTAGTATTCTACATACTGTCCCTGGCAGTGCTTTTTTTCTGGGGGGATGCAGTAGTAAGCATACCCGTAAACATTTTGTGAATCTTTGTACTTTTGTCCATTTACTGTATTTATTTTTTCCCCAATTTGAACTTTAAAATGATGATTTTCTTGAGTCAAAATTAGAGAACCCCTAAACATTTTTTTAAAAGAAAAAAAGCACTGGTCACTGGTAACCCAGTATTGTGGCATTGTGTTGCCCCACATCCTCCACTGACCCATCAGCCGGATCCTGCAGCCAGTGGGAGAAGCAACAGCCTCTCTCACTGGCTGGGAAAACTTTGAATTTGGTCTGCTTGCACATTGACCAATAGCTGTTGGACCTAGACGTGGGCACATTCAGGAGGTGGAAAGGGCTGAGTCCCTTTAGGACTCTGCTCCCTGGGAATAAAAAGAATGTTGGTCTCTTATCTGTCACTGCACACTCACTTACTTGACCCACCATCCCTGTGGTTAGGCTGGCACCTACCCATCACTGGGAGTAGCATTTGTATTTGACATTGCTTATATCCATGACATTGACATGGATTACATCAGTTGCTGCATTCAGGGCCAGGGAAGAATTTACCTTCAGGTCAGTTGGCCAACCTGGGGGAGCCTGCATGCTTCATAGCAATTGTCACAACTTAGGCAGGTAAGGCATTGGGTAAAAGCCTTAGTCATGGTCACAGGTGTCTGGGAGCAGGTTATAAGTTTCTGCCTGGCCCTCCAAGGATATCCTATTAAAGGGATCCTGGAGGAAATGCTTTTGTCTGGAAGCCCAGATGGGGGCTAAGGCCATTTCACTCCTCCAAAGATGTGAATCTATTTGACGTTAGTCATAGGAGTCCCTTACGACTGGCTCGACATATTGGAGAATCAACCAGCAGGCAGGTTGGTTGATACAGGTTATACACAGTGCTTAAGCCCAAACCCCTTGCCTTGTAATCAATAAAATTCTGGCCAAATTCAAACCAAAAGAATGTGTCACGAATGTGTCGATCTTGTACACAGTGCTGTCTGGTGGGCTCATGATGCCTGGGCATGAAATTATTCTCCTTAGTCCATTGCTTGCTTTCTCCCAACACCACTAGCAAGATTGTACAATAGATTTCTACTGAACATTAACTGAGCCAAAAATTCTCCTAAAAGGGATTTTGGAGGGGAAAGATCTGATAATTTCTGAGATTATCAAAGAATATGTGACAAAATCCCTCCCCACAAAAATCATGACCCACAAATAACTATTTCGGGAGGTCATTTTCATTCAGCCTTAGACTTATGGCTGGGGGATGATGGCTAGTTGAAGCCATTTAGCAAATTAATCACCAAGGTGAGATCTGAACTGAAGATTTCATGGCTGACAGCACAGACCTTTAGCCCCAGGGTGGGAAGCTTCAAGAATGGGGGTGAATGTGGACCTCCAGTCCTCTCTGTCAGGTTCCTGAGACTTTCCCAGGCCATACCCCTCACTGACTCTGCTTCACAACCACCCTGAGTCTTTATCCTGGCTGGAAAGTGTTCTTCAACTCCAGAATGCATTTTGCTTGCCTGGGTGGAAGCTAGAAAGCGGTGTGTGTGTGCCTTATTGCAAAAAGATAACATTTTTATCAATTCCACCCACATTTTCCTCTAGTACCTGTTCCAAGTGCCACTGGTGCCAACTATAGGGGGCCTGAGTGCCCACACAATTTTTGTTGTGATGCTCAGCACCCACACAGCGAGGCCTCCAACTCAACTTGTGGTGCCTCACGAAGCACCAGAAGTTGCACAGAGGTGGCGTCTGGGGCCTTGTGGGGCCTTGGAGATGGAGCCTGAGGCATCACAGGGCCTCAGACATGACTTCTGGGGTCCCCGTTACTGCTGTGGTGCATGACAGGACGTCACGACATCACGGGGCAACATGGCAGCAGGATGTCACATTACTTCACACAGCGATGGGCACCCACAATCTGGGGCCCAAGTCAGTGCTCCTGTCGAGTACTGTTAATTATCACTGAGGACCAAGCAGGAGAATTATAAAACAAATAACTTTATTTAAATGAGCTTTCTTTAAATTCCCTATTCTCTCTGACCCTCCTGCTCTCTCTATAATTTCTGTACTTGATGGTAGCTGTTCCCTTAACTTGTGCCTCTGTGTCACTGAGTTTCTCTCATAATAACCCTCTTAATTAGTTCTATGTACACTGATACACTGCCCAGCATAGGAGCCAACTCCTAGGGGCCAGGGTTCCTTCAGCACCCAATAAAATATTTGACACCCTCCCCCAAGTTGCAGGTACTATCTGTTGAAATGCACAAGGAAGACTTTATTTTGGTATCAAAAATTTTATTAAATATTTTTTAAATAATACAATAAGATGAAATAAACTAATCTAAATAAAAGCAGAAAAAAGAAAGATGGGGTGGGGACACAGAGTCCTCTTTTGAAGGTAGATCTTGTCTCACACGAAAAATGGTGGACTCTCCAAGCCCTCCTCTGGGAGCTTTTCTTTCTTCTCCCTGTATCTCACGCTGGGAGTTAGTTCTTCCCTTCCTTGCCTCTCACTCAGGGTCCCTCCACAACCCATCCACCACCTTCCTATGTATGTAATCCTTGGACCCAGAGCAGAGGACACCAAAAGAAAACAGAAGGGAGGGGGAGAATAGGAACTAGTTTGTTGAACAAAGCTGAAATTCATGTTCATTGCTCTGCCCACATTTGCTGAAGGTTACCTAGGAGGGACTGTGCCTTTGAACCAGAAAAGGTTCCACACCTGCTGGTCTACAATGATTGACAGTGGTTCTCCATGGATTCAGCAGAAGTCCTCTCAGATCTATCTGGAGATGCCAGGAACTGAACTTGGCATCTTCTACATTCAAAGCATGTGCTCTACCACTGAGCCAGAACCTCTACCCTATACACCCTTGAAACCTACCTTTCATAAGCAGAGCAATACTTAGATGCTTGTCAGTACATAATTTGGAATGCTCTCTTTTCTCTGCAGCTGATTTTGTTCCTGACTTCAAGAAAGAGAAAAAGAGGGAAGAGAGGTAGCAGTAGCAAAGGAACTTGCTCATCAGATAAGTGTGATCAAAGAGGTAGCAAAACCAGAATCATATTTTGCTCTGTGGAATGATTTTTTTAAATATATATACTATGAAAAATAATATGAAATTCCCCTCCCATGCACCAGAAAAGTATGTTTCATTTTTGGGGGAAATAATAGTGTGTCAGGAATAGAAAGAATGCAGTTGACAGGTTGGTACTTGTGGGGGCCAGTATTTAAATTTGCAGGTATTTGTGTTCAACAACAAGCCACTGAAAAGGGTCTTTGTAACAAAGAGAAAAAATGTTAAATTATTCTCAATCAATCAAATTTTATGATGCAGTCACAGACCCATTTGTGACATTATTTTGGTGTTGAGCAGTTCTCCACTTACAGTTTTATACTGCAAAGTTTCATAATAAAAAAGAGAGAAGAGAGAGATTTCAAACTCAGATTGTTCTTGTAGCTGAATTCATTATGCACTGCACCACAGAGACCTTTTTTTTTGCATCTGAGTCAAGAGCATCATTTTAAAAGCTATCTAGCTTGAACATTTTAGAATTAGAGTGATGTGTTATCAGAAATTACTCTGCCCACATGTCTAGTTGCTTCATTGTTCCACCAAGTCTACTGATTATACTCAGCCCATTCTTGACAAGCATTTCAAATGCACCCTTAGACTAGAGGCCGTAGAAAGCTGGCCTGGTATTTGTGCTAATAATACTCATGTTGGGCCTTCTGCAAAAGCAGTTTAGCATGAGTCAGAATTTCACAGTTGCTATCCTAGAAAAAATAATGGGCATATCTTTAGACAATTATTTTCACACTCTAGGTAACGGAGGACAAGTAAAAAACAAAACAAAAACCACCCTGCATGCTGACTCTTCAGCCTCTGAAGATTTTTCAATTCTTGTTTTGTTGGGCTGCTGCTGCAGAAAACTCACTCTTGGCTTTGTAGTGGAGGTCATTGAGGAAAAGATGAAATGTCAGACACCAAAGCTCACTTCATTCAGCACCTTCGCATGTTGAGTGTTATTGCAGAAAGATCTTGAAACAAGCCTGCAAATGTTCCAATAAAGCAGGTCAGCGTGATTTCATTCTAAGAGATGGTAAGAACAAGAAAGTTAAGCAAACTCCAACAAGTGAAATCAACTCAAATGCTTTAAAGGGGGGGGGGATAAGTAAACACCAACTTTTATTTCATGCAAAACCATCACTCTTCAAGAAACAAAGCTTAAAAGGGGGTGTAACCAGATGCTATAGAGCAGGTAGACATCAGTATTCTTGAAAATTGTTCTGTAGATAATGGACATTGTTGGTGGGTGCAGCTTTTTAAATACCTGCAGCACTGAGATACTACAACAGCTGCCAAAATAAGTTCCATGGTTTTACAAAACTCATGAGC
Source organism: Podarcis erhardii (assembly GCF_964252035.2). Lineage (NCBI taxonomy): Eukaryota > Metazoa > Chordata > Lepidosauria > Squamata > Lacertidae > Podarcis > Podarcis erhardii. The sequence goes on from NC_138504.1 coordinate 13,220,649, forward strand.
AAAACTATGATGGTTCATGGCGACATTTTGTTAGTCCATGAATGTTTCCAATGCTTGATGGAAACAACAGACCTGGATATCTATCATGTTATGAAGAATAGACATTATCTTTGGCAGAAGAAAAGGCTAAGGAGTAAACCTTACACAAATCCAGAGTAGAGTTCCTAAGGCAGTTGGATGGCATCTTGTATGCCTCCTTCCAGCATCTCCTGCAGCCAAACTGGCGCCAAATGTATTGCTTTGCTTTCCTTTGTTTCACAACAGGAAGGTCGAGGGTCTTGTTGTCTGGGCAGCCTAGCACCTCCATACACACTTCCTAGGCTTCTGCCACATGGAGGTCACTTTGGTGCTGCACATGCAGCAAAAACAACATGGGAGGCAGCAATTGTGAGTTATAAGCTCAACCTGATTGGCGTAAGGCATGAGCACTATGGGTTGCCTTTGTCTGTGGGAGAGATCATTGTGTCTCACTGGTCAGCAACTGTCTGCCTTAAGCTGGGCAATCCCCAGTCAATAAAGTGCTGACCTGCCATGGACTGCCTGCTTCAATGGGTGCTTGGAGCTCAGAGTATCACTCAACAAATGGTCTGAACTTCTGCATCAGGCAAAAAAGAAAATAAGCCAATCATTTTGTGCCTAGCAAGCTGGAATGTCAGGACGATGTATCCTGGCTTATTCACCAACCTGTTGCAGGTCAGTGACTCAAAGAAGGTGGTCCTTATTGACCTGAAAACACTCAACACTGACATTGCCACTCCGCAGAAAACCAGATTTGCTTCAAATGGCTGCCTCTGAGAGAAGACCAACACCCTTTTCTGGCTAGGAAGGCATCTTGAAGAACCGTGTATTCATCACTTCTGGGTTGGCACCTCCAGCAATGGCAGAGTTCCTCCGATCGGGAGGAATTTGCTCTGTGGAAATCAGGGTCTGACCGCCACGGCGAAGGCAGAGACCCACTAAAATCACAGGCGGAAGAAGCTTGTGAACGTGGGATTCAGCTGGCACCCTTTGCGTCTCCCCTGCTCGCGGGGAAACCCAGTTTTGGGGATCCGGAGCGACGTGGGGTGAGTGGTGCGGTGCTTCGAATTGACTGCTTTTTTCACGGAGTGAAGCCACATTGCTGTTGCTGGAGAGCGCTGACTTTTTCCTGTGGACAATTTGACTTTAAACAACTACCCGTGAGTAGAACGGAAAATTGGATTTACAAAAGTCTTAATTTGGTACTGAAATGGGAAGGTTTCAAACAGGAAGTCCGCCTTCCCCTTTTGTAAATAGATTGAAGCAAAGAAGCTGCAAGCTAAGGTCTTGGAAAGCCTTATGTAAAGGATTAAACTTCCATCGATTAAAATCATTAAACCCCCCTTGGAAGCAGGAGAAAAGGGGGGAAATTTTGGATCGTGTAAGCCTGCAGGAGAGAGTGATAAAAATTAAATTACCACTGCTCTGAACCTGGAAACGGGCTGCCAGTAGATTGAAGTTTTGGGAGAGTTCATTGACTGTGAATAAAACATGTTGACAGTTAGTTAAATAAGAGAAATATATTGTTTCCATTGTCCTCTTCTGCTTTTAGAAGGAGGAAAAGTAACTGAAAATTGAAACTAACTTTACTTTTTGAACTGTGCTTGAAAGGATTGATACAAGTGGAGACTGTTTCCCTCTAGAGGGAGCTTTGGAAATTGTTACAAGAGTGGAGCTGGGGAATCTCCAGCTGCAGGATAAGAACTGTGAGAATCAGGGATTGACCTTGGACCATTTAAGAATGTCGACAGGAGAAGCCTTAGTGAATGCATTTTGTAAGATAAGCTATTTGTTGGAACAGCTTCATAAGAAGACCAATGTTATGACTACTAAAATTGATAACTTGGGACAAAAAGCGATTAATCTGGGACAAAAAGTGAGCACCAATACAGAAATTATTCAGGATTTGGTACAGGAATTTACTTCAGCAGAACAAATTGTGGAGAAGGAGAAGGAGAAAGTTGTTGTTGTTGAACCTAAAGTAATACAAGTGGGAGCCTCAGCCTTACAAAGGCAAATTGAGGACTATAAGTTGAGGCCTTTTATGATTGAACCTAGAAAAAGTCAGATTTTGAGGATCGGAGCCCAGCCTGGACTGGAGAAGGAAAGCTGGAAAGATCCCTCCATGCAGGGATTAACTGACTTTTGGGACATGGACTTGGGTCAGGAGGAGACTGGAGTTCTGGGGGCCTTTGGATTTGGAGGAATCTTGAAACATGTCCTGAAATACTTTATGAATCTTAGCTTTAACTATGGAAATCTGGCTGACCTGTCGAGAAGGAATAAAAATATTGTTAGGCCGGAGTTTCCCCGAGATCTGCTCTATAGCATCAAAGAATATGAAGAAGACCTGCAGAAGAGACTTGGAAAAGAGTTAAGAGCCTCGGACATAAGATCTCCAGGTTGATGGACTGTATGGAGTTGACGGAAGTGACTGGCAGAGTCCGAGACCGGGGAGAGGAGATGGTGGAAGAGGATTGGAAAATTTAAAGTCTGTATATAGAAATACTGTAAAATTAATGAGTGATAGAAAAATGTTGGAATGAAATTTTATGGCCTGAGTAGAAATGTTATAAGGAGTTAAGCTTAAATATGTATATTAGTTTTAATGGAAATAAGATTAAAAATATGTTAAGATATTTATATGACAGGAAATAGAGAAAGATGGAAAGGAATTGCTGAAACAATTAATAGAAGTGGAATACAAAAAGGGAGGTGAGAGGAGGTCGATGAAACAAGAGAATGAATGATAGAGTATGGAAAAGGTATGATGTATGCTTTTAAATTGTTTTTGTTTTGTTTTGTTTTGTTTATTGTGTTTAATGTGTTAAGGTTGTGTTTTGTATTGTTTATATATTGTATTGTATTGTTTTTTTCTCTTTCCTGTTTTCTTTCTCCTGACTTTTTTCTTTTTTTCTTTTTTGTAAGCTTTAAAACTAATAAATATTAATTTAAAAAAAACAAAAACCCGTGTATTCATTACTTAGGCTTCACAGTTGGAAACACCCTTCTGTCTGCAATAGAACCACCAACTGAGTGTTCAAACTGCTTGCTTTCACTCTGTGTCTCAAGTACCTCCACTCTGGTTAACATCTTGAGTGTCTATGCTCCCACTATGTGCTCTGACATACAAACCAAGGACCAGTTCTATGAGAACGTAGACCAGGCTTTCAGGAGGAAATGAACATCTATTCCTGCTGGAAGATTTCAGTGCCAGAGTTGGGAAAGATCATCACACATGGGACAACTGCATAGGCCCTAGCTATTGGCAGCATGAATGAGAACAGACAAACGCTGTTTTAGTTGTGCTTGTATCACAACCTCTGCATCAAAAACACATTTTTGCCGATACATTTGTTCAGCTCAGATTGATGGAGAGATTACTGGTTATGGTGGAGCCCAGGTAGAGAGCACAGCCCCACCTGGCTCTGGCAGTGAGGACTGGGCTGGCATGGTAGGCTCCGTTCACCCTCCATACCCCACACCCACCCAGTGCATGCACACGCCTGTTCATACCCTGGGCACTGGCAAACACCTCTACACCACTGACTTCCTCTGCCTTCTGCATTTTGGTACTGCCCATTCGTTTGTCTTTTTCTTCAGATTCAATCAGCACCACTTCTCAGAAAAAGAGGTCACTATTCTTTCTCTTTACACTTTACACTGCTCTCTCATTCAGAGAAGGCAGTGTGGCATGAGGCTCCAGGGACAAAGAGTGCCCCCCCATTAGGCCATGCCTTTGGTCTTTGGTCCTTCCTCTAATCATGACCTCATTTTATATCACACCTGTTTTCCATTGGGTACAGCAGGGATAGCCAACATGGTGCCTTTCAGTTTTCAGTGGGCTACAACATCCACTCTTCCTTTGTGGCTGGGTCCAGCATCTGGTGGAAATTGTGTTGGCTACCCCTGAGTTGCACAGATTGGTTGACAGTTCCACTACAACTCTGTGCTGCCCTTGTGAATTTACCATGTACTCCTACCAGAATAGACAGAGTCATTCAACTATATCACATGCTAATCCTAGTTCCTTATGGTATTGTGTGACATTGAAATATAATATTACCAATAGTGGGTAAACTCATTATTTTGTTTTATTAAGATCTCTAACAATCTCTAATATGGTAGCTCAGGTTGGTTTGTGACAAAAACGGAAATACTTCCTTGGCCTCAAGGGCTCCTCATGCAACTATATCCCCCTCAAAGAGAGACCCTTTCCCCACTTACACTATATCACCACTATTACCCTTAACCTTTCTGTTAGAATCCTAGGGTCTCAGACTCCTCAGAGATTAGTATTTTTCGTTACTGTCTTGAGGCTTATGAGCCACCTGGAGGAATCTGGAGGCTTGCAGTGTCCTATCATACCCCATACTGACTTTCAGCCCATCCTGGCTGATTACTGACTGGGTTACACATGAGCAAACATCCAGTGTTAGCAGCTTTCTTCTCCCTGGTGTACAATGTCCCTGTAAATCTTTCTCTAGATCCCACTAAACCAAACCATCCTGCCTAACTCAACATTTCAAGGGACTATTATATTCCTTAAAATCTAGACTGCCTTTATTTTTCAATGCCTGCTCCTTGCCCACTTGACTTAGGGATTGGGATCTTTCATAGATTGGTGGGTGGGTGGGTGAGCTGATGTATGCATTTACCCAATGATTAGGTATATTATGCTATTCTATGCTTGTCAAAATTCTTATCCACCCCACTGAAAGTGGAATGGCTTGCAAAGTGTCCATCAGGGGCTAAGGACACCTTTCCACTTTGCCCAGGAAAAAATGGATGAAAGGGGTTTGGTGAAGGGCTGCAACTCAGAGGTACTTGTACAACATTTGCTTAGAATGGAAAAATCCCAGGTTGAATCCACAGCTTCTCTAGGTAGAGCTGAGAATGTCCTCTTTGACCCTAGAATCAGTGTAGACAATAATAAGCAGCTTCTTGTGTTCAGTTCTATAGGTTCCAATTGACATTACCCAAACTGACAATCCCAATATAGGTACCAACAGGCACCAACCAATGACACTATCAACAAGAAACATCCACAGGGTACAAACAGGGGGAGGGAAAGCATGTCTGCTTCAATAGGCCACATGAAACACAACACTGCTTGCTTATAAGCCTATAAATAGATCAAACTATCCAAAGTTGTTCCTTTTGCTATCTACTTTTGGTGCTGTTTGCCTGAAGGGGAAACAATTTGGAAAATTACACAATCTTCCAATTTGTCAGACCTGTGTGATGGTGTCCATAGAGTATTATCTCATCAAGATAAACAAACACCTGCAAAGAGTTGGCAGCAAGTCTGAAAACATGGCTAAAGATAAGGCCACAATCAATTGTTGTTAAAACTGGCTTTAAAGGTGATTTTCATTGCTGTGATGTCTCATCATAGGGAACAATCAAAACTAGCAAGCTGACTCCCAAAGTGGTAGAGTAAAATGATGGCTGTAGCAGGTGAAACTAACGCAGGGCATGCCAGACAATATTTAGGTCAAAAGTTGTGTTTGAAATTCTGGGAGGCAAGCTTTGGAACCAGAGCAGAAGTCTTTTTTTGGGTTTAGTTGTGAGGGATAATCAGCACGCTAATCCAGCCTTCCCCAACCTGGTACCGTCCAGATGCTTTGTACCCCACTTCCCATCATCCCTGACCATTGGCCTACCTAGCTAGGGATGATGAGAATGGTAGTCCAAAACATCAGGCGGGCATTAGGTTGGAGAAGAACATTAAGCAATCATCTTTACTAGGCTGACATGGGCCCTGTGATCATCAACTGAGACCCTTCTTCATGTACACCCTTCACAAGAGGTTCAGAGGGTGGCAACATGAGAACTGGCCTTTTCTGTGGTGGCTTGTTGGTGGAATGCTCTCCCCGGGGAGGCTCAGCTGTCACCTTCACTGCATATCTTTACGCACCAGGCAAAAACCTTTCTCTTCCACCAGGTGTTGGGCTGATTAACATTCTATGGCCTTTAAAATGTACCTGCAGGGGATGTTAATGGTTTGATTTGACAAATGCCCACCCATTTATCTCTATGGCAACATGGTAACCTCATTGGATATGGCAATACTTAACTGGTAATTATCTTTTAAAGAAAGTCTTCTGACCAGTGCAGCAGGCTCTTTTACTAGATTCTAAGACTCCTTGATACAGAATCACAGTGGGCATTGCTGGTCCAAGACCTCTTTGGAATCACTCAGTCATCTTATTTGAAAACTTGTCACTTACCCTGCTGGACAGCTCCCCTTTCTTGCCAGGAAATGAAATATCTGAGCCTAGAAACACCAGCATTGATGGAAGCAAGACACAGAGCCAGACACATTTGGCAACTTTTTCTTTCATTTTATTCCATTTTTCAGTTCCTTCAGAATTGATATCCCTACAGAGGATGGAGTGGTAGCCAAATATTATCTTGGCACATTCCAGCTCTCTTTTTGAGAATAAACCCAGGGAGATTTCCATAGACTTCAGGCCCATCTTAAAGAGATCCTTGCCTCTTTGTAAATGTGAACATATGCTGTGGTACTCCTAGCAAAGCAAAATTAAACAAGCAAACCAGGGAGAGTGGCATGTTTAACTTTCCTGCTGAGAGGTATCCCTTCAGGCTGTTTGCTGTGTAAGGCACAGAACATTAGAAGCAAGCCATCAAGGAGGAAAGGCATTCTGGAGTCAAAGATGTTGACAAAAGCGGATGTGCCTCAGTTACTAAATATAGTGCTGGGTAGGAAATAAGGGTTGCTCAGACTGGATGCAAATTTAATCCAGTCATAGAAATGGACCCTGATCTACCAAGACAGAGGCTCAGAGCATTAAAGGATCAGTTGCTTCAACAGTGAAGCAGATTATATCAGAACTGGAGACTCTTCCTGGCTCCCAGCTAGGACCAGATCCAGCCAGGCATTAACATGTTGCCCCTTCTCCTGAGCAGCCTCAGTGCAGCTAGTCCTGCACTTCCCTGGCAACACTGGAACTCATGCATGGCTTGTCATTTCCTCCTGTGGCCCTGTGGGTGGCAAGGCAGGTCCGGGAGATAGCCAGGGAGCTGATGCAGAGACCAGATATACTGGGGCCCTGTTCCTCTTGCTCCTGCTCTGAGGTTCCATGTTCAGGCAGAGCTGAACCCTGACATAATATGTAATAGGAAGCACCCCCCCACCTACTTCCCTATAGCAATTGTTGAACCCTAAGACAGCATCTTGCATTTCAAAGATGCATAAAACTGGAAGGAATCCAATGTGTTAGCTTACTGCAGCAAAATGTATCAGGGTGTGGGTCTGAAGGCATATGATGCAGCCACCTTGTTGAAACTAAACATCTTTGAGTCTGGTTAGTGAAGAATAGAAGACTATGAGGAAACCTTACATATGCCACCTTGAGTTACAGCTTGAAAGAGAGGGGGTTTGTTTTTGAAAGGCTTCAGTATCATTGAAATCATCCCTGAAGAGTTATGAAACTATTCCTTAGAAGCTTTCTGTGAAAAAGTCAGTGTTTGTTAATAATAATAATAATAATAATAATAATAATAATAATAATAATTTATTCCCACCCCACCCATCCGGCTGGGGTTTCCCTGGCACTTGCATTAGTAGATCAACAAAATTATGGATAGCCAATGTGGCGCCCTTCAGATTTTGGGGAACTCCACTTCTCCTTAGCCCTAATCAGCATGACCAGTGGTTAGGGATGGCAGGAAATGTAGTCCAACATATAGGGGGTGTTCTATGCTGGCTATGCTGGCTATCCTGAACTAATTTATTTAAAATCTACCCCTGCCCCCCAAAAAGAATCCCACCATTGGTCTAGATATGACTTGACTGTGTAAAGCTGTCACTCAATATAAATGAAGTAAAGGTAAACTGATGAACTCTCCAAGGAGTGAACTTCCACAATATCCCTAGATTACTCATTGCACTAGTGCAGGGGTTTTTTCACTTGAAGTATTTCAAATGCCAGATCCAACTTTTTCTATAGACACTGTGAATGCTCCTGCCCCCAAACTCCCAGTTAAGAAAATCAGAGATGCCAGCCTTGTTTGAGATTTAAGCTGCAACTTACAAAGAGCCAGCCATGAATAATCACAGCCTATCTCCACAGCAGGGAGCCTTGCAAGGCCAGTAAAACCAACACAAGTTCTGTTCTCTCTGCAGTTCCAATTAACATTAAGGGAAATTATACAGGCACATCAAGGGGAGAGAATAGATGTGTTTGCCATAGTACCCAAAGGATCTAATCAGCAAAAAGAAGACAATATCATTGCTTTAACTGCAAGATCAAGGTTACTTCATATCTGAGAGCTTCCTCTCCCCAATCAAAAAGCTTCTTTCATATGCATTGTGTTTAGAGATAAAGACTGGGGATCTATGCATTGACTGTCAAGTCTATTACTGAAATTATCAGGAAAGAAAATCAGAATTATCAAGCTTTTTTGGGTTTTTTTGTCTTTGCCCTTTTGCTGTCTTTCTTAATCTGGATGTTTCAGCAATCTCCAGTTGCATCCTGAATGCATTCTGACAGCCAAAATCAATAAGGCACCTCAAGTGCTTAGATTTCCACATTAGCTTTCTTGTCTTCATTCTCTGTGATCTGGCTGCTGCTATTCACCGCCAAAAATGCTCTGTAACTTCTCCAGGTTAGAAAGAGCTGCTCATGGATGTTATTTTATTTGGTGCAAATTAATTAGCTATTTTGGATTTGTCATCTGTGCTAGCCCCTGTGGGATTTTCTGACCTGGTGTTTGGAAGGTTTGGAAGTTTAATGTGAGTCAAAGTTCATTGCAAGAGAACCCATTTTATGTCCTATAACTAGGGCTGGATGAATCTGTCAATTCTGTTTTCTCTCGGTTTCTCATTTTTTCCAATCTTAAAATCGGTTTCCACAGCAATGTGAGATTTCCCCCCCAAAAAACTAATATCCATTTAAAATTTTTCACAACAAACACATTTTTGTATGCAGTTTTGATTCTGAACAAGCAAGAGGTGCTGAATTTTGGGAGCTTAGCATTGGATACCACCGTAAGTCCCCTGAACAATTAACTGTGGCCCTAAGGGTGTGGGAATATATTGACCCTAAGGGTTTTCCTTAGCCCTAAGGGTTAGCAAATATATTCACTTGTCCTGAAGCTTTCTCTGGGGATAACAACCCTTGAATTAGGTGGATAACCAGAGTGAAGCATTGTTCTGCAGAACTCCCATCCATAACCATAATTCAAACTACTTCTAAAAAAGATAAAGAAAAGGAGGAAAGGGAGCTCTGCATGAATGCTAAAGACTTTTAATTGTATGCAGCCCATTCAAGTAATAATATCATAATGTATTATGCATCAAGCATAGCTGTCAACAAATTTACTAGCCATTAAAAGCTGGTAAGATATAGATTTTGCAAGAGTAGTATGATGGGATTTCTTTGCTTTTCTAAGGATACTTAAGGGTAGGAGATACTTTAATAGGTGAGCAGAGCATTCCTATCGTCACATAATGATAGCGGTGGTGGGAAATTGATGCTTCTGTACACAATGCACACTAGGAGTGGAAGGAAAGAACACACAATCAGAAAACACAAAAATGGTTGGGAAGTGGTAGAATACAAGAATTGCTAAAATCATAGAAAAAAAGCAACAATTAAAAAAGAAAAATAATCAAATTATGACTATGTACATATATAAAACATCCAAATGATTACAGTGAAAACATCACAGCACAAGCCCTTTCTTTAAAAGCATTAAATCCCCCAAAACTTCTTAGAACTCTTGCACTTCCTACCTCTTGCTCTTCCTACCAGCGAAAGAGCAGCAAGGAGGGAGCCAGTCTAGCTTCTCCTGGGAAGGAGTCCCAGAGTCTGGAAAATTTATCAAGCTGATAGAGAGTTCCCTTTAGTGCTACATTGAATACAACTTGTTGGCTTCTTCCATGTGTGGTGGGTGCAAGCACAACCTCACATTAAAGGACACTGGTGCTGCTTCCTTGAATGTTTATGATTTTTAACTGTAGCCTGCCTCGTGTCTCGGAATGGGAAAAGGTAGGGTATAAATAAATATATAACAACATTAACAACAATGTTGTTGGACCCCCCCCCAAAAAAAATCTGTTGTGTGTAGGGGGTGGGTCTCAGAGCAGATTTTCCAGAGCAGGTTTTCTAGAGCAGATTTGGAGATGGGGGGGTGCGTCTAGAGGGGGAGTCATGTTGCACAAGTGGAACTCACTCTGCTTTCATAATTATTTAGTTGAATATCATTCGATGAAAAGAAAAAATGCTGCTTATATGTCATCTACATCTGCCTCACCACACACAGCAATTCCCCTGCATCACACCACACACACACACACACACACCATACAACATGGCATCACACTTCTTCTCCTCCCACTGGCACAACTGAACAGCCCCCATGCTCTTGCACCTCCTCAAGCCTCAACAGAAGCAGGGGTTCAGATCTTTTTATGCTCCTCACAACCATGCTCTTGCAGTACAATGCACAAGGGGGAGGAAAGAGAGTCAGGCACAACACAGCCTTCTAGAGCAGTGGTGGCTAACCTGTCCTTCTCCAAATGTTGTCGGACTCCAACTCCCATCAGGCCCAGGCAGCATGGTCACTGGTCAGTGGTAATGGGTAACACATCAGGACAGCTTAAAAAGGGGTTAGTGTAAATTTCGAAGGATAGCCACACTGCAGTTAGCATTTTGGTTTGAGAAGTGCAAATTGGGTAGTTTGTCATTAAAACTGAAGCAAAATCAAATCCCCACATCACTCCTATTAGCAATATAGTTCAGACCATCTAGCAGAAGGGGTGGGTGGATACAGTTAAATATTACATAATGTGGCAAGTTACCCACTTATGTCTCTGGCCCAACTTACCACTGGCATGCAGCCTCTGGGAGATTGCCCATGGACTGGAGGCTCCCTGGTTCTGGGATACTGTGTAAGTGTTACCTCCTATAGCTCTGTCCCTTTTCAGTCATTCTGCTGGCAATTCCATGTCAGCCCAACACCTCTCTTGCTGACATCTTTCACCAGCTTATCAAAGATATTTTGTTGGTGTATGTAAACCTTTTCCAACCTTGGGTCCCTGGACATTCTTGGACCACAACTCCCATCATCAGTGACCACTGGCCCTACTTCCCAGGGATGATGGAAATTGTAGTCCAACAGCATCTGTGGACTCAAGGTTAGGAAAGGCTTGTGTATTCATTTGTGTCATGTTGGTGGCATATTTGGTATTCTGACAGCATATCATGGTTTTCACCAAATCCTATAGCTGGTGAATCTAGAGTACAGGGTTGTGCCCATTGTTTGCCATCTATGAAACCTAATTAAGACAATGCACTGCACCTCATTCCAATTGGTTTTATCTAGCCTGGAGTTTGCTTGATTTGTTCTATACCCAGAAAGATGCTTTTCTCTTTTTTCATCCTAATATTCCTCCTGGGAATTTTTTAAGCTGGAAGGACATAATTTTGTTTAGACTGCATGACTGTACTACAAAACATGGGAAATAGTCAGTTTTTCACCCTACATGCTCTGAATGCAGAGAGAGAGAGAGAAAGAGAGATAGAAGCCTTACTGCAATGCGAATTGGAAAGCGGGAGCAAAACCCTCATACCAATTGTTTTGATTGATGTTTTCTCTATGACATTTCTGTTAAATGCAAAACAGGGTCATGCTTATTTACACAGAGACTGAACCAAATTAAAGTGAAGGGTTAATAAAGACAAGAGTCAGTTTCCCTAAAAGAAATTGGGCATCAAACCTTATGTATATTTCTGTTGTATGAATTATGTCTCCTAGAGGAGGTCTGCTTGGAATCTTTGAGATAACACATCTGAGAAGGAGCAGCAGTTTGCTTTGGATTAGCTATGCACTGATTTGGAATTGTTTAAAAATTATTTTTATGTCACAATATCCCATCTGTATTTGTGTGTGTGTGTCCATGTGTGCGTCAGCTATTAGGTTCATAAATTTACTCAAATTACTGCTCAGTGTTTGGGATGCAATTCTGACACTGGATTGCCTTGGAGGAGGGCAAGGGAGGAAATAAATACTTCAAAAATGTTTGAATTAATATATGTAAATAAAATCAGTGGTGTTTTAAGGAAATGTTTTGATAGGCTCTCTCTCTCTCTCTCTCTCTCTCTCTCTCTCTCTCTCTCTGTGTGTGTGTGTGTGTTTCTTAAAAGACCTTCAGTGAGAGAATTGTGTAGGAAATATCCTTTTCATTTTTCCCTTCTTATATTTTTGGTTTTGTTCCATGAATGGCATGATCTGGCAATAGAGAAAAACATAAATGATCTCACTCAACCAGACAGATTGCCTCAGGATGGATCCCTCTCTGATGTTCTTTGGCAGGCAGCTGGTCAATTCACTTTCCCTGCAGTAAATGGCATCTGTAGGTCTTCCTCAGTTTCCACCCCCGGCTGCTACATTCCTTCTCTGATGATAGGAAGACTCTTTCCTTCTCTCTTCCAGATGGCCCCCAAAAGGCAGTAGAGATCTCAAACTAAGGAGTCTGGAAGCAGGACCCAGCTGTCTTACTCTCTGTGCTGTCACATTAGCTAGCTAGTGGAGGCAGCAGCTGGCTGGCTTTCTGATGCATGTCAGTACCACAATTTACAGATGACCAGTAAATGGTATTGAAACACACATAGGAACATAGGAAGCTGTTTTACAGTAAGTCAGACCATTGGCCCAATATTGTCTACATTGGGTGGCAGGGACTCTTCAGGGTTTCAGACAAGATTTTCTCCCTGCCCTAATTGGAGATGCTTAGGATTGAACCTAGGACCTTCTGACTGCAAAGCAGATTGAAATATACTTGGAATCACGTAGTGATTTTATGCTCATTATTGCATCTCATAAACAGTGAATTGAATTGCCCCCTAGAACCTCAGGTCTTATATACATTATTTACACAATGGGTCCCATGTGATTGGCTGATTCTGCTTCCCTCTTGGGGCCTGATTGGGCTGCTACAGTAGGCCAATCAGTTGTTGCATTCTAGGATCCTACATGCCTATTGTTCTAGGATCCTAGCTCAGTACATAACACAGATGCTCTGCTACTAAGCTACAGCCCTTCCCCAACACTTATAAAACTCAGTAGAGATTGTGTTGTTGTGAAAAATACCTTATTAGTTACCTGTAGCTGCCACAATGGACATTTTTGTAAATGTCTTTAAATATATTGATATTGGGAAACATGTCAAGGTGGTATTATCTCCTGGACAAACCTGGAAATTAAGGTTTAGAGGGTTATAATAAGTTTAGAGGGTTAAAGCACACACTATAACAACAAACAAAACAATAGCCACTTGGAAACAAGTTGGTCTGCCTAGAGAATTTGAGTTCTTAAGCAGAAGACACACACTGCGGGATTGATCCTTTTTAGAAGATGGGAGACATCCTTGGTTATACCTTTAAGGCAGCAGCTATTAATTTACTTGACATTCATGGCAATTACATAGATCACAAAGAATTAATGAGTCATTAATGAAGTGCTAATGCTATACATCCTACTTAAAAATCCCACTATAATCAGCCAATTGATGCTATGGTTTAAAGTATTTAATTTGCCATAGTCTAATAAAGGGAAGATAAAAAAAAACCATGTATCAGCAGTGAAAGTCCTGTGACCCTCCAGAAGTTGCTGGACTACAACTCTCAGCATTCCTGACCATTGGCCATGCTGGTTGGGGCTGATGGGAGTTGCAGTCCAACAACGTTGTGAGGACCATAAGTTCTCCATACCTGCCATGAACTAATGGGAAGAAGAAACCCTAAGGTTAGAAAATGCTGACTCTGCATTTCCACCCATCATGTTTTAGAATAGCTGAATGACTGATAAGTAAATGACTTGGAAGATTTTGTTTTTATTTACCAATTTTGTACCAAACTAGATATGTCTCCCCACTGCCATTTTTTAAAATAAAATAAAAGCACTGAGCTGCTTTGTTTAACTGGGCTTTTTCCATTGTGATTCCTCACCAAACATTTTTCACTGTCATATACAAGTCATTTTAAAAATAGCCTCTATGATTTCATCGTTGTTATTTTGGTTTTTAACTTCGTGCAACTTGAGAGAAGAATTTGCTCATATGAACTGTTCAACATCTGTCAAATGCCATCATGGACTTGACAGATAATGCACTGAAATAACCATGCCAAAAATTTTGGTGGAGTCCTTTTGTTCAGGGGTGCATGTGCTGATTTTTAAAAATGGTCCTGAGCTACTTTTAGTCTAAAAAGCTCCAATACTTTTCGCTGTTTAAAAGTGGAGAATGTTTTCTCCAAGGTATTACCTTAAATTATTGTTTTAGATATTCTGAATTGAACCTGTGTGTGTGTGTGCTTGATATTTCAAGAAGAGCTCCTCCATGGCGACTATATACCACATCAGTCTTTCTGATATAGTATATTTGGAATGTGATTTTAGCCAGTGCTTTTTTTTCTAAAAAAATGTTTAGGGGTACTATCATTTTCCTACTCATATTGAAATACTGCCCCTCAATGAGGCCAAACTTAGATTCACAAAATGTTTAGGGGTATGCGTCCCCCCCAGGGAAAAAAGCACTGGTTTTAGCAGTGCTGTGTAGAAAGTAGATTTGGATGATTCAGGTAGGTATTTGCAGGAGATCATCAAGAATTTCTGACTCTGTTGTTTAACATTACTATTAACTTTCCCCAAATAAGCTAGACTGCTGAAACAAAGAAAACTTGGGACACAGAGATTGTTGCATGAAAGGATGGTGAGTTCAGTTGCCTACTAAAAACCAATTCCTGGGCTGAGAGGTATGCAGAAGATGTATGCAGAAGTAAGTCCTACTGTGTTTGATGCAGTTATTTTTAAATAAGTATGCAGAGGATTTATTTTGTTTTATTTGAGGCAAGAGAACAATGCAGGTACTTTTCTGGAAAACAGGCAGAAATCATTCCTTTCTGACCTGTCGCACACAAAAACACATTTTGGACCTCTCCTAACTGGTGCTTTGTATGTGAGTAAATTCTGCAACATGTCATGGATGTGATAATAGTTCATTGGGGTTAATTTATACTGGATCATTCACACATCATTCCACATCACTAGTTATTCTCCAATGTTGCCACATTATTGTCATATGAATGGGCACCCTGTCCATTAAACTTTGATTAGTTTAATGTTAAGTAAACGTCCAGTGTGCTTCCAACGCTATAAGTCTTATCTCAGCAGAGAATTTCGTGCAGCGGCTGAAGGAGGCAGGAGAGTCAGTACCTTTTATAAATGAAGAATCCTGGAGCAAGCACTTTGGAACTCAGGGGAAAACTTTATTCACAAAAGAAAAGAAAAAACCCTGGCGATAAAGCACACATGCTTTTATCTCCGGCATAAAGAAAACTTTACTCTAAACTTAACTCATATCAGCAAACACGCCCATGGCCACAAACTGAGTCTGTGAGTCAGGTCAAGGGGGGAAGAGAGAGAAACACGGGTGAACTGACTATTTATACAAACCAACTCACATTCCTGGATGCTTAATGACTTGCAGCTGCTCAGTGATTAGAGCGACTTGTTACCTCTTAACCCTTTAGTACCAACACCCCCCCCCCACAAAAGACTCAGGGACATGAAAATTTCCATAATTTTAGCAGGAAACTATGGTACATGTACATATTGCAAATGAAGTAGTATGGCCGCCCCAGAAATGTTGCAGGTGCAATCAGTACTGAAACTATGAATGCATATGACCACTCTGTTAAAATCATGCAGACAAATCAATAAAAGTGACGTCTGGAAGGGCTCGTGCATGGTAGATCTGTTGTCAGAAGGGAGAGCTCTTCTTTTCCCCAAGCCATACAATCAAGGAAAAAAAAAAAAACCACGTCAATTTATTTTTTATCAAATAAAAGACAGACCCTTCTAACTATTCTGAAACTACAGAGAAAAGGGAGGTGTTGGTTTGAAAAGCCAAGCAAATACAGTGAAAGCATCGAGGAAGGAAGTAACCCTGATGGGATTAAAGAGTGGGCCATTTCAGGATGTGTAAGGGATGCATACAATTTTGTTGGGAGTAGGGATGTGGAGAAATTTGTTTCAAGTCATATTTTGAAGGCAAACCTGCCTGCTTCACACTTTCCAAAGCAATGCATGAACTGAAACACAGCCTTCTCTTGAAATGTAGACTTCTCTGAACTTTGAGATGCAGTACTCCAGAAAAGTAAGGTGTTCAACAGTGTTTATGCTAAGTGTGCCAAAAAGAATAATAATTGCATATATTGGTGAAAATAGCATACAAAAATACATTGTATTAAATGGGTTAGCAGATTGCATGGTGGGGCTGCACCACTCCCCTGACTTCCCCGTGGTTGCATTGCTGTTGCATACAGGGATGGGAGTGTGGGAGGAGGTGGTGAGGTCTGTGGTGGCAAATGTGCTGGTACAGGCAATCTGTTGCACCTGATAGCACACGTGCAAAGCATCAACCTTGCTGCTGCTTTGTCCCTCATTCACTCTTATCCCAGTATGCAGCAGAAACAGAGATGCCCCACCAAACAGTCCATTACTGGTCAAGACCAGCATTTTGTGCCCAGAAAGAAACCAGGTGCTGAAGTAAAGAATACCAGAGCAAAGTTGAACCAATAATCCAAATAGTATGGGGACGTTTATTTTGAGAATCAGCCCCATTACCTCCCCAAAGAATCTTTGAAAATTCATGCAATGTTGTTTTCCCAACAAATGAAACTCCTAGAAAAGTCCGTTTCCATCTGATTAAGAAATGTCTGGCTGTCTTCCTCCTGTGAACCAAATTAGTTTACATTCAAGATGGATTTTCTTGGTTCTGAGCAAACTTTCCAAACTGCTCTAAACCCTTTTCTCATTAAATCTCTCCCCAGACAGCTGTCTGAAATATCTATCAGTCTCATCAGAAGATGTAAGCAAATCACTGCATGTAAATGACGGGAGGCATGAATTTTAGCATTTGCTAAATCAAACCACGGTTCACAAACCCATGCCTCTCTCATTCTGGCAATTCTACAAATAAGGCAAAGCCCAAACAGCCACATTTAACTCTGTCACCTTTCAAGCTAAACATGATGTCAAGCTTGTGTTTTGATATATGTGAATGTATCAATGAATGTTACAAATGGAATTAGCAGAAGTAAACCAGCCTTCTTCGTGTGCTTTATTATTGGAAATCTTGTCCCTTAGAGAGAACTTTTACATTCCGTCGTGGCTAAAGTTGTGTTGAAGTTTTTTTCTGTTGATGAAAGTTATAAAGTCGTAGTGGAGAACCTGTGATTCTCCAGATGGCCACAGACAGAGGTTCCACTAAATTAGGAATGAGCAACCTGTGGACATCACAGGCATTGTTGGATTCCAGTGCTTATCCCCTGAGTCAACATGGCAAGAGTCAACCTGAGTCAACCATGTGGGAGGTTTTCATCGCCCCGTAGAAGTTGCTCATGGCTGCACCATGATAAGCAGTTTCTCTTCTTTTTTCATCGTAGTTGGCTATGTTTTATTCTTGCATAGGTTTCCTGGCTAATTGGTGGGATTAGAAGTACTTTATTAAATAAATCATGCATACATCTTCTGCACTGAAGAAGCCATGATTTTTCCATCACTGGATGGCGCATAGCCAAGCTTGTGAAATGACCCCATTGAAGAGCTTTGCATCTGAGATTGATGCAAGGGAAATGGAATCTTCTCATTGCAAAGTTTGATCTGCAAATGGTTCCTTCCTGCATGTAAATCCCATTCAACACTGCAGGTGTCATCAAGTAATAAAGCATCCTCTAGGCTATGTAGATGAAAATGGCAAAAAGAGATAGGAGATAATGAAGAATTAAGCACATAAACTTAAATAAATATTTTTTATTTTTTTAAAATACCCCATCCTCAAATTGTACAGAATCTACCTTGAAAGCAAACAAGGCTCAGGTTTATGTTTTTCAGATGCAAACTATTCCCGTGTTACACAATTTATGGAGGTTTTTCAGCGACAACAAAATTAGCACTAATTTATGAAAGCTGTGTTGGTGCCTGCAAACCATTGTCATAAATTATGCATGTAAGCATGAAAATGCTAATGAAAAGAGGGCTTCATTTGAAAATGATTACTGCAAATTCAGCAGTCACTACAGTTGCACTAAGCAAATTTATCTGTGGGGCTGAAGATGTTGCTTGCCAACCTTCGGCCGTTTATTATGATGTCAGTGAATGTCGGGTTCTAGAGGTCCATAAGTGATAATAATACAGGTGTGGAGGTTTTCTGTTTTTGTTGCTTTTGTTCATTTTAAAAGAAAAAGAGCATTTTCCTTTGGACAGCGGAGTTTTCTAGCTGAATCAGGGTTTGTTTACTCCCAGATGGGTGCAGGGGGCTGCTGTGGGTGAATATGTCCTAAACTGAATCAGAAGAGGGAGGTCTCTTCACCTTGTTTTGGGGACACCTGATATGTGTGCATGCATTTGAATATTGTATTTTTATAATAATTGTTGTCTCTCATTTTTGTTTTAACCTGTGTGAGCTGCTTTGTTAAACGGGATAATAGTAGCAGTGAGTTTCCTCACTAGAGAAGTGATACTTTGAGAAAAGATGTGTAGAGGTACAGTGGAACCTCTGGTTCCATACATTTCAGGTTATGTATGCTTCAGGTTACAGACTCCGCTAACCCAGAAATAGTACCTCGAGTTAAGAACTTTGCTTCTGGATGAGAACAGAAATCGTGCGGCGGCAGCAGGAGGCCCCATTAGCTAAAGTGGTGCTTCAGGTTAAGAACAGACCTCCGGAACGAATTAAGTACTTAACCCAAGGTACCACTGTAATAATAATACTTTAAAAAACATTTTTTTAAAAAAAAATTACTTAGTGATATTAATAAGCATACAAGCCTGAATCATCATCATCATCATCTGCATCATCATCATCATCATCATCATCTCTATCTGTTCCAGTCATGTGGGTGGTCCAAGCAGTGACAGGCCTTGTATGAAGGGTTGCTTTTAAAGATGGTCCAGAAACTTCAGCTGCTGCAGACTGCAATGACCCCACTACCTAAACATTACCTAAGGAACAATTGCTGAACTGACACTGATTTGGTGGCTTAAGACTAGGTGGCTGAATAGAGTCGAATTGCTCAATCACCAAGGTGGAGCAGGAGAGGTGGGAAGCGATGATATGCAAACATATAAATATAGCATAATGACGTTGGCTCAGGGAAGAAGGCCAGAGAGGAAGCAAGAACCCACATTCCTGCTCCAGAATAATGACTGAGTGGTAGTTTTACATGGGTGCAGTAGACCAGCCATCATTTCTAAGGTCAAACCTTACTGTTCTTGTGCTAGGATCAGGAGAAGAATGTGTGTAACATTTAGCTTTGCAGCAATATTCAATATCTGGCAATATGTTGCTCTTTAGCAGTGCCTCACACCTGCCACCTAAGGGGACTGCCTCTTCATAGAATATCGGTAGTTAATCTCTTGCTCTCCAGAGATTGCTGGACTCCAGCCTTTATCATCCTTGGCCATTGGTCATGCCAGCTGGGACTGATGGAAATTGATTCCAACAATGTCTAAAGAGCCACAAATTAGTCGCCCCATTTTAAATCCACTTTGAAACATAGTGCATTCTAATCAAATAGGTACCCTCAGACTCGAATGCATATTTTTCTAAGGCTTTCACAAGGTTTCTTTCTTCATTGACCCATGCTGCTCAAATAAGATTCTGAGAAAGTTGCTGGCATAAATTAGAAGGAAACGTTTAGCACAGTATGTGCTCCTGTGCTTTCTTAGATATCCCTCACTTTGAATTTAAACTACTTTGCAGTTTGATACACTTTCTCTATTTATACCCCTTTGAACAAATCCTCATAACAGGATTAAAAATAATAATGTTAATAATACCCATACAGCACTTAATAATTCTTAGGTCAGGCTTTTGTGTAGCTATTTATAGTGGTGGATTAGAAAATAAAATAAAATATAACACTCTTTCGTTTGCTGTCGGCTGACAGTTTGCAAGGGAATGAATGGTGTGTACTGAACTCAATAAGGGGCATGTGACAAGAGAGGGAGAACTCAAGATTCATTCACACAGCAGCTTATTCTGTTACCCTGACATTTCCCCAACTGTTAATTTCCACATTATGTTTAAGCTTTCACATGACGTAAAAGTCACTTCCAGCAGTTTAGCAGAATATGTGTGCAATTGTAGGTTGATTGATGTACAAATGTATTGGTAGATGTGGATAATGAGTGAGTGTAACCGTATTGAGTGAGTGGAAGTCTGATATTGCATACTATCTTATTTATGGCCTTTCTGTACCGTATTTAATTTTTATTTCTCTCTATCATTTTTCTTTTTAAACTGCTTTGTGATCTTTTTTTCCTGATGAAAAGCAGTTTATTAATACTTGGAATATATAAAATATGAGCTAGTTTTCCTGAAGCGAAAGGAGGTGGAGCTTGTGCCTACAGGAAAACCATGTGTGTTTCAGCCATTCACAGTGAACCTTGAACAATCTCAACATAGTTTGATCCAATTTTAATTATAACATTTTGCCAGGCAGTGGGAGAAAGGCTGACCATAGAGTTCTCTCAGGGAGCAAAAAACAGCATCGTCCATAGTTGCACAGGGATTAGATGACCCTCTTGGAAGAGGCTTTCTCCTTCATTCTGCTACAAAATTCTCATTTAGTGCAAATGAAAACCTAACTATACCCTATACTAGAGGTGCTTGAGGAATTTAGTCACTGAGAAGTTTTGTGCAAAATTTTATCCGCTGAATTTCATACTTCTCTGAATATTGCAACAGGAGTTCAAGCATATCAAAATATCCATTTATATAATATATTGCAAGAAGCTACATTTTAAAAACATATCACATGCATTATTTGTGCATGCTTTTCATTTTGTTTTGTTTCAAAATGCATGTTAATGCAGAAATAGAATTATGGCTTAAAATCCGATAGTATAACAGACTGGGAGCAGAGTCAGTTACCCCTAACCCATACTGACATACAACTCTACACATAAACAACCCTTGGATTGGTAAATTGCAATAAAATAACCTGTTCTCCAATTCCTTGAAAGTCCCTGCCTTTGAAAAAGAGGCTTTCATTTCTTCCCTGCATCACTCAATGACCATTTCATAATTTCTCTAGAATTTTGGACAGTGCTGACATACCTTATTGCTTTAACATGGCCAAGCATTATGGACAAGTTTTTCTTAGACTTTGCTCTGAACCTGTTGAAAATTCCCCATTTACACTTGTAACAGTGCAACACTGTTCTCTCTAATGCTTCACTGCCAGTCATGCTTCATATGCTGACCATTTGACACATGATGTGTGTAGGCAGTGCTCTCAGCAGAAAAAGCTTTTGAAACTAGAGCTCCCATGCCACAGCATACTTTATTGTATTTTTTTTCCTCCACAGAAAGTAGACTGCTTGCCCACCTAGCACATTAAATGTGTCTAGTGGGAAGCACAGGCTTTGCAAGCACATACAATCAGCTGATAATTGGTGCCTGCAAAGATGCATTTTTACCTGCCCTATACCTGAAATGACAAAAGGTGTAAGTCATGTGGGTGTGGTTAGGGATGCCAGATAGTTCTTATGAAAATAGAAAAAGAAGCAAAAATTACTGCAACTCAAATGCTCATCTGTGGTCAGGAGTGGAAATCAGTCAAGCAAATACAACGAGTCTTACTTTACATCATCACTGTTGCTGTTTTTTTTTAAAAAAATTAAACATGATTAATTACAGTGTGCATGTGTGTTGACATTGTTTTGACATGACCTTTCATTGAAATAAGTTTAAGTTACTTAATAGTTATGTAAATAGTTGCATAGGTTACATGACTAAACATTAAACAGTGGACTGTGAGATGAATAGTGTAGTAAGTGGTGGAAACTGAACTGCAGAGGAACAGAAACAGTGCTGAATCTGATGAATGCAGATCAGTACAGGTTTGATGGGCCAAATAGGAAGCTCTGGTAGGGCTAATAAGGCACACAGCCCCAAAGTTCCCCACAACTGCTCTAGATTTGCAATGTCTGCTTGAGGAAGATGCAGTTTTTGAATGGTATGGTGCTGATTGAGAGGCAATGTGCAGCTATGAAATAGTGTGAAGAGCAGCAACCAATCTAAGTTGGTGGAGGACAGTATTGGCCCTGAAAAGAATCATATTGTGTCAAAACATGCTTAATGGTGAACATTTAGCACAGACCCAAGTAGTTCTCTGTGGCACACTACTGTGTCCCACTGCACACTTAGGGAATTACTTCTGCAGAGTGATTTTGGAGAATTATGATCATCTTTCATTCTCAGTTTGTTGCTATATTACAAACACTGATTATTCGTGTCTGCAAACAAGCCTTCTACAAAGTAAAAATTGGAGGAGTTTTGCAAAAGAACAATAGATTCTAATCATCCCTCATCACACACCTATCCCAGGTTTTAATTAGCACATGGGCTATATCAGTACTATTCATTCTTTCACACAGTTGCTAAGATACCTGTCAGAAAGTGCTGGGAGAAGTCACTTTAGAAGTGCCAGATCACTTATGGTAATCTGTGAATTTCCTTCCAGTGATTAGATTGTGTTTACATGAGCCACATCTTCACCTAAAGGCAGAATGCAGGCATCTGAAATCAAAGTTGAGAAGATAAATGAACACGAGAGGAGTTTAAGTCATTTTTCTTCTCTCAATTTAAAGAGACAGCCTGATGGTAGTGATTTGATACTGAATCATCTACAGAGGCTGGGTAAAGATAAAATGCATACCTTCTCTACACAGATGGGTCTCTTCCCCACTTGTAATTGGGGTTGTTGCTTGCTTTGCTTCTATGGTGAGAACCACACCTATTGTAAATAACACATTGTCCCTATGATTTGCAAGTATTAAGGTATCATAATTACACCATTGTAAATGCTATCCAGCTGCTAAAGAAGTCTATAAAAATTCAGCAAAAAAGAAAAGAAGTTGCTACAAGGGGGGGGGGGGGAATCAACATAGTACATTCCTCTGTATGCTAGTCCATTGCTGTATTCAGACAGCACTTCATTCCATTTTCCCTAGTATTCCTTTACCTGATAATATTCATATTTTATGTGATCCTTCACCCAATGTAAAACTCACTTCTGGAAATATTGCATAGTCTAGTGAAAGTTCAGTTTGCATCTCCATGTTACCTATTCCATCAAATCAGTTTGCAACTCAATTAACCAAAAAAAAACAAACAACAACAACAACAACAAAAACCAGAATCAAGGAAAGAAAGAAACCCTGTGGGAAGAAACTGGGGTTAGAATCCCAGCACACAGTTCTCTTACATAGTTTTCACGGGTGAATCATGAGGAAACAGAAGTGCACATGCCCCCCAAAGGGTGGGTGGTGATAGTGGTGACATGCCCGATGGTATCTGATGTTGTGTCACACCACATCTACTAGTGTAAATGGAACTTAGTGAAACATGGTAATATGGAAATCAAAAATTCATGGTTCCATAACACAACAGGTAAGGCGGTGCAAAAGCAACTCTAGAAATAGGTACAGAAGTACATACTATTATTATAACCAAGGAAAGTATTGCAGTAATCCCCGTATCTGAATGCAACCCATGTTACCTTTGTGTGTTTTTATCCAGAATTCCATTCTTTTCTATATCAAAATTAATATCCAGTGTGTATCCTTTCTCAAAAGACACACTTAAAATATGTCACTCTGTCAAGAACAGCACCTCAGTGTTGGAAAAAGTGTGAATTTTTGTCAACAGCAAATTCCCTGCATTGAGAACTTCAGGTAATTTCACATAATCATAGAACCATAGAATCAATGTGTTTCATGGGACCCTGAGGGTCATCTAATACAACACCCTGCAATACAGGAATTCAACTATAGCATGCACGACACATTGTCATCCAACCTTGGCTTAAAAACTTCCAATGAAGGAGAGCCACCACCTTCTGAGGGAGTCTGTTCCACTGTTAAATAGCTCTTACTGACAGGAAGTTCTTTCCAATGTTTAGTCAGATTCTCCTTTCTTGTAACTTGAACTTTGGGTCCTAGCCTCTGGTGCAGGAGAAAACAAGCTTGCCCCATACTCCATGTGACAGCTCTTTATTTGAAAATGGCTTTCATATCCCTTCACAGTCGTCTCTTTCTCAGGCTAAACATACCCAACTCCCTCAATTGCTCCTCATAAGGCTTGGTTTCCAGACCCTTGATCATCTTGCTTGCCTTCCTCTGTACACATTCCAACTTGTCAATATCCTTCTTAAACTGTGGTGCCCAGAATTGGACACAGAATTTCAGTTGTGGTCTGACTAAGGCAGAATAGAATACTTCCCTTGAACTGGATACTGTACTTCTGTTGATGCAGCCTAGAATAGCATTCACCTTTTTTTGCTACTGCATCACACTGTTGATTCATACGAAGCTTGTAGTCCACCAAGACCCCTAGATCCTTTTCACATGTACTCCTAGTAAGCCATATGCCACCAATCTTGAATTTGTGCAGCTAGTTCTTCCTGCCTAAATACAGAACCCTACATTTGTCCCCACTGAACTTCATTTTGTTAGCCTGTACCTAGCCCTCCAATTTCTTACGGTCATTTTGAATTCTGATTCTGTGTTCTGTAGCCTTAGCTGCCCCTCCCAGTTTGGTGTCATCTTCTAATTTAATTAGCATCCCCTCAATTCCTTCATCCAAGTTATTTATAAAGACTTTGAGCCCAAGACAGAACCCTATGTAGAACTGGAATTCATATAG
The DNA here is from genome assembly GCF_964252035.2 of Podarcis erhardii. Lineage (NCBI taxonomy): Eukaryota > Metazoa > Chordata > Lepidosauria > Squamata > Lacertidae > Podarcis > Podarcis erhardii. The sequence continues at coordinate 13,245,412 of NC_138504.1, forward strand.
AATTTATATAGGAATTCTAAGAGGTCAGGTTCCTGAAGCATCTCTGATTCCATGCAGCCTTTTACAAGTAATGTATTCTAGCCATTTAGTTGCCTGTCTCGAAAGCTAAATTTAACAGATGCCAAATTCTTTTGTTGACAAACATGAGTGCTGCACATTGCATGATATTAATCAGAACTTCACATGCGCACACATACATACAATTTTCACTTTACAGGTGGAGCCCTTGCCATATGCTGTTCCATCAACAGTGACAGGTTCTGACACCACAGCTGGGGTGTAAATATGCACATCTTATGAATCACCTTGCATTTGTAGTCCATTTGTTGGCTTCTTAGCCCTGGATTCCACACACACGTGCCAATTCATTTCATTGTATCATTATTTTTATTTAAATATTTGTCTCTTGCCTTCATGACAAAGCATTCCAATGAGTCTCATGGTGTAAACATATGTTAAATATAACACAATTTTTTAAAAAAAGAACAAGACTGTAGTAAAACCATAAAAAGGGTTTTCCTAAAGAAATAGCATAGCAGCTCCAAGGGCCCTCCAAAATAAATTTGCTTCAGTACGGCCATCTTTTCTGCCACACACACCAATTGGTAGGGATGCAGCCAATTAAAGTGTTGACACCTCTGATCTCCATTTATTCAGCCCAAGGGCCACATTCCCTTCTAGAAAATCTTCCAGGGGCCACATGCAAGGGTGGATAGGGTCACAGGCTTAAGTGGGCCAGACAATGAATAACAGCTACTTTTGTACAGTAGTCTAGTTTCTACACACACACATACACACACACACCTCTATCTTCCACCCATAGAATCAAGAGGCATTATCAGATTTCAAGGATGCATTCCATTCAAGTAAAAAGTCTTAGAGTGCAAAGCAGAGGCAGTGGAAAGTGGATTGATCTGAGGAGAGTCCTGAAGGCCTGAGTTAGAGAGACAATTGGTCCTTGGTCCTGAGGTTCCCCATCACTTGAGTGAGACCTTGGTTTCAATTCAGGTAGCTCCTTCTTTAGTTCTTATAAGAGTACTATGGCATAGAACACAAACATTGGCACATTCCCTGGCATTTGAAGGGTTGATCACATGAGCTTACATGGTTTTCTTCTAATTTTCTGATTCCAAGCTGGAGAGAGAAAAGAATGTGGGTGGCATGAACCGCGACCACCTTACTGGTTTGAGCTCTAAAGCTGATTGACTCTCGCTTCAAGTGTGAGTGAATAGCCCTCTGTCCGTTTACCCATCTCAATAACTGTGGCAGAAAACATTACAAGCGCAAATGAGCTCGTGAAATATACCTCTGTCATTTTAATACCTTACTTGCGTGGTGGTTTGGGTTTTTTCCCTTCCCTTTTTTTACCGCAGCACAGTTCTGAAGAAATTGGGCATTGTGCATTTGAGCTAAATGTAAAGGGAAATTTAGAGATGCAATTTTCAGATTGCCAGAGTCCATTAACCTGATGTCGATTTAATGTATGGAATTGCACCTTTGAGGCTAAGATGAGACATAATAGAAGCTGGAAACATTTAGCCGAAAAGCAGGCCTAGGTAATCTCTCATTGTGTACAAATAAGTCATCTCAATGGTGATTCACAGGCTGCAGAGAATTAACAGATCTCTATAATTTTCTGTTTTCCATAAGTGCAAGGAAAATGAAAGAATAGCACTTCTATTGAAAACAAAGTTTTGCTTCATGATTGCTCTACAGTACTAGATTGATAGTTTTGGGGATTTTCTGAATGTCGCATGTGGCAGAATTTTCCTGCATTCATACCACAAACCTATATATACTTATTTATTTATTTAAATATTTTTAACAACACTCTTCAGCCTTTAAAAGAATGGGTTACAGATCACAGCAAATGAGAGACAGCCCCTTTCCTCAAGTTTACAATCTAAGAATATACAGCACAAAAGGAAGGGAGGGGGGAGGAAATATGCACACACAGGTGCACATGCTTAGTTAAATATAATTACTGCCAATCTGGGTGATATAATTAAATGTACTTGCATTGTTCATCTAATAGAAACGTTGCAATTTGATGAAATATTTCACTGCACACACTCAAAGACAGTGTTTCCCAAATTGGGTGATACTGCCCCCCCCCCCGGGGGGGTGCTGGAATGATCCAAAGGACATTAGTAGCCTCAGGTGCAATGGGGGGGGGGCATCAAATAAATATAAGGGAGAGTGGAAGCATAAAGAAAGAAGAGAAGGAAAAAATGAAAATCCATTCATACATGTTTCATCTGTTGTTTCTCTGTTACCAGAGGTTATGTGCAAGTTATATACAGTGGTACCTCGGGTTACATACGCTTCAGGTTACATACGCTTCAGGTTACAGACTCCGCTAACCCAGAAATAGTGCTTCAGGTTAAGAACTTTGCTTCAGGATGAGAACAGAAATCGTGCTCCGACGGCGCAGCAGCAGTGGGAGGGCCCATTAGCTAAAGTGGTGCTTCAGGTTAAGAACAGTTTCAGGTTAAGTACAGACCTCTGGAACGAATTAAGTACTTAACCCAAGATACCACTGTATGCAGAAGTTTATGTGTAGATTGTTTATTAATACAGATGACGCCTATGCAACTTCACACATATATTTTCCTCTTCCCTTTAGAGGCTGAAACTATTGTTCACTGTCTTCGCTGACCAAAACAGCTGCATAAAGTGAAAATCTGCCCATGAGTGTATTTGATACCTTTATTTAAACATTGGCCCTTCTGCCAATATGCCTAATTTTATAAAACTCTTTTTATTGACTCACACAATGATTGCTCTTTTCAAAGAAAAATGGATCCAGCAGTAGAAGCTGCAAGTAAAAATTATATATATTTTTAATTGAATCTGCATCACTTCATACTCTTTTTAACTAGAGTCTTCCTGCCAAATGACCAACTTCCGAAATGTTTGGAAACCAAGACGCAGCTTCTGATTGGTGCAGATGCTCCGGAAACAATAGCTGACAACCACATTGGATGTTCGGCTTCCAAAAAGCCCTCAAAAACCAAAACACTTACTTCCACGTTTTTGGCATTTTAGAACCAAGGCATTTGAGAACCAAGGTACCACTGTATTTTCAGTTATACTGTTGTATAAGATTGTAGTCTAAATCTTGAATGAATCTATTAGCAGGAGGAATTGAAATTTATTGTCTCCCCAGTCAAAAGGTATCACCCACCAATTAAAATATGTGGCATCTTCTCAAACAGACCACTGCTTGAGCCCCACCTGTCCTTGATTACATGCAGGTAATGGGCTGTATTCAGTAGGGTTGTGCACAAGACTCAAGATTCATCCTGGATCTCAGACTCTCCTAGTGTCCCTTTTTATCAGAGACAGTCCTGGATTTACAAAAACTGTCCCAGTTTCTGATTTGATCCTGCAATGTCCTATTTTTCCTTAGGACATCCCTATTTTCATCGGAGATACGTAACTATACAACCTTTAGAAGACATCCGAAAGCCACCCTGTAGAGGGAAGTTTTAAAATGTTTTATTATGTTTTTATATATGTTGGAAGCCACCTATTATTATGGAATAACATTTTCATCAGATAAATGTTGGAGGGTATGGTATCTGTGTCGGAGGCTGGCCCAAGTCATTTTGGTACCTGAGGCAAACCACAAAATGGCACCTCCCCTGTGAGTTAAGATGAGAGAGGGGAATGAAAATCAGCCCGGGAATGAAAGGGGGGAGGGAAGGTCAACCTCAGCATGAAAGTAGAAAGGGAAGATCAGCATTGAAATGAGAGGAGAAGGCAACGATGGTGGTGATGGAGGTGAGATTTAGCAGGTAGATCTGCCAAACCTCCCAGGGGGTCTAGAATTGCTGCCTGAGGTGGCTGCCTCACACTGCTTCATGGGTGGGACAGCCCTATCTGTATCTACAATTTAAAAATGAAAACAAATAAAAAATCTGTGTCTGTTTCTGAGTCACTCTTTGTTCTCTTTGCTCCAGTCTATAATGTGGTTCCTTCATCACTCCATATAAAACAAAGTTCTGTTCCCCTATTCATTATATTGGGGGATCTAAACATGGCTATAACTTGTCTCTTTATTGGCCAAAGTGGATGAAAATTCAAGGGAAAAGAGCCCCTCCAGAGCAGATTGAGGCTACCAAACTGCGTAACAATAGGTCCAGGGGTTTTAGTAAGGAAAGTAAAAGGGATACACTTTCCTCCATAATTCCTTATGGGAGGAAGAGGTTCTTTCATGCACCAACTTAATGGTAAGTGGTGTATATTCTTACTTGTACATTTTTACTGTACATTGTACCAACTAATGTAGGATTGCTCCAGAAAGTTGTTGAGCTTTTCTGGGGCAATCAGCAGTGGCAGATGGCAGGGTGGCAAGCAGGTTTCCAAAATTGCTGTCTAGGTGGAAACAAAGAACAGCGGTTCTGCTTCCAATGTGGAGCAGACAAAATACCAGACATTTACAATTAAATTTAAAATTCCCCCTGTGTGCCAATTAAGCCCCCATTCCCCAGACGTTACTGGAATTTTCCAGTATATATGGCAACCCTAAACTTATGGTAATGGCCAAGTGGTGTGTAGTGTTGTTTGTACATTTAAAAAAATGTTTGTAGCAATACTTGCTTGGACACAGTGTCCAGTGTCCAATAAGATGTACTGGCCTTATTTTTGTTCACTGATAGGTCACAGACCTCTGATATAGGCCTTACAACCTGAAGAGCTCTGAGGGTTTTATTTTGCTTTTCCCCAGGCTGCGGATGGGGCATAAAGCATAGCAGCTTAGGGTTGTTGTGTTTTTAAACTGATTTTTTTTAAAAAAAAGCACATTCACTGCTGTTCTGCTCAGCATCATCAACAACAAAATCCAGAGTTCTCCAGACCTCTGCAGGTAAACATTTTGGAAAGCCTTACTTGCTAAGCCCAAAGAGCTAGAGAAAGAGATGCTTATGAAAACATACAACTATCCTTTAGAGATAAACAGAACAGCAGTATGCTGCGGCACTGTGGGAGTCCTAATCTCCTGATCCAACTTAGTTGAGGCTTATTGACATCATGCTTTGTCTTGAGAGGTGAGAATACCCCCAATCAGTTGATGTAAGCCTCTAGTATTTAGACTAGCCATTTACATTTTGCCAAGGGAAAAAAAGAAAAGCACAGCTTGCATTAAGAAAAATGTGATCTGTTGACCAATGCGCTTGTTCAGACTCCCGTCAGGGTGATCACATTTGACGGACAAAGTCAAGGCCCCTTGTTTCACTCCTTGTGGTTCTTTACCTTTTAGCTGGACTCAGACTGGATATCCCTTCAAATAGAGCCCTTCCTCAAACAGAATTCTCAATCTCTTCAAGTTAATATCTCCGGTAATGTAGATCTCTTGGTCACACTAGCCCTTTTCAGTCTTGCTCTGTTCTGCAGTTGTCTATTCTATCAATTCTGGTGTTTACATTCACCATTCTCAGGCAGGTCTTGGGCCCCAACAAGTACCACTCATATGGAATGCTGTGGTAATTCCTCTCATTCTGGGCAGCTGGGTGTACTGGAGCAATGTTACATTGTGGGCGTCATAAAAATGAAATAAAATGGTGGTGTAGGTTATGGTTGGGGAGGGGGGCAATTGATGTGCTAGAGGACCCAAAAGACAATATTTTCCTGAGGGCTTCCTGGGTCCTGAAGCAAACTCTGTTCTCTGCACTGGCTGGCTGTCCACCAATATAAAAGCCAATAAGTTTCTTTGAATAAATGTGTGTGTGTGTGAGAGAGAGAGAGAGCACACACACATACACACACAATCATCTGCCAATGTGTTACTTTCAGTTCAAAAGACAAATTGTAAAACAGATTGGGAAGGTGCCTTCATTAACAGTATATAGGCCACTGGGCTATTTATTAATTTTTATTTTTATTTTTTAAAAGAACAAAAAATATGAAGGGTTTTTATTGTTCCCTGCTTTTAAAGCGTTTTGTTTTCCTTTTTCCTTTTTCTTCAAAAAAATCTGTTCTTCCTGCCATTCATTTTGCAACTGATCGACTGATTGATTTATAATTTAATGACAGCATTTTTAAGAAATAATATTTGACTTCAGGGTTTTAGTAAGTATTGTTTTGTCACAGTTGTAGGTCACTTGGAGATGTTCGCAGAAGCCATGCAATGTTCAGATCTATAAGGGAAGGGAAGATATAACAATCACCTGCAACATCTTGCAGTTTGATAAGTAAGTGCTGAGCACAGCAGTTCCATTTCTTTTAGCTTCCAATGAGGCATCAGTGCAGCTGACATTGGGAAGAGCCAATAGTATGAGGTGTGTATCCAATGTGGAGCTGTGTGTTTTGCTGAATGTGTGAGTCACCCGTGAGGTGATGAACCTTGGCAGCCTCCAGACTGAAGAGCCCAAGAGGTAGGAACTAATAGCTTTCCTGAAAACGATGCCTGTTTTACCCCCTAAACAGTGACACACTACATTACCCAGCAGCTGGCGGTCTAACTATGTGGTTTGAAGAAGTCCATTATTTTGAGCACAGCTCTTCAGGGAATTGCTCAATCTAAAATGGAGTTAAAGAAGCCAAACTATGTGGTCCATTATTTAGAAGAAAGCCCTTCAGGGAATGGTTGTTTCTTTCTCTCTCTCTCCCCTAAATGAAATTTAAAACCATAGTGAAGAAGCTCTGACAGGAAGGGGGGGCATTAGTTACTCAGAAAATCTTGTTGTCTAGGTTCCTTCTGTATGGAGAATCTTTGTCAACTCATTTACAGTCCAGACAAACACTAATATATCTCCCCTGCTATAGTTTCACACATATATCCAGTCAATGATAGACATTTGTCTTGGAAATTGGTACAGAGGAGCTGCTTATCAACAGCCGTCAACGTTGGCTTGCTTGTCCTATTTCTGTATGAATAATACAAATATTTAGCAGTGCGGATGGAGGAGGAATCCATTTTTAAATGGATGTACATATGAAATTTGATCCTTACAAACCAATTGAGCATGGCCCACGTAAGACAATTGCATTGACAGCCCACTTATGTCAGAGCTGCTCACACATCCTTTATATTCTGGATAGCTATGCTAGGTGGGCTAACCTGTTCGGAAGCATTCTCTGGCTTTGTCAGTGACCAAGGCCACTTGGAGGCTGCACCCCTCGCCTTCAGGAAGATTATCATGAGGAATGGAAGGCCATCCTTGCTCCATCTTTTGGTCAGAGGATAATCATGTTCATTGGGTTATATCATGTTCATTGGGTTGCGAGGCTGTAAGGAAGGACTTTCTTATCTGCTGATGTCCTGCTTGTGGATTTAACATAGACATCTTTTTTTTCCCAAGGAATTTTTATTGTTTTCCTTACACATTCTTTTCCAATAAATTGTAATAACACCATACATTCCCTTTGACTCTGCCGAGTCGCGACCTTATCACAGGTCCACCACATATGAAAATAGTCCCCATCTGCCTTTTTACATTTCCAGCATTTTCTTTCTTTTTTCCTATACATTTTAGCTAATTTTACTGGTGTCAAATGCCATCTATACATCATTTTTAGCAAGTTTTCCTTTAGAGCCATGCATCCTGTAAATCTCGAACCCTCCTTCCATAATCTTTTCCACGCATCCAATTCAATGTTATGCCCAATATCAATTGCCCATTTTATCATTGATTCCTTTACTTCTTCGTCTTTTGTATACCATTCTAGCAATAAACTATACATTCTTGATAAGATTTTATCTTTACAGTCTATTAACTCGATTTGGAATTTTGATTTTTTATCTTCGAACCCATTTCTCTTTTTATCTTCCTTTAATAAGTCACTGATCTGGTGGTATTGCAGCCACCCTGTTAACATCTTTTCAATTTGGTCATATGGTTTGAGCTTTATCCCTTGGTCTGTTTTCCTAGTAATATCCTCATATGTTACTCTTTCCCCTTCCATGTTTACTTTTTTGTTGTCAACACCTCAATTGGTGATATCCACCACGGTGTCTTTCTTTCCAGGAGGTTTTTATCCCATTCCCATACTTCATATAAAGATTTCCTAATCACATGGTTTAGAAAACCTTTATGTACCTTTACTTTGTTGTACCATAGGTATGAATGCCAACCGTATCTATTGTCATGGCCCTCTAGATCTAATAGGTCAGTGTTTTCTAAAGTCAGCCAATCTTTTAACCATACCAAGCACGAAGCTTCATAATATAAAGTCAGGTCTGGTAAATCAAAACCTCCTCTCTCTTTCTTATCTACTAGTATCTTCATTTTTATCCTTGGCCTTTTCCCCTGCCAGACAAATTTCGCTAATTTTTTTTGCCAATCCTTAAATTGTCTTATCCCTTTTACCACTGGTATTGCTTGAAATAGAAATAACAATCTAGGTAGTATATTCATTTTTATCACAGAGATTCTGCCTAATAATGACAATTTTAGTCTGCTCCATATATCCATATCTTTCTTAATTTCTTTCCATACCACCTCATAGTTGTCCTTGTACAGGTTTATATTTTTTGTTGTCATCCAAATTCCTAAATATTCTATTTTTTTAGCTATCGCGATTCCTGAGTCTACTTGTAATTCTTCCATCTCTTCTTTCTTCAGATTTTTTGCTAGCATTTTCGTCTTGTTTTTGTTAAGTTTAAACCCTGATACCTTCCCAAACTCTTCCATTCTTTTTATTGCCTCTTTCACACTTCTTCCAACGTTAAGACTGGATCATCTGCGAAGGCTCTTAATTTAAATTCTTTTCGTCCCACCTTAATGCCTCTGACTTCTGATGATTCTCTTAGCTTCTTATTCAAGACCTCTAGGACTATAATAAATAGCAAGGGAGACAAAGGACATCCCTGCCTAGTGCCTTTAGTTATCTCAAAGTTATCTGATATGTTGTTCTTAATTAAAACTTTGCTTTTTGGTCTGAATAGATTGTGTCAATACCTCTCAAAAAAATTTCACCAATTCCTAATACTTTTAAGTTTTCTTTCATGAAATGTCAAGAAACATTGTCGAACGCTTTTTCCGCATCTATAAGCATTAGTACTGCCTGTTTCTCATTTCTGACTTCAAGGTATTCAATTATATTTATCAGGTTTCTTACGTTTGTCCCTTAGTTGCCTCCCCGGCAGAAAGCTGTTTGGTCTTTGTGTATCACCTTATTTAACACCATTTTTAGTCTATTCACTAGTATATCCGCAAATAACTTATAGTCGTTATTCAATAATGAAATTGGTCTGAAATTTTTTACATCTAATATATCCACATCTTTCTTCGGGATCAGTGTAATATAGGCTTCTTTCCAGGTGTTTGGCATCCTTTCTTCTCTTAAGACTTTATTCATTACTTCACTTAGAACAGGTGTCAGGTATTGCGATAGTGTTTTATAATACTTTGCTGAGATACCGTCCGGTCCTGGGGCCTTCCCTATTTTCATTCTTTTTATTGCCTTTGTGACCTCTTGTTCTGTTATCTCCTGGTTAAGCATTCTTTTTTCTTCTTCTGAGATTTGATGCAATTTATGGTCATGGATATACTTTTCTATTCTCTTGTTGTCTTCTTTATCTTTCCTATAAAGATCTCTATAGAATCTCTGAAATACTTTTCTAATTTCTTTCGGGTCCTCAATCATTTTATCCCCATCTTTTATTTTACAAATTGTGTTCTGTTTTTGTCTTGCTTTTATTTGCCACGCCAAGAATCTCCCAACTTTGTTGGCCGACTCAAATTTTTTTTGTCTCATGGCTTTTATTTTCCATTCGATCTCCTGTCCCACCACCATGGAGAACTGAGACTGCAACATTTTTATATTTCGTTTTATTATTTCATCTTTAGGTTTTGTTATGAGCTGTTTTTCGTTCTCCATGAGCTGGGACAGGATCTCTTCTTTCTTCTTCTCTCTCCCTCTTTTCTGGAAGCTGTTTTTTTGAATCAGGAAACCCCTTATCACCGCTTTGCTCGCGTCCCACACTGTTTCAATTGGTGTTTCTTTGTTTAGATTCCATTTAAAATAGTCTGTTATTGTCTCTTTTGCAGTTTCCACTACTCTCTGATCATTAAATAAGCTCCCATTCATTCTCCATCTATGTGTAGAAGGGTCCTTTTCTTTTAATTCCACATGGCTTATGGGAGTTGTAGTATAGCACATTGTGATGGGCCAGAGGTTTGCCACCCCTGCAGCAACTGATCAAAGTTCCTGGAAGTTCTTGAATCATTGCCATTTGAAGAGTGCTATCATTTCCCATCCTGTCTTCTCTTACGCAAGCTAGAACTATCCACTTTCTTCAAGCTTCCTCCAGAAGTCTTATTTTGAGTAGAGATGGCTTTCTTTGTTGCTCTCTTCTGAATTTTTCTCAATTTTTCTATATCGTTCTTAAAATTTTGTGCCCAAGAACTGTGCCCAGTACTCCAAATGAATCTGGAATATGCCAAATGTAAAGTAAGAACAACTGGAAGACCTGTTGAGATTCCTGAATTGCAGAGGAATTGGGCTAGATGACACGCAGGATACCCTCCATCTCTACAATTTGATGATTCTATGCTCCCTACTTTGCAAGCCCTTTTTCACCTGGCCTGGGAGGGCAGGACTTTGGCTGACTCCAGCTACAAAAGCTTAGTCTGGTGTTGGAGCAGGGATTGTTGCTGTTATTGATATTTGTTTGTACAGTGGTACCTCTAGTTATGGACTTAATTTGTTCCGGAGGTCCGTTCTTAATCTGAAACTGTTCTTAACTAGAGGCGTGCTTTCGCTAATGGGGCCTCTTGCTGCCTCTGTGCCACCGGCACATGATTTCCGTTCTCATCCTGGGGCAGAGTTCTCAACTCAAGGTAACTCTTCCAGGTTAGCGGAGTTTGTAACTTGAAGCGCTTGTAACCTGAGGCGTTTGTAACTCAAGGTACCACTGTATCATTATTTTTATATCTTATTACGATTTATGTGGAAATACTTCTATTCTTTTGTGTGCTTTTTGAAGTTTTTTATTTATTGCTTATGACCACCTTTGTAATTATATAAATCTCTTCAAGCTCAAGCATGGTTTTAACTATGGAAAGGGGGTATACAAATATGATGTTGTTGTTGATGATGATGATGAAAAGGGAACCAGGGTGGATCTTTGAAACTACAAGGCAGTTAACGTGTTCTCCGAAAACATGTGGAAAACATTACTAAGGGTCATAGGATAAAATAATCAAAGATATAGAAGAAAAAGTCTTTCTGAAGCAACATAGGCAAGTCCTGTATAACCAACTTTTTCACAGTTCTTTAAGAGTGTCAATAAGCAGGTGAATAGGGATGATCCGACAGGCATTCTATACTTTGACTTTCAAAAAGCTTTTGATAGTCCTCCACAAAAGACTCCAGAATAAATCTTGCAGTCATGGGTTAAGAGAACATACCCTCTTATATAGATCAACAATTAGTTAAAGAGCAGGGAGTCTGAATCAATGCACAGTTCTCACAATGAAGTAGTACAAAAAGTGGGGCCACCAAAAATCTCTAATGTGGTTAAATGCTTTTAGACTCATTCGTAATAGGGCTGGTGTTAGGGGTGATTTAGAACATCTGTACAGGTCTATAGGGCATGCTTGTTTGCTTGTCAATTCTTTAACTTTTTTTACAGCAAAGAAACAAGTTAATAAAACAAAGGGATAATAATGAAAAAGCAGGAACAACTCAGTCTGCAATGGAAGTGCAAAAGAATCTTTGCAAAATACAAAGTTATTCAATCCATGCCCAATGAGTACATTGTTTATTTTGGAGCTGTCTATTATATAAAAAAAAAGAAAAAAAGATTTGTGCCTCAATAACTGGGCAAGTGTTTGCATATGAAGAGGATGGGAGAAAGCTGCAGCAGCAGTAAAAGATTTCATAGTCTGCCAAAGTCAGTCTTCCTTTTCTAAAACATTCCAGCTGAGATTCAGTGGTACTTATTACTTGTAAATAAATAGTAGAGAATTGTGCCAGGAATAATGCTTAGTTATACTACAAAAATAAACAAAAATTAAAACAACTGTGACAATTAATTCAAAAGCCAATGTGATTAAATTCAAAAGCATTTGATTTGGCATTCAGCTTCTTTTGATTGTGCATCATCAGGGCGGCGGGGGGGGGGGGTTTCAAAAGTTGAAGTCCTAGATAATGTTTGAGTTAGGATATAGGACATTAATCAGAAAAACCCACCCACATCCATATAATTATGAACCTAAAAGAGGTACACCTCATACAGAGGGAGACATTGTACCTCTAAGTACCACAGTGCCTAGAACAAAGCCCTATGGTGATCCAGGTGACCGCCCCCTCCCCCACCTGGTTGACACAGAGTCATTAATAATAATGGTACACTTGCTCAGCCAGCTGTGGTTCTCAATACCACCATTTGTATACTCTTGGGCACCCTTCAAAAGCAATTGATCTTAGGGTGGTATGCATTTTTAAAATACACAAGTGATAGGTAGACCTGTGACCCATCAAACTGAAGCCTGCCAGTCAAGCATTATGGCTTGATAGGTGCTTATCACTTCCTGCATCCTCCCACAGACACAACAAAAACAGTCCCTCGTTTATTGAGTCCCTAGCAGCCTACACCCTCTGTAGCTCACAGGCTGCATTAAGCATGGAGGACAGCTGTTGTTCAGGTAGGAAAGAAAGCACTCTTCATTTTCAGCTGTTCAGCATTGCTGTGCAAATTTACTGTGGCCCTAAAAGCACATAATGCAGTGCTATTTAACTGAAATATTGGATAACGCTGCCATTTATAGAATTATGGTGATAGTTGTGAAGAAGCATAGGGCTGCAGTATGGCAATCCAACATTGCACAGAGTTATGGCTGGCTGTTAGCTTCCCAACTAATAGTGCCATTCATAAACCACAATGATGATCATGTTGCACATTGAGCATCATGTTTGTAAATGTACTGGCTTAGGTTGCATTTGCTTGTCTCTGTGCTTTGAGGGTTGTTGCTTCCCCCCCCCCCCCTTTTAAACTAAACCAATACAGCAAAGCACAAACTTATCTATAACAAAGTGGAATTAGGTGGAAAAACATTGCTTTTGTCTCTCCAGTTCCCTGATCTTCGGACAGCCTTATATAAGGGGTCAGAATCCTTGTGTGCCAAGAACACTAGAAACGTATGACATTAAAAAAACAACAACCCACAATGGTTTATTTTTACAATGGGCATGTTGAGCAGGCAAACAGTCTGACAGATGGTGCCAGCCTAAAGCTGCATCAGATATTAAAATGCACCATGTATATATATACTTGGAACTCCCCAAGATTCTTGCCAGCCAGCTGCTAAACTCATACTTCATTTTCTTCCTTTTCCTGGATACACTTAAATTGTTTCCTTCATTGTTATCTAAGCCAATGGGATGTGCCCCTAGCTGGTAGCCACAAGTGAACAAAGGAGCAAGCTGTGGCACAAAATAGTACAATTTCCATTACAGTGGTACCTCGGGTTAAGTACTTAATTTGTTCCGGAGGTTAAGAAACTGAAACTGTTCTTAACCTGAAGCACCACTTTAGCTAATGGGGCCTCCTGCTGCTGCCACATGATTTCTGTTCTCATCCTGAAGCAAAATTCTTAACCTGAAGCACTATTTCTGGGTTAGCGGAGTCTGTAACCTGAAGTGTATGTAACCTGAAGCGTATGTAACCCAAGGCACCACTGTACATCTATTAGTGTTCCAGAATTAGGACACTAGAACTCGAATTTCATTGTTGTCCAGGCAGATAAACCCACCTTCCCTTAATGTACAGAGAGGATATACTTGATGGATATAACTACTCCCAAAGACCCTAATTGTTTCACAGACATGGAATGGCCAACATCTGTCTATAGTGGGGGGGGGGGGGAATTAGCATCAGTCTAAATGGTATGGTAATGATCTGTGGGCCATGTCCACTGTCTCAGTTAGTGCATTCATATTCAATGTAATGAATGACAGTCTTGCAATAAGAATATAGTCTGATGGATGGAGCAGCATCACAATAATTACTTAATTAATTGGGAAGAAAAAAATATGGCAACAAGAGGCAAGTGTATGAGCTAAAGTAATTTTTCAAGGAGCAGTCACATAAGCAAATGGACTTATCAGGAATCAACTCCCAACTGAATGAGGTATTTTGCAACGGCTGTTGAAATTTCTTAAGTTCATCCTGCTATCGTACCAAGTTTGAGAAAGCCTCTCCTCCTTACAGAGGGGATGAGTTGTGAGTGGGAGCCATTTCCCGCATTGGCAGAGGCCGTTCCGGCCCCTGCCCAGCTGGCCTGGCCGCACCATGCCCCCAGGTAGTCAACCAATCAGGAGGAGGCTTGGGGGCGGGGTTTAGCCACTCAAATGCGGCTGCGGCAGCACTTCCCGTTCATTCCACTGCTGGTTTTTGTCCCGGTGACATCAGGGGGAGCTTTCAGTTGTATTTGCATCAACAGGCTCCTCCCACTGGTGGTTAACCCTTGTTAGACTCACTCCTCCCTGAAGGGGTAGAGTCACACTCTGTTGTTTTATCCAATGCCTAAGCCAATACCTCTCACATGCTGTAATCAATAAAGTTGTGGCCTTTTTAGCCCATTAACCTAATATACTGTGTCCATGTGTCTTTCTTATTCCGAAGCGGGTGGTGGGTCCTTGAATCACAAAACTCAGGTTTGGGGGCTGTTTTTGGCCCTCCAGGCTTCTCTCTCAGGACTCCACTCAGGCCACACCCTTCACAGTCTCTGCTCTCATGCCCTCCCGGAGTGCTTTTGCCTGGATGGGATGTGTTTTTAATGCCAGATGATACCTCTTGCTTGCTTGGATGGAGAATGTTGAATAGTAGGTAGACATAGCAGACAACGCAGCGATTTCTCCAAAGCAGCTCTTTATTTGTAAGCTGGAACAGAACTGAACAGCAAACAGCTCTGTCGGCCTGCTTTTATAGGCAGCCGGGTGTCAACACTGTAGCAATCACAACCCAGGGTTTCCCGCCTAAAGTAACTGACCTGGACCTGAGTGAAAACTATATACACAATACCCCTGGTGGCCAGGGTGAGAACTTCAATACATAACACCCCTCCCCACCGAGATAAGGCATTAATTACAATCATAGTGGTTCCATTACATACAGCAATACCCTTATTGGTTTCAGTAAGGCACATAAGCATATTAATTGATCCTATTCACCATACAGCTTTACATGTGCAGTTTGTCCACTGAACATAGTCTTTTAAATATGGGCTACTGGCCTTGCGGATTTCCTGGGTGGAATGTTCAGCAGTTTCTGAGGCCACGGCCTCCTCAGTGGCTTTCTGCAGCGTGAGGTCTGGCTTGGCGAGGAGATGCCGTTGCAGACGGATGTCCCAGACCCCGCAGATGATTCGATCCATCAGGGCATCGTCTAAGTCTCGGAACTCGCAGTGCATTGCGGCCTGTCAGAGGGCGGTGGTGTAGTTGTTAATTGACTCCCCCTCTGCCTGATTCTGGTGGTAGAATGCATGGCGGGCAGCAATCTTGGATGGCTTTGGCGCGTAGTGGTTGCGGAGCTTCTCTTGAATCGTGTCCCATGGCGCTGCCTGGACTGCTAAAGGCGCAACCAATGCTTGGGCCGTCGCGAACACCTCAGGGCCACAAGGCTGAGGAAGAAGATATATAGGTGGTGGTTGTGGTGTGTGAAAACCTCTTACGTTGGCATGCTGCAATATAGCCTGTTGTACAAAGAGAAGTGTTGCTTCTGTTGCTCAACCAACTTCTCATCCATCATTGGCATATGCCCCCCCCCAGAAGATGTATCCAATGTCTTTATTTTATGCCAAAACTGGATACAGATTACAGGCTTGATTGCCCTGCCTGAAGGAATGAAGCCTGCCAAATTTCAGAAATATAGGTGCCACCGTTGTCCCACAAAGGTGGATGTTTTCAGTTGGTGGTTATAAAAGATAAGCTGTGTTCTATTCACTAGTTGTTTGTTTGTTGGATATCAGTTTGCAAACTGGGGGCATGAGGGGTTTTCCCCCAGGTAAGAATCCTGCCAAAGTTCATTCAAAGAGTTCTAGAGGGGTCATTGTGCTGGGAGATTTTTACCTTCGTTATAACGAAACCTGAAAACCTTGATTTTTCTCTCACACACCCCTTCCTAGAAGTAGGAGGGAGGGGGGGAGCTCTATAGGTTATTAATTGATAGAAAAAAGAAAGACTGGGAAAGAAAGAGGCCATCAGAGGAGAATGATGGATTACATACTATAGAATCATAGAATCTCAAGAGTTGGAAGGGACCTAAGGGTCATCTAATCCAACCTCCTGCAATGCATGTGGGTTTATTTTGACATCCCTCCCCCAAATGACTTGGACTTAATAATTCACTACACTTAAAAGCTGGATTTTTCCATCAAAACAAAAAAAAAAATATCTCCACACTTCCTCATGTCTCAAGCTCCAGGTATTTCCCTACCCAGCTCAGTTTCCTCTTTCAGAAAGGGTGGGTGTTGTGTTTGCCCGCCTAGGTGGATGATAAGGAAAGGGTTAAATGAGTGTGAAGTGATTGGCCAGTGGGAACCCAAGGGGAGGAGTTAAGAGTTGGAGTTGTTGGGAAGTCAGTTGGGAGCTGGAGAAGGAAGAGGGAGGATAAGTCTGTGGGTTGGTCAAGTTTTGATGTGAGAGAGTGAGAGGAACTGTTAGGAGGAGTCAGATAGACAGGGGTTATTAGGAAGGTAGAGGCTGGTGTAGAAAATAAGGATAAGAAACTGACAAGAAAAATTATCTGAAACCATAAACTTGTTTATGCTTATGAAATAAACTTGATTATTTGTTTTAATGTTAACTCAGTGTGTACCCGAGAGAAACGGGTTGGTGGCAGCGAGGAAGCAATCATAGTGGTGGCATAGGGATCAATAGACCATCAAACGTCCGGGGACACAGTGGGGGTCAGTCATGCACCTTTTTTTTCCTTTTCTTTGAAAGCCAAAGGCAAAGACCTACCTGAAAGCTGATGGATCCATGTGGAAATGCCTTTTTAATGGCATAATCTGACTTTTTTAAAAGAAAGAAAGAAAGAAAGAAAGAAAGAAAGAAAGAAAGAAAGAAAGATCCTTTCACAAATCACCCTGATTCATCTTATATTTTGGAGTACACAGAGAAGCAGAAGAGAGCAAGGGGGGAGGGGGAGCCATGCATACAGAAGATCCCAGGTTCAGTCCCTTGCATCTCTGGACAGGGAGAGGCTCCTGCCTGAAATCTTAGGGAGCCAATGTTTGTCAGGGTACAGAATGCTGAGTTTGCTGCACTGGGAATAATGCATCTTCCAATCTTCCCGTGATCCTATTTCACTGTTTTATATATTTGATGCTGCACAGCATGCAGACTAAAACTGCTACTTTCATTTCCCAAACTAATAATTACCAAATAGATTTGTTGAAGCTTGCATTCGCAGAGAAGAAAAGGAAAGTTAAATAATTGATCACACACACACACGTGCGCGCGCGCGCACACACACACACACACACACACAACCCCTCTTGCTAAGTATGTAAGATCAAGTTTCATTTAGGTGTTCTGAGTGTTCTTGGCAGTTCAATAATATGTTCTTTTGAGGGAAATTTTAAAAAAATGTGATGTATGCATTTCAGAGGCTAGATCAACATCCGTCCTCATGCAACATCTATGAATAACATAGAAAGGTTATTGTTGAAAGAGCTCTTTAGTATAGGAAAGGTTATCCAAATGAACATAGTGCAAAACAAATACAATTCCAAAGATTATTTAAAACATAGGGTCCTATCTTACACTTATTGAAAGCAAAGGGTAAAGGGACCCCTGACCATTAGGTCCAGTCGTGACCGACCCTGGGGTTGCAGCACTCATCTCGCTTTATTGGCCGACGGAGCCGGCATACAGCTTCCAGGTCATGTGGCCAGCATGACTACGCCACTTCTGCTGAACCAGAGCAGCGCACAGAAACACTGTTTACCTTCCCGCTGGAGTGGTACCTATTTATCTACTTGCACTTTGTGCTTTCGAACTGCTAGGTTGGCAGGAGCAGGGACTGATGAACGGGAGCTCACCCCGTCGCGGGGATTCGAACTGCCGACCTTCTGATCAGCAAGCCCTAGGGTCTGTGGTTTAACCCACAGTGCCACCTGCGTCCCTTATTGAAAGTATTATGTGACTATTTGGGCAATAAAATGCCCAAATGATCATATCTTTGTGTTTGCTTCCCACTGGTTCTCTTTCTCCTCACATTTCAGCTCACTGCAATCTCAGCCCATCCCATACCTTTGTTCTCATCAGTCACTAACTATGACACATCCCAGATGAGCAGTCTGAAGTTCTCCTGCTGTCTTTAGTTGGGAAGGGATGAGAATTTTGTTTCGCCCTAATTTTAAAGCAACCTAATTTCCACATAGGGATGCGGGTGGCACTGTGGGTAAAACCTCAGTGCCTAGGACTTGCCAATCGCATGGTTGGCGGTTCGAATCCCCACGGCGGGGTGAGCTCCCATCGTTCGGTCCCAGCTCCTGCCCACCTAGCAGTTCGAAAACACCCCCAAGTGCAAGTAGATAAATAGGTACCGCTTTATAGCGGGAAGGTAATGGCATTTCCGTGCGCTGCGCTGGTGCTGGCTCACCAGAAGCAGCTTCGTCACACTGGCCACGTGACCCAGAAGTGTCTTCGTACAGTGCTGGCTCCAGGCCTCTTAAGCGAGATGAGCATGCAACCCCAGAGTCGGACACGACTGGCCCGTATGGGCAGGGGTACCTTTACCTTTACCTTTAATTTCCACATCTTAGATTCATATATGGTTGGGCTTCTGAAAAGTTAAATAGTTAGCTTGTTGGCAATCATGGTGCAAACAGAAGTGTAGATGAGCCCAAAGGCTCAATAAAGGCTGTATACAATGTAAACTCCACATAAGCATTGTGCAAGCAATGGGGTCCCAGGGGAACAGAGTTGCTTCTTACAAGACTGACAGATACTCCAGCAGGTAAAGGGGGAACATTAGGAAAATGCATACAGAAACATGCATTTTAGAACAAACATCCCTATATATAACACAAAAATGCATGCAGGTTTTTTTGGGGGGGGAGGAGGGAGATTGTGTATATAAAATGCAGATGAAATGTATAGATATGTGCTTATGAAAACACGTACAATTTAAATGCCTTGCTGTGTGTGTATGTGTGAAGGACTAGACATGACTGAATGCTAGGGCTATGTACAACTCACCTATCCACCCCATCCAGTCTGGGCGAATCCAGGGAACATTTGAACCAAGCAGCACATGGGCAGCCAGTGCTGTTTTAGCAGAGGTGGAACATTCTGTCGGCTATCTACCCCCATTAACCGTCTAGGATAGAACATGTCTATCTATACTACTTTCTCAAACTCGTTCCATATGCATCTCTACCAGAATTCCTGGCTTCCTTGCCAAACTGCAATTTATTCAGATTCCTTTGCATAAGACAAGATTCTCAAACTGATACAAAACCAATACACATTTGTAATGTGGATACGGCTTAAGCGTTCAGAAGCTTACTTTCTGAATTTGTGAGTGGCGACATTTTAAGCTGAAACCAGAGGGGACTTGGTTACTTTCTGCATTCTCCCCCCCCCCGCCCCTTTCTGGGAATGCAACCCTCACCCCCCCCCTCTATATATGATGATGCATTAGATGTGTCTCAATAGAACAGTATGAATGATTATGTGAGCATGTGGAGAATAAACAGCATATCATAATAGAAAGTGCTATCTTTATTCCCAACAGCCACAGGAAGGGATCAGCTTCACAAGCCCCAGTAATTGAGAAAACTGAAAGCAGGAAGAATTTGCAGTGATGTATGACCAGCCAGTGCTCCTTTAAAGAAGATTCATTTTCCGTCAAGTTTAAAAGTCTAACACAGAGACATGAGACTCAAAATGTTCCCTCAGCCTTTAAGCAGATACAAGATTTTAGCTCAATGAAAACACGGCTTATCTCTGCCCTCTTTTTCCTTTCAAAATCTTGAGTTGCTTTTGGTGATCACCATAGCAGAAAGACCAATTCTAGATAACCAGGACTGTACTTACAGAATATTCTGGATGAGTAAGCATTACCAGTGTCCTTTCTACCACAGGCTTATACAACCCCTTCTTTCATCTCACTCTAGAAAAGAAGCTTGGGAAACCATGGAATATCTCTTGACAAAGGGCTCATCCAGATTGGGGCTTCACTGTGATTTGCTTGCACAGTGCTTATGTGGAGTTTAGATTGTATACAGCCTTTATTGAGCCTTTGGGTTCATCTACACTTCTGTTTGCCCCATGATTTCAAGCGATTTCAAGTTACAAATACAAGAGAGTTTCTTCCCTGCCCATTATCTTCCCTGTGAAAACCTGCTGTTTACTGCTGAATAAGAACAAACACCAAGCAGGTTTTCTGGTGACTGATGTTCTGATTCAGCAGTAAACAGCAAGTTTTCACAAGGGAAGCAGCAGGAGAAAAAATAACTTCTCATATCTCTGACTTGAAATCATTTGAAATCATGGGACAAACCATGTGCGCCGCCTTGCCCCCACATTTGAGGGGGTCAGGGCCACACAATGTCAGCATCAAATCTATGCTGCCAGGTGCCATAAGAAAGCGGCAGAGATAGCACATGATAGTACACACCCCGGAAATGATCTCTTTCAGCTTCTGCCTTCTGGAAGAAGGTATAGGGTTATAAAGGCCAGGACTAGCCGCCTGAAAAACAGTTTCCACGCTAATGCAATTCTGGTTCTAAACGCAGCATAAGGGGTCTCTGTAGTATAGTGTATTTTAAAATGGGGTTTTAGAGTTTTTTTAGGGGTTTTTCAATGTTTTATGTAGTTTTATGTAGTTTTTATGTAGTTTTATGTAGTTTTGTGGTAGTTTTATGTAGTTTTTATGTAGTTTTATGTAGTTTTTCAATTTCATTGTTCCGCAAGGGACAATGACAATAAAGATATCGTATCGTATCGTATTCTGTGCCCACAGGCCAATGGCCTGCACACATGACATCAGAATGTCCCACTGCATGTGCAGATAATGTCAGCATGCTCTGTGGTGTGCTCGCACCATGCATGCATGGCCTGCAGTATGCTGACATTGCTTGCGCATGCTGCAGGGTGTGCTGAGGTGTCATGCAAACGCCCCAGGGCTTGTGTGCATGATGTGAGCATGCCCTGTGGCATGTGCACACAGCTGCCAGGGAACTTTGAGTGGGCCTGGACTTCTCCTTGAAATTTTTTTTTGGGGGTGGCCTGCTAGCCCCACCCTAGATGGCATGCCTGGGACAAACAGAAGTTTGGATGGGTCCTTTGTTCTGATTTGCTAGCATAAAGCTTACATAAAGATTTGACCATGTCCAGTTTTGGCTGAGCATCCATTCTGGTTTGTTTGTAGGGAGACTATCTGGCAATAAATATTCCTCTTGATTTGCTTGATGGAATGGTCCTTCCATTCCTAATCCACACACTATTTTCAACACTATTTTCCTATTACATGTATTTTTTTGTAGGTAAAAGTCCCCTGGCACTTTATTGTCAGTAGTGTATGCATTTTGTCTTGCTCTTTCCCCAATATATAAATTTTTCTATGCTCCCCCTGCCCCTGCAGGAGAAATGCATTGTACAGTGGTACCTTGGGTTACATACGCTTCAGGTTACATACGCTTCAGGTTACAGACTCCACCTAACCCAGAAATAGTACCTCGGGTTCAGAACTTTGCTTCAGGGATGAGAACAGAAATCGTGCTACAGTGGTGCAGCGGCAGCAGGAGGCCCCATTAGCTAAAGTGGTGCTTCAGGTTCAGAACAGTTTCAGGTTAAGAACAGACCTCCGGAACGAATTAAGTTCTTAACCCAAGGTACCACTGTTAGTGCCATTTGGTGCAGTTTCCAGTTCCTTCATTCAGTGGCATAGCGTGGGGGGTGCAGGGGGGCCGGGCGCACCGGGCGCAACATGGGCGGGGGGCGCACTCGCACTAGCAGCTCTCTGCCCCTACTAAAATCCACGGGTTAGGGAGCCCGCGCTCACTCGGCTTGGCGAGGAGGTCGCGGAAGCGGGAGAGCGAAGCCTTCTGCTGCGGGCCAAAAAAGGAGAGGAAGCCGGGCGGGCGGGCGGGCGGGCGGGCTGGCAGGGGTCTGGCTGCACCTGCTGCTGCCGTTGCCACTGCTGCCGGGCTTTGACAGCTTGGCGAAGCGGAGGGAGAGGAGCTTTATGGTAATTGCGGCTCTCTCTCCACTGGCCTTCTGGGTAGTGAGCCGAGCCGAGCAGGGAGTCTGGCGAGGGGGCGGGAAGAGACTTCCCCCCTTTTTTCCACCTCGCCTGGTCAAAAAGGAGAGCGGAGTCTCCTCAGGGCGCCCTCAGGCAGGGCAGGGCAGGGCAGGGCAGGGCAGGGCAGGGCAGGGCAGGGCAGGGCAGGGCAGGGCAGGGCAGGGCAAGGCAAGCAGAGTGAGGAGGAGAGAGAGGGGAAGGGGGGGAGCAGCCAGGAAACGCCGTGGTGTGGAGGGGGAATCAATTAAGGAGAGAAAGCTAAAAGCCTTGGAGAAAGGGAAAAAAAGGAAAGAAAAGAGGCAGCTCCGGGAGAGCGCGGGGGAAAGAGAAGCCTCGCTGCTGCTGCTTGGGAGAGTAAATTACTGTACTTGCCTTGCCCCGGGTTAGGGGGTGCAAATTACTTGCCTTGCCCCGGGTGCTGACAACCCACGCTACGCCGCTGCCTTCATTTTATTTACACTTTCCAAAACAATATGTAAACCCAAACACAGCCATTATTCAAAATTTGCACCTCTCCAGTTTTTACAATACAGTTGTTTGGCCTGCAGTTGTTGTTGTTTGGGGTAAGTGTGCAGGTTAAGTACTCAACCTGAGGTACCACTGTATTGCAAAATTCCAAGCAGTGTGATTTTTTACACCACTAGGGACCAGTGTGCTGTAGTAGTTGGACTAGGATCTGGGAGGCCAGAGCTAAAATTCCCAGCTCATCCATGAAGCTCACTGGGTGACCTTGGGCCAATCACCATATCTCAGCCTAATCTACCTGGCAGGGTTCTTGTGAATGTGAAATGCAGAGCGGGAGAATCATGTATGCCACCTTGAGTTCCTTGGAGAAAATGTGATATTTAAGTGTAATATAAATAAATTAATTTGCAGGATGACTTTGCATTAAAATACAAACTGAGTGATTTTTGCCGCCATCCTTAGGATGGGATAGAGCGCTCCCTATTATAGATGCCGCTGAACCTAGCCCTGCTTTTGGAGGAGCAAGTTGCAACAGAGACTGAAAATGCATTTAATTTTACACAACTGCAGCAGGTAAATCTGGCCACTATCAGTCATGGGTTGATGTCGTCCAAACCATTGCAGCACTTTTTGTGTGAGGCTGTCTTTGAAGACAGCTGGAAAATAAAATGCAGCCATCAGACTGTTGATACATTATTATTCCAATAAATATGTTTTACTTGTGGCCCAAGGCCATTACAAATAAATGCATTAGTCAAAATGTCTTGTCTCAAAAGTTCCCAGGCCCAATCTGTGCTGTTGCCAGGTAAGGTCTACTGGGGTTGGGAGATGTTTTCACCTCAGAGAGCTTCAGATAGTCACAACACGTGTCATGGGGTTAAGCAGACTTTGTTCAGTATGAGACTTCTGATTCTGTATATGACTGCTCTCTGTATCTATTTTGCATTTATGCCTACTCCCCTGTATGTGGGCAGTCTACCCTCTGCGAAAGCTTCATGTCTTGCCAACACTTCCTCCTCCATTGGCTAATTTGTGTTTGTTGGACAAGTCTCTCCCTCTCCCTCTCCCTCTCCCTCTCTCTCTTTCTCTCTCTCTCTTTCTCTTTCACCCAGTTTCCAATGTGTAAAATAGGAATGACAATGTCTTTCTTTACAGGAAACTTTTGATGAAGAGAACAGACACTTTATAACTGGACTGAAAGCAATAGTAGCTACAGTAATTATGAATCTTTTCTTTTTCTTTTTTGCAACCCACATTCTGCAGGATGGAAAACTCAATTCTGCAATCTGTGTAAATTAAGAAAATCTGCATGATTTATTTTACACTGCTTTTTTAAAAAAGCCATCTTCCAGAATTTATTCTGAAAGGCCATCAGTCTCATGCATGCCAGCTGCCAGAAACACAGTCTGGCAATTCCTCTGATTTTACCCTGAAATATCCACATAATTCCAAAATACTTTTTCAATATAAGGACTAGATTTATTTTTTAAGCAGGGATCCAGCACTCCATACAATATCCTGCAGGGTGGGGTTTTTGTTTTTTTTGCCATTTCCAATTTTGGCATATGCATATAGCCATTGCAGGATATATTCACCTTGCTGCTGTGAAAGAAATTAAACTGGATACTAAAATCTTCTGCTGGCAGATGTAAAGAACTCTTGCAACCCTTCCATGGTGATAAAATATTGTTATATGCAAGACTGTCCTAAGATGTCATTTCAGAATACAGGCAGATTTGAGGAAGGGAGAAAGTGGTTAGGTAGCCGTCACATTTTGCACCGAACTCTCTATCATCTGCACAAAGGCGTCGGTACAGTTTATCAATTCATTTCCTGAATCAGAGAAGAAATTCATTCCCATCTCCTCTTTCTCTTTGCTGCGAGCCCTCTAGTCATAAATAAAAATGAACCCGACCTATATGAATAATTTAGCTTGACACTACTGTCCTAGCCCATTACATTGACATCAGGGTTTTTTCGGGGCAAGCAGGATTCTTGTTCTGAGAGTGCCTGACCTCAGCAGACCTCCACACACTGCCAATATGAAATAAACTTTGCCTCATTCATGCACTTTGTACAGTACATTCAGAATACTTGCTTCTTTACTGCCCACCATAGAGCAGACAGATTATTTGGTTGCCAGCTGTGAGATATATATATATAGATATATAGATATATATATGAATGAACCATGTTTTGTTGTAAGAATTCCTGATGTTGGTATGTGAAGCAATTCTGACTGATCTATATCTCATTGTTCTTTTATAACAGCTGTCATTAGCTCAGCACCATGAATGCCAGCTTGTGTTCTAATACATTATTTGGATCTTGTTTGTCTGTTGGACGATGCATAGATGTGCTTTGAATGGCAGAAAAAGAGAGGGGAAAAGTGGGTTTTCACTAAGTAGGTTTGTAGCAAGGGACGGATATTGGGGCCTTAAAGCAGGGGCAATTGGTGGCCCCCTAGTGGAGGAGTTTCCAGATAGCTATCATGGCCATCGGCCATCTATACAGTCATACCTTGGGTTACGAAAGCTGTGGGTTGCACGTTTTCGGGTTGCAGACCACGCTGTACCTGGAAGTACCGGAATGGATTACATCCGGGTTTCGGCGCTCGCGCATGCACAGAAATTCAAAATGACATCATGCACATGGACAGAAATGCCAAATCACATCACACAAGTGCGCAGACATGGCACTTCAGGCTGCGAACACTGCAGGTTGTGACTATGCCTCCCACACGGATCACATTCGCAACCAGAGGTATGACTGTATGCCTATCCATTATGCATGTGAGAAGCTGCTTTATACTAGGTCACAATCTTGCTTTATTTAGCACAATAGACTAACCAGCAGTGTCACCCTCCGTTTCATGCAGGGGTTTATCCCAGTCCTACCTGGAGCTGCTGGAAATTTCCATGCAAAGCAGATGTATTTTCACTGAGATATGATCCTTTCCCAACACAAATTTGTATGCTTCTGCTGTTGTTGTGACCCAGATTAGGTCAAGCCAGGAGGGGCCAGGGGAACATTGGCAATTGCTCAAGTACTGACTGAGGATATAAGGAGGATATACCTCAGCATTCCCTAGGAGCTGTATTTATATCTCTGAACCATATGTTTCTTTTCTACTGGATCTTGATACCTACTGTTCATTGCTGAGTGCTCCAGACTGCAGTCACATCAGGCAATAGTTAGTTTCTGGCAGAGTCTCAGCTTGCACTAGGGCTCAGATGTTGTTGGTCTACAACTTTCATAATCACCAACCATCTTAGCCAATGGTCAGGGGTGACGGAGATGGCCTTAATAGGTCGACAAAATCTGGTAACCCAGGTTGGATGAGCACTGAGATAGGAAACTTAACTCAGTTATATCCCCATAGCCTGGGAGCATTCTCATAGTTATGCAAAACTAAGAAGAAGCCCACAGTTAGCTATCCTAACAAAAAAGATTTATACTAGGGATTCATATTTTAAAATTCAGAGTTTACCCCCCACACCCAATCTCAGCATGAAGTACGTTTGAATTTCTGCAGATAACCTTATTTTCAAGAACAACTCTACCTCAGATAACTTTTGGCACAAACATTTTAGTATTCTCTGTAGTCTCGTTGCAGTTATTCTTTTCACATCAATTTAATGTTGATTCTTTTTCCTTCCTCCTCCACTTTTCACATGCTTCATTGCTATCTGCCTAATCTGTAGCACATCCAAGCTATAGTTTGGATGAGGCAAAACTTCATTACACCAGTGCAGAAACCGGCATGCCATGATGGAAGAACAGTGTGAAACACCTTCTAATGTAACAGAGAACCCAGTCAGGATCGCTTTAGTTTCTCGCTTTCTGTTTTTTCCCAGTCTTAAATGGAGTTCTCTGTATCTCTACATCCGTTTGTGATTTTTTTTTTTTTAAGTCCTAATGCAAATATATTAACATCTTAACATGAATTTGTCTTACTATACATATTTTTATTGTAATTTTCCCTCATCCACACACCTTTGCAAAGCATTCCCCCCCCCTACTATAATTCATGTAATGTTATTTTCACTAATATACACATTTAGATCCAAACTTTCCACAAGTTCCACTTTTGGAACAAAAGACTGTAGAACTGCCTTGAAAAATTTCGAGAAATGCAAATTGCAAAGGGGGTGGTTGCATTTTAATTCACATGCTGTTTTGGAACATGCAAATTAGGTAGGTTCACCTTTAAATGTGAAGTGAATAAAATTATCTCCAATCCTTAGAATCCAGTGCAAGAACCAGAGAAGGAGATAGAGGTGTCACCATGACCTTGAGGAGAGACCTCAGATCCAGAGGCTAAATACAGATTTGTGCTGCCTGTATTTTCATTGTTGGGTTGCAGAAGAAACATCTTGGGTGTCTGCTTCTGCTTTTCTTCCTGTACATTTGTCATCACTGTCCCCAAATAGATCAAATCACAGTGAAAGTCAATCTTCTAAAATAAAATGTGTCATCTGTTGTTCTGTCTGCCTCCTTCTCGCCCAACTGTTTTGCTGGCAGGGGTGAGAGAGGTGTGATTAGATAGCTGTGGGAGAGTAATGTAGTAGACAGTGCTTGGGGAGCTCAGAGGCTTTCTTTACCAGGGAGAGAGACCCCTACAAATGCCCCGTTCTGCTTTCTACTGTTTTAGGATGCTATCAATTCCTTTACAGCACCAGCAGCCATTATACTAGCAACTCTAGCAACAAGCACACAACGTCAAGCGCGAGGTTGGGCAGTACCAAAAACCCTGCCATGCATAGCAGGCCTAGAAACATTGGTTGAGAATAAGTGTGGGTCTGCAGAAGTGACAAAAACCAGCACAGTTTGGAAGGAGAGCACTTTTTCGAATACAGTGGTACCTCGGGTTAAGTACTTAATTCATTCCAGAGGTCCATTCTTAACCTGAAACTGTTCTTAACCTGAAGCACCATTTTAGTTAATGAGGCCTCCTGCTGCCGCTGCGCCACCGGAGAACGATTTCTGTTCTTATCCTGAAGCAAAGTTCTTAACCTGAAGCACTATTTCTGGGTTAGCAGAGTCTGTAACCTGAAGCGTATGTAACCTGAAGCGTATGTAACCCGAGGTACCACTGTAATAATAATAATAATAATAATAATAATAATAATAATAATAGTAGTAGTAGTAGTAGTAATAATGTCCAGTAGTATGAAGCATTTTCATATGCACATACATTTTGGTGATCACCCCCTGCAATTGTTCACCCTTTCAGAGTGAGGACAATGCTAATCTATCTCCATACTGAATTAGCTTTGTTGGTTATTTCTGACATATTCACGTAGCCAAAACTGACTCACTCTGTGGTATAAGGATCTCATCACATCCATTAAATCCTCTCCACTTCACCATGGGGAGGAGTTGCGGTGGACTGTGTGGAGACCCACTCTCCTCTGGGGGGTGGGGATGAAGTCCCACATTGCCCGGGGAATCCTGGACACGTCAGAGACCAGCCAGCCAATCTGCTGGCTGGTGGGGGCGTGGCCAGGACCATTTAAGCCAAGGCGGGAGCCAGAGGGCTTCCTCTTGGCTCACCTCTTCGATTTCCCTCCCTCCCTATTTTGCAGGTTTTCTTCTTGTCCTTGCTATGGACCCCGGTTGGTCGCCATTAAGGGGCCTGGTAGGAATTTTTCCACTTGGCAAAACTGACATGGGGCCATTTGGTTTTCGCCTACCTCATAGCAATCACCACAACTTTGTAAGGTTTTGCGGTTAGCCATTATTTGACCTTTTGATGGGGGGGGGGAGGTGTGGCCATCACCTACCCCTCCAAGCTTAAGGGTATTCTGTTAAAGGAATCCAGGGGTGTGGATCTTGTCCGAAGCCCAGGGCGAGGCTAGGCCCATGGCACGACCCCGACGGGAACACCTGAGGGAGTTCGAGTTGGTCTGCATCGACGGGTCTCCCTCTTGTGGTTTACCCTTACTGGACTCTCTGCGCAACAGGCAGGAGTCAGATATAGTTGGGTCCATTCAGTGCCTAAGCCATTAACACATTCTGTAATCAATAAAGTTGTGGCCAAAATTTGCCCAATAACATTAACCTAATAATAATAATAATAATAATAATAAATTTTATTTATATCCCGCCCTCCCCAGCCGAAGCCGGGCTCAGGGCGGCTAACAACACTAAAACAATACAACATTATAAAACATTATAAAAATGAGTTAAAAACAAAATTAATGGCAACCATAAGCTAAAGTCTTGAAAAGATTGCCAAAGGAGGGAGTCAGGCTGCGCCCTAACAAAAGGCCAGGTGGAACAGCTCTGTCTTGCAGGCCCTGCGGAAAGATGTCAAGTCCTGCAGGGCCCTTGTCTCTTGTGACAGAGCGTTCCACCAGGTTGGAGCCGCAGCCGAAAAAGCCCTGGCTCTGGTTGAGGCCAGCCTAACCTCTCTGTGGCTTGGGACCTTCAAGGTGTTTTTATTTGAAGACCGTAAGTTCCTCTGTGGGGCATACCAGGAGAGGCGGTCCCGTAGGTACGAGGGCCCTAGGCCGTATAGGGCTTTGAAGGTTAAAACCAGCACCTTAAACCTGATCCTGTACTCCACCGGGAGCCAGTGCAGCTTGTATAGCACCGGATGAATGTGATCTCTAAGCGAAGACCCCGTAAGGAGTCTCGCTGCGGCATTCTGCACCCGTTGGAGTTTCTGGGTCAGTCTCAAGGGCAGCCCCACGTAGAGCGAGTTACAATAATCCAGTCTGGAGGTGACCGTCGCGTGGATCACAGTGGCTAGGTCAGGGCGAGAGAGGTAAGGAGCCAACTGCTTAGCTTGGCGGAGATGAAAAAATGCCGCCTTTGTTATAGCTGCAATCTGCGCCTCCATAGAGAGGGAGGTATCGAAGATTACACCCAAACTCTTAACGGATGGTGCTGGCACTAATTGCACCCCCGCAAGAGATGGGAGTTGCCCCCTCAGTCCCAAGTCGTCCCGTCCCAGCCAGAGGACCTCTGTCTTCGAAGGATTTAACTTCAACCGGCTCCCACGAAACCATCCAGCCACAGCCTCCAAGCATCTGATCAGTGTGTCTGGGGCCGAGTCCGGGTGGCCGTCCATCAACAGATAGAGTTGGGTGTCATCAGCATACTGATGGCAGCCCAGCCCAAAACTCCGGACAAGCTGGGCGAGGGGGCGCATAAAGATGTTAAAAAGCATCGGGGAGAGTATTGCACCCTGGGGCACACCACACACCAAGGAGTGGCGGGATGACAATTCCCCCCCAAGCGCCACCCTCTGTCCCCGACCAGAGAGAAACGAGCGCAGCCATTGAAGGACTGTGCCCTGGATCCCCACGTCGGCAAGGCGGTGGTCTAGGAGTTCGTGATCGACCATGTCGAAGGCTGCTGACAGGTCTAGAAGAATCAGCAGCCCCGACCCGCCTCGATCCAGCTGCCTGCGGAGATCATCTGTTAGGGCGACCAGAGCCGTCTCGGTCCCATGACCAGCGCGGAAGCCGGACTGGAATGGATCCAGAGCTGATGTTTCATCCAGAAACCTACCAAGCTGTTCAGCAACCGCTCTCTCAATCACCTTACCCAGGAATGGAAGATTCGAAACCGGGCGGTAATTGGATAGATCTAAAGGATCTAATGATGTTTTCTTTAAGAGCGGGCGCACCACTGCCTCCTTCAGTTCCCCTGGGAATGTCCCAGCGCCAAGAGACAGATTGATGATATCCCCCAGGGGGCCCCGCACCTCGTCTGGACACGCTCTAATCAGCCAGGACGGGCACGGGTCGAGAGGACAGGTGGTGGGCTTTCCAGCTCGGAGGAGTCTGTCCACATCAGCTGGGGATATCCAGTCAAAGTGGTCTAATACTGAACCCGAGGACAGTCGAGGGGCCTCCAGTTCCTTTATTGTATCCAAATTGGCAGGGAGGTCATGGCGGAGCAACAAGAATGGAGGTCATGGCGGAGCAACAACTAATATTGGTGTCCTGTGTGTTTCATTTCAATGAGGGGGTGGTTACGGGGTCTTGACACACAAATGATCTGAAATTTGCTAGGTAGGATTGCCGATGCAATTATTGCTAGGAGGAAACACCCACCCACCCAAATAAAAGCATCAAAGCAACAGAGTAAGGAATGACTACAAAAAGAAATGGAAGAGGGAAAGTAATTTACCTTATGTAGGTGAGGATTTGTGGGGTGGGGGGTGATATGAGCTCATCAAAAATTACCAAATATCAAGGCACCTCTGCAATTTGACGTATAATGGTTAAGAGTGGTAGTCTCGTATTCTGGGGAACCCGGTTCGCGTCTCCGCTCCTCCACATGCAGCTGCTGGGTGACCTTGGGCTAGTCACACTTCTCTGAAGTCTCTCAGCCCCACTCACCTCACAGAGTGTTTGTTGTGGGGGAGGAAGGGAAAAGGAGATTGTTAGCCGCTATGAGACTCCTTAGGGTAGTGATAAAGCGGGATATCAAATACAAACTCCTCCTCCTCCTACCTCAGGTTCAAGTTGCTTCAGGTTGAGCACTTTCAGGTTGTGCTCCACGGCGACCCGGAAGTAACGGAACATGTTATTCCGGGTTTCCTGCTCACACATGCGGAGACGGTCAAAATGACGTCATGTCTATGCACGGAAGCGGTGAATCACAACCCGCGCACGTCCAGACGCGGGTTGCGTTCACTTCAGGGTGTGAACGGGGCTCCAGAATGGATCCCGTTCATATCCAGAGGTACCACTGTATTTTACCATTGTCCAGACACCTTTTCTCTCGCTAATAGACTCTTCCTCTCCACTCACTAAAGATACACTGAACCCCTTCTTATATGAGGTGGGATGTAGGAAAACCTTATTTATAATGTAGAGGGGCATGGAGATAGTGGAGCTTCCCCAGAAATAATTAATTGCCATTTTGTCACTATCTAACTTTCTCCAAGGGTCTTGAATGTGGTTTTACATAGCCTTGCTAAATGATATTAAAGGTCCATCCAGGGATCACTAAGGTCCAGCTCTCACACCTGTTTTGAATACCAGTTCTTTAGCAATGCTGATGGACTACCAGATTGACATGAAATGGGTGAACCTTATGAAAAGTCAGAAGTTTAACCAGATGACAGCCTGAGCCCCAGCGGCAGCTAAAGATCTGCCAAGAGCTATCTGCAGACTCTGCCAAGGAGACAGCTGCTCATGCCAACAGTGCATAGATTGGCAACACTCATCTCACATCATGAGCGATGCTGTCATAAAGTCACATGCAGAGCACCGTGTTGGACAACCAATGCTCAGTCGAGGGATGTCAGAGTCTTTTATATTTAGACCATGTTTGTTCTCACCCTCTGCTTGCTCTCTTCCACAGTTGGGAAAAATGGCACGTGGCACGTGGCAGTACAAAAAGGATCAGACTCAGTGCTATACGATATAAGACACAGAGGCTGTGCCTGTAAGGATTTTCTATCTGAAAGCTATGCTGCAAGGTTTGCTGAATTTAATGCTTTATATTAGGAATAAGGTACCTTTTTTCAGCCCGAGAGCCACATTTTCTCATACACAACCTTTTGAGGGCTGTGCACTTATAGTGTTCATGACCAAAGGCAGAAAGGAAATGGAGCAATGGATGCAACTCTGATTTTGGGACAGTAGGCAACATTCAAGCCAGGCAAATTCCAGAGGGTTTCTGTGTATGCGTAACTTCATCCAGAACACATTCCACTAAGGAAAAGCCCGTGAGGAGAGGGTGGGCAGGGCCAGTGTGAGGTGTGGCCTGGGAAGGATACATTTGGGTGGCTGAGGGCAATAGAGCTGGAAAAGCAAAGAACACAGGAAAGGATGTGCTAGGAAATACAGACCAATATGGAGGCGAAAAGGCATAAAGCATTTTGGAGAAGTTTGTGCAGGGTCCAGGAGTATTGACAAAAAGCCAGCAAAGGGATTTAAGGTGGGTAGTCATATGGCCAGAGCAATGAGAAAGGTATAACATTTTGGGAGCAAGGGAGGAAAAGGAAGTTCTTTTTATGATGTGAGGCTTTTGTAATGCTGTAAAGCGGAAAGCTATGTAACTTAGGAATCAAGTGAGTTTAGAGGCAAAGGACAGCAAAGACAAAGAGAACCCAGGGCCCTGCATGGGATTGACATTGCAGATAGTGATATTGCTAATGGACATCTTGGGAGGAAATATGAGAACTTCAGTCTTTGAGATACCAGGCTATGCAATATACTGTCAAAATCTCAAAACCCTATTTGGTTCATGAGACCAACTCTATTGCATACCCAACAACTAGTGAGAGGATCACTTTACTAGACACTGGGGGCTCTCTGGAGAAGTGTGACAATTTCAAGAAATAATCCCACATCACCTTCTTTGCCACCACTACCTGTTTGTAGTCCAGGAGGCAGTGACGATCATGACCCTGGTTTGCTGGCAAGTCCCCTCCCCATCCTCCAAAAGTTCAGATTGAAAGCAAGAGGAATTGCTTTCACTCTTATTTGGCTACAGTCATACCTCATGTTACGGACGCTTCAGGTTACGCGTTTTCGGGTTGTGGACTGCGGGAAACCTGGAAGTACCGGAACGGGTTACTTCCAGGTTTCACCACTCGTGCATGCGCATAAGTGGTAAATCGTGCCTGTGCCTGCGCAGACGCGGAGCTTCAAGATGCGAACACTGGGGGTTGCAGATGCGCCTCCATCATGGATTACATCCGCAACCCGAGGTTCCACTGTACTTGACAAAGACATGTGGTACTATCATCAAGCCCAGTAAGAGTGAGGGTACCTTTACCTTTAATACCTTCAGGAGAAGGGGGGCAAAGCCTGCCAGCAGTTGGGAACATCATTATAGCTGCTGATAAATTTCATAAAATCATAGAATTGTAGGGTTGGAAGGGACCCTACATATCTAATCCAATGCCCTGCAGTTCAGGAATATACAGCTGTCCCATATGGGGATTGAACCTGGAACCTATGAAAAGTGTGGTCGGGAGGGGTATTTCATCCCAGCCAGTCAGTTTTTACAGCAAAATCTAGTCTCTAGGTAGTCATCTCAAGAAAACAGAAGCCTTGGAGAATTCAGGTGTTGGCTATCTACAGTTTATAGGATTACTTAGAATCAATTCAAACATTACATCTGCAATGTGTTGCCTCTGAAACAGTGTTCCCCGGTGTCCCACACCACTGTGGGTAACATTTTTGCATCATGTAGCAAAAGGAAAAAAAGAAAAGAAAATAACTGTGTTGCACCTAAACAAACAGAAAAAAGAAAGAAAACAAAACACCAAAAATATTATTGTGGCAAAAGTTTTCATGGACTGGAACTCACTTCATCAGATGCATGATGTGTTATCTTCATTTGTCAGAAAGAGAAGGGGAAGGGTAGGTGTGTAAACAGTGGGGTCAATAGGCCATGAATTGCAATAGAAACAGCCTGTGACATTTCTTACAGAAATTTCATTCTACAGGTAGGCAAGCACAATCCTATGAGTAATTCCGAAACTGGCATTCACCTTCCTACTGGATCACTGATGCTAGCATGGGAATTATTATCAACATAATTTGGGCTAGTCATGAGATGCAAGTATGGTAACCATCCAAAGGAGGGCAATATTGCAATGGAAGATGCACAGAAAAGGTAATTTGAATGTATGTGTGTATGTATTATTTAATAAAGTGCATCAAGAGAGGATTACTGCAATGCACTCTACAGGGGCTTCTCTTGTGCTTGGTCCAGAGCCACAGTAAAGAATGCAGCAGCACAAATGCTGACGGCTGTGAGATCCTGGCAGCTTATTACCCCCCTGCTCAGAGATCTAAACAGGCTGCCAAATTAAAGGTGTTACCAACAGTTTAGGGGCAGTTTACTTGAAGGATTGATTTTCCCAATATGTGCCTACTTGACCACTTCAGTCTCCATAACCGGCACCTTTATAAGTGCCGTGTAATTCTTGTGCTGTACTTGCAAGGAATCTATCCTTCAGTGTGGCAGCACCTATTCTCTAGAACTCCCTGCCCATTAATTTTATGCAGACATCTTCACTATATTCTTTTCCAATGCTTGCGCGCGCTCTCTCTCTCTCTCTCTCTCTCTCTCCATTGTTTAGGCAAGCATGCCAAGACATGTAATTTTAATGTGCACTTTTATATATATCTTGAAAAATATTATGAAAACTTGCTTTTAACATTTGAATAATTTAAATTATTATTATTATTATTATTATTATTATTATTATTATTATTATTAACCACCCTTCCTCTAAAGATCCCAGGGTGGTTCACAACAGAAAAATACAAAATGACAAGACAAAATACATGATAAAACAGAAACAAACCAAGAACGCCCCCTCCCACATGCCATATAAGGTTAATAAGTCAAATGCCTGGTTGAAGAGAAATGTTTTTGCCTGGCAGCTAAAAATATGTAATGAAGATGCCAGGTGAGTCTCCCTGGGGAGAACATTGTGTTAAGCAGTTAAGGACCCCTGACAGTTAAGTCCAGTCGCAGACGACTCTGGGGTTGCGGCACTCATTTTGCTTTACTGGCCAAGGGAGCTGGCGTTTGTCTGCAGACAGTTTTTCTGGATCATGTGGCCAGCATGACTAAGCCGCTTCTGGCGAAACCAGAGCAACACACAGAAATGCCATTTACCTTCCTGCCGGAGTGGTACCTATTTATGTACTTGCACTTTGATGTGCTTTCGAACTGCTAGGTGGGCAGGAACCAGGACCAAACAATGGGAGCTCACCCCATTGCGGGGATTCGAACCTTGGCAAGCCCAAGAGGCTCAGTGGTTTAGACCACAGTGCCATCCACGTCCCAAGCAGTATGTAGGCTCTTGCTAATCAATCAATAGTTTTAGTTGTTATAGTTCAGTTTAGTTCATTTCTTGTATCATGGAATATATGGTAATTATACCCTTGCTAATTATACCTACAAGACTGCATTCACTGGGTTGAAGATGTGTGATCTATAAGTGTGCAGCATAAGAGCTTGTGGTCCAGCTGTCCACCAGCTTTCTGTAACTTCCACCTAAATAGACACTGTGGAATCAGAGGCACCTGATATCCAGAGTCCGTGTCCATCAAGAGTATCAGGTTCAAGAGAAGCTGCATATTGGTTCAGGAATCTCCAGCGCCCGTGATTCCAGCCCTTCACTTCATCAAATCTGGCCCTCTTTGAAAAAAGTTTGGACACCACTGGTCTAGACTTTTCACCTCTGGGGGCCAGCTAAGTTTATCCACACTTCCTCTTGCCCCCGCTGCTTTCCCTGGAGAAAACCACTCTTCAGCATTCAATTCAAGCAAATGGAAATTTGGGGTTACTTCTGATTGATGTTCGATTTTAAGCTAAAGAGGAGGTTTTCCCTGGGAAAAGAGCAGGGCAAGGGGAGAACCACTTGGAACTGGGCCTAGAAAGAGGGGATCAAGTGGAAAAACCACTTGGACTTGTGCTTTTTAGACACATGACAAGCGTAAGTGTGGATGAGCCCTGAGTCCTGGCTATTGCTTGTCGTGGGGGTCATTACAGAATACACCAAGAAATGCCAGGTGATACTTCCAGACCATTCTGTGTTAGAGATCTCCTCTTCCTAAGCACACACAGGCTGGATCTAGACACATCAAAGAAATGTTTCAGTTAAACATGTTGTAAATTTAAACATGGGAAATTTGGTATGGAAAAACCGGGCTCCACAGTGCTGCCATCTGGTGGCACAGTGTTATATTGCATATAGAACACATATAAATCACTTTTCCTTTTCCAATTTAGCTGAGTCCACAGATTTTATTCTTTGTGCACACCTTACTTCACTCTCTTGTTTCCTTGTTACCGCACAAGCGTGTTTTCTCCTGCTCTGGAAGGTAGGTCTCAAAGTATTGGCTTCAGGTTATAAGAAAGGAGATTCTGACTAAACATACAGAAAAACTTTCTGACCGTAATTGCTGTTCGACAGTGGAACAGTCTCCCTCAGGAGGGTGTGGACTCTCCTTCCTTGGAGGTTTTTTAAGCAGATGATGGATGGCCTTCTGTCATGGATGCTTTAGTTGAGAGTCCTGTATTGCAGGGGTTGGACTAGATGACCCTTGGGTCCCTTCCAACTCTAAGATTCTATGATTCTAACTGGGTTTGTGATTCTATTATTCTGGCAGCTGGGTCAGCAATATAACCCTCTGAATAACAAAATGAATGGGAGATTTAAGTGAATTTGAGAACTGCTTCTCCCATGGTAGTTTTCTCATACATGAACTACACATTATTATATTTTATGTATTGGAAGGATTGCATTAATCCACAGATCTCAGTCTTTAAGTTACATTGCTAATGGCCACCATTTTGTACATGCCTGCTTTCCCTCAGTTTATCCAGAAGCTTTCTATTCATAGGGATTTCTTATTTAAATTCTCTTTAATTTCTCATGCACACACATTCCATTGTGAAGGAAATTATTTGAACCAATATAGTTCTTATGGTTGCAAAGAAGTGTTAGAGGTGTTGGGAATGTGTTTTAAAATTGATAAGTGCTATAACACTCTATTATTCATTTGAAGGAGAAAAAAGAATTCCACAATTCATCTTATTTATTTTATCCAATTTGCATACATTCTGTTTTCTGTGCCATCACACAAAATGTAATTGAATGGACTTGATATTTACAGAGTTAATCGTTTCTTTTTCTCTCAACAGTGCAGTTTAATAGGATGTGACCTTCGTTACTTCTGCTGTGAGGTAATCGTAGTATTATTAGTGGGTGGGGAGTCAAATACATTAATATTTTTGCTTGTTAGCAAGACTATTCTGGCTAATCTGAGTTGTGTGCCAGTGGAATGCCAATATATGTTCACCTCCCATGAGCCATTGCAGTAAATCAGCAGCTCTTGTCTGGCATTGATGAAGGGGGACAAAATGAAGATACTCACCAGCAGGAGATTCTAATTCCACCTCCCCCAATCCCTATTTCTTTCTCAACCCCACTGGGATATTATATCATAAACAGAAGTTGGATGAAGGACTGGTTTGTATGGGAATGTCCAGGCGTGGAAGTTATTTTTTCTTCCTATAAGGAGCCATTTACTTATGGGAAATATCAGATGGAGGTGCAGATCTAATAATGGATAGATCCAAATTCAATATTGAGTTGCACCAGAGTTGAAAGTGGCCAGAGTCTGCTAAACTGCACAATTGCATAGCATCCTTTGGGAGGTATTCAACTATGTTTTAGAGTAGAGCCACAAAAATTAGTAGATCTTAGTAATGTTCATTAATTTAAATTGGTTGACTCTGAGTAAGCACTTATACGCACTTCCTGTTTTCCCTTTGCTTTCCACCAGGGACAGCCATTCTTCAGCACTCAATTGGTTCAAATGGCAATTCAGGTTTACCCCACATTGTCATTTGTTCCAATCTATCACTAAAGACTGGGTTTTCCCTTGTGAGGGAGCACACCGATGCCTAGAAGGTGTGCTCAAGCGAAAAACCACTCACATATGTGCTTTCTAGCCACAACACAAGCAGAATTGTGGATGGGCCCTAAAACATAGCTGAATTCCACCCTTTCTTCATCTGTATACAGAGAGAGCACAGATCAGTGATAAAAGCACATGCTTTACACATACAAAATTCTTGGTCCATCTTTGGTGAAAGGATCTCAAGGCCTAGAGAAGCACCATCAGCCAGACAAGACAAAATGGGTTAGATGGACAAAAGACTCTGTATTACACAGATGGGGGGCCTCTGTACCTTTAGTCAAGGCTTCACTTCCCACCATCCCTAACCATTGGACATGCTGGCTGGGACTGAAGAGAACTGAAGAACATCTGGAAGACACCCTTAGCATATAACACAGCTTTTTAAATTTCTGATACCAGCAATGATCAATTTCTGAACAATACTCTCCAGTCATGGTCAGATTCCATCACCATTTTTTTTTATTTTTTGCCATCTCTCAGTAAGGGCGTAGCAGTTACAAACCTATACACTCATGCATAGCCTTACATGTGAACACTGCACACATAAAGAATAACCCACGTACCTTGCCTGCCCCACAAAACCAAACCAATCAAATTGCATGTTTATCCAACCTGCTCTTAAAAACAGCCAGTGATGGGCATATGAACAGCCTTCACTGAATCACACTCTTGATCTATGTAGCCCTTTATTCTGTGCTCTCACTCAGTGGTTTTTCAAGGTCTTAGGCAAGGCCTTTTCCAGAGCGAACAAACTGAGCACTTGCAAACAGGGGGTGCCCATGATCAGTCTTGGGACTGTATGCATGCAAATAATGTGCTCTGTCCTTGAATTTATGGCAAATTTTGGGGGAATCAACAACAACCTCACCTCCTCCTGAAGTAGGGCTATCCAAATATATTTTGTTGCTGAGGCAAAATTGCACCTCACTTATTCCATAAGCAGAAGACAATCAGAGTGGCACTTTACTTTTACTTCAGCATTAGTGAGGGGACAGGATCCTTCATCACACTTGAGGACAGCAAGATAATTTATGGAGCTTTGGGCAGGCTGTGTAACACAGAAAATACTGTCCTGCAACATCTTGCCACTGCCCCCCCATCTTTCCACCTGAGGCACCTACCTCACTCTGCCTAAGGGTAGGGCCAGATATGCCAAAAGAGATCATTTCTGTCAGTGCTTGCTGAATGCAGTTTAGAAAGTGAAGTTGAAATACCTATTTGATTACATTAGTTGTGCCTGAGCAAGCAACAGAGCCAGTTGCCGTCAACTGTCACAGTGGTCCCTTGCTTGTAAGGTTTCCAACAGAAGAAATACAAGAACTTTCAGATCAGATATGTGACAGATTGTGAGAGTTCACATCCATATGGTTCTCCAGACAGCCCTCTGAATGCGATGAAAGTTATATGAGGCTTTAAAGTACAGCATGCAATTGTGTGAAGCTTGCTTTGCTCATCCCCCTACCCTGAAACCCAGTACTAAGGGAGTGTTCTTCAAAGTAGTCAGTGATGTAAAATGTCCCAGCAAGTGGTCTGTCATTATTAAACATAAGATTGATGTGTTAATATGGATTATTTTTCTCCAGAATGCTGTAGGCTTTTGGGCTTTGACTTAAATACAGTTTTATAACAAGAGTTGCTACTGAATTTGCTACCTAAAGCAAAATTCAAGGTAAATTTGTATGTTCCTACTTAAGAAAGCGGGAGGGGATTATGAGAATTTCAGAGGAAACAAAACCAATCTTGATATTTTCTTAGGATAAAGAAGAGGTTTACATATTGTCAACATGTTTTGCTTTTAGTAAAAATCAAAGGCAGATGTAGAAAGTCCTGCAGACAGAAAATGTTGGAGGAATTCTTCAAAAAAATCAAACAAAATCTATTCCATTTCTGCTTTAATCTGCTTTTTTTTTAAAAAAAAAAAGTTGGGGGGTGTTGTTTAAAAGGGGGGAGTCTCAACAATGCAGATTTTAATGCATGTTTAAATTTTACTTTGCTAATATGCCAAAATCTGCATCACAACGCCCAGGGAAGTGTGAACTCTCTTAGATAAGTATGTTCTGATCCACCCAATAGTTGTGCAGATCATATATTAATTCCTCTGCATACATGTACCTTTTCATGTGTTTCTAAGGTCACTGTACTTTTGCTTATTTATTTACTGGTGTGGTTACATTTATTTACTGCTTATTACATCTATTGATTCTTTATCTGTTGCAGTATTTCATCCATTACCCAGAGATCTGCTGTTATTGGGCGACTAATACATTATATCATCTATCTATCTATCTATCCATCTATCTATCTATCTATCTATCTATCTAATCTATCTATCATCTATCTATCTATCTATCTATCTATCTATCTATCTATCTATCTATCTACCTTCTATCTATCTATCTATCTATCTATCTATCATCTATCTATCATAT
The DNA here is from genome assembly GCF_964252035.2 of Podarcis erhardii. Classification (NCBI taxonomy): domain Eukaryota; kingdom Metazoa; phylum Chordata; class Lepidosauria; order Squamata; family Lacertidae; genus Podarcis; species Podarcis erhardii. Next base: position 13,285,938 of record NC_138504.1, read on the forward strand.
ATCTATATCTATCTATCATCTATCTATCTATCTATCTATCTATCTATCTATCTATCTATCTATCTATCATCTATCTATCATCTATCTATCTATCTATCTATCTATCTATCTATCTATCTATCTATCTAATCTATCTACCTATATCTATCTATGGTAGGCACAAACACAATCATTTTACTTTTATATTACATTCTCAATAATTTTTCAAATACCACCCTCTACTTCCCTCCCCTCCCACCCAACTTCACCTCACCCATGTGAGATCTTATTGGCATTTGTATTATTGTTTCTTGTTGTGTTGGTAGTTATTTATGCTTAATAGTCATATCCTTTATAATATCATCTTGTATCCTTGCGAGTCTTTCCTTTTACGTTTATGTTAAACTTAATTTCCTTAACTATATTTTTTCATATATATCTCTACACACTCCCACTCTCTCTTAATTTTTTGCTTGGGGCAGCCTCTAATTGATGCTGTTAATTTTTCCATCTCCATAAATTCACAGAACTTAATTCTCCATTCTGATAATTCTTGTATTTTTCCTGTTTTCAATTTTTTTTTGCCACTAGTAATCTAGCCGCTGCTGTCACACAGAGGAATATATTATTTTTACCTTTGGGGATATTGTTGGTTATTAAGCCTTATAGATATGCTTCTGGCATTTTGAGAATTATGCTCTTAAATATTCTTTTCAACTCTTCATGTATCTTGGTCCAAAATTGTTTGATCACCTTACACCCCCACCACATATAGTGCATTGTTCCCACCTCCGCTTTACATCTCCAACAAAGGTTTGAATATTTTTTTTTATGGATCTTTGCCAATTTTACTGGTGTGAGGTCCCAATGATAACACATTTTCATTATATTTTCCCTTATCAAATAACAAGCAGTGAAATTTATGTCAACTCTTTATTGTCTTTACTGTTGTTTCTTTATCCATGGGTGGACTTTTGGTCAGCCCCATTTTTCTAGCTCAAACAGACCCCAATTGTATAGGGATATTTTTATGCACATGAGATAAAATAGTAACACATCCTTATACTGAGTCAGACCATTGGTCCAGCTAGCTAAGTATTGGCTACATTGACTAGCTGTGGCTCTCTAATATTTCAAAATAGGAACATTCCCAGACCGCCCTGGAGATTTGGCGTGCTGCACCTGGGACCTTCTGCATGAAAATCACTGCATAGTTGATCACGGAGCAACAACAGTTCCCCAGAGGGATTGGCAGCTTATTGTCATTTTCTTGGTGTGTGTGTCATTTTTCATACCATGTTTTCACTCAAGAAGAACCTATCAAATGGAACTATTGATTCGTCTTTCTTTTTCTTTTTTTCTTTTTCTTTTTCGCAAAAGGGAAAATCTAATTATTTTTGTTAGTTACAAATCCAATTTGTGTATTAATCTCTCAAATATGTCAAATGGGTTTTTAATTGGGAATTAATTGCTTTTTGCCTTCCATAGCCCTTGCTGATTTTTATAAGCTTACTATCAAAATCCTTTGGTGATTTTTCACCTGATAGAGAAATAACATATCTAATTAATCAAGTTGTGTATTAACAAATCTCCTATTTAGAGGTACAATAATTAGATTGGGAAAATGTTAGGAAAACAAGAAAATTATTCCCCAAGGTGGCAGGATTGTGAGTTCGACTTGAAAGAAGGCTCTGTGTTTTGCAAAAGCTGGTTAATTAGTTTTAAGGAGGTCTCGGAAGGCTTTGGTATTTTTTTTTTTGAAGTGTGCAATCAGTTTGCAAAAAGCATTTTTCTGAGCCGCAAAGATACTTGCAACCAACTTTCAAAATATTATCTGTGACAAAACACAACATTTGCTTTTCTTTATGGAAAAACCTGTTTTCACTTTTAGAGGCACAGTATGATAAATTCTGGCAAGCTCAGTGATTTTCTATCTTCTATCCACTTGGCAGAGACCAAATGCTAAATAAAAAGTTTTCCTCATTTTTTTTTTACAAGCCCCATCCACACTTGAGCTAAGATTGGAGAGGATATTGATTCAAGTGAGAAAGAAGCATTTTGACTCACAGATTAACAATGCATTCACCACTTCTGGGTTGAGCTTTAAATCTGGATGCTAAATCCAAGATGTGGCCCTTCAGATGTTGAACTGCAGTGCTAATCATCCTCAGACAGCCTGGGCAGTGGTCAACAACATCTAGAGAACCATACCTGTCCTAAATCTTGGAGGGCAGATACCAGAGAGAGGTGACTTCCAAAGTGTAAAGCAGAGGTAGTCAATCTTTTTATACCTACCCCACACTAATGCATCTTACTTGATGGTAAAATTTCCTTACTGCCCACCAGTGCTCAGTGGAAGGAGGATTTAGCTTGTGCTGTAGAACCCCCTACCGCCCACCTAGAATCCTGAAACACCCACTAGGGACCAGGTAGGGACCAGGTTGACAACCCCTGGTGTAAAGTGACCAAAATGTTGTTTGGTGCCTTGAACCAGCCATGCTGGTTGGGAATTGGAGTTAATGACTGTGCCATAATGCAGGGGTCAGACCAGATTGGATTGGGCCCATCCTGCTATGAACCTGACCAGTTTCGGAAGCATGGTTGGGATGTGAGATAGGATGTGAGATGGGATGTTTCTTTTGGAACACCCAGGTTTTGTAACTCCCTCCCTAGACATGTGCATCTCTATCTATCTATCATCTATCTATCTATCTATCTATCTATCTATCTATCTATCTATCTATCTATATCTATCATCTATCTATCTATCTATCTATCTATCTATCTATCTATCATCATCTATCATCTCTCTTTCTCATCTCTATCTCTATCTCTATCTCTATCTCTATCTCTATCTCTATCTCTATCTCTATCTCTATCTCTATCTCTATCTCTATCTCTATCATCTCTATCTCTATCTCCCTATCTCATTCTCTCTCCCTCCCTCTTGTGGTGATACGCCAAGAACATTTTATTTTGTTCAGCTTTTTACCATGGGTTAAAGTTTTATCTCCCTCTTTTTATGCTGCTTGCTAGTAGGGTTCGGACAACTTCCCCCTGTCTACAGATTTGAGTGTAGAAGGGACCATTTAGTATCACCCTTGGATGGAGAAGTTCTACACCTATTGCTCCATGTGATGTGCTCCAAAGGAATTGTAGCATGGCCACTGAATGGGCACATTGGCTGCTGAGAGTGCTAGCACATGGGGCTAGCCAGTGATGCCTTGTAACCTCCCTTGCATGTTCTTTGAATGCATTTGTGGTGCTGTCTGAATGTTCCTATTTACTTTATCCTGCTCTTTTGAAAAGGGCCACAGTTCAATGTTAGAGAATCTGCTTCTCATGCCAAACATCTGAGGCTAATTCTCCAGGTAGAAGAGGGAATGTCCCCAGTCTGAGGCCCTGCAGAGTGGTTGGCAGGCAGTGTCTATAGCACTGAGTCAGGTGGACCAATGGTCTGACTCACTGTAAGACATTTTCCTACATGAAACTCATTTCAGTCATTTGACTTTGACTCTGACTTTGTGTTATGTATTTCAGGAGCTATCTGTAAGCTACTTTGAATTTATGTTATAAAAAAGCAGGTCATACATTTTTAAATAAATTGTGTGAATGGGCAGCTGCCCCCTCCTATACAAGATCAAACCCCAGAGGCAAATATTATCATATCAAGGCAAACATAACATTTCCTGTAGAATCGCATTGCACAGCCAGTCATCAGGGGTAGTGAAATCATGTGATTGATACTCTTGTGTGATACAGTACCAAGTGGTGCAAAATTCAGATATGTACTACTACCTGAGCCTTCTGCCAAATTACAGCCTGATTGGAGCTCACATTTTACTCTTCTTTTCACCCTTCCAGGCCATTTTCTCATTTGCTCTTCCTGTTGAAATGATACCAATTTAAGCAAAGCATGCTTGAATGAGACATACCCTCATATCACAGTTGGACCATCTGTGTGCCTTATCGTACTGCAATGGTCCCAAGTAATTCCTACATTTCCCGCTAATACCAAAATGAAAATCACTGCTGTTTATCAGATTGCAGTGCTGAAGAACGAGGCTTATTTTACACATATGCTTACAGGCAGATTAAGATATACAGGGTGGGGAGCACACTGTGGAACAGAAATCTGTTCTGCTAACAGATCTAATCATTTAGTGTACTATAAAGGCTCCAAATTTCATCTGTTAACCTATATGCACTTCCTAATTACCATTCATCAACCTGGCATTTTAAAGCATTCCCCTGTGTTAACAATGCGCTCTTCAATGGCTGCCTGTAGTAGTTTTAGCAGCTTTTCCATCCTGGAGGCATTTAAAGCCTTCCTCTGAGCTCAATTCTTTTGCACTGCTTCTTACCCACACACATGTAATAATGGAATAGGTTGAATGCAATATACCCAGGGGTGGCTGGTGCTCATTGGGACTCATGCAATGTAAAGCAGGGAAACCAAGAGTAGTCAAAGCTTGAGCCAACATCAAGGGGAAGCCTCTTCTACAAGGGGCAGGCCTGAGACTAAGAAGAATTATAGAACCAATTACAGAGTTGAAGGGAACACAAGGGTCATCCGGTCCAACCCTTGCAACGCAGGAATCTTTTGCCCAACGTGGGGCTCAAACCCACGACTCTGAGATTACAAGTCTCATTTGCAGGACCACTGCCTGGACCACTGCCTGGGCTGGTTTTAAGAAAGAAGGCAGGGTATTTGGTGGGACCAAGATAGAGGTTGGTGGGACAGGGCACAATTTGCCCTAATGAAGAGTGGTATACAAATTATTATTATTATTATTATTATTATTATTATTATTATTATTATTATTAGACTATCCTCCACCACATACACCTGAAACAATGATTTTAGAGTCCTGTGACTGAAAGCTTCCCTGTGTGCATGTCTGTATTCAGAAAATAAGAACAGGGCACTCTAGAGACACATTTTAAACTTGAAAAAAACAAACAAAACTTTGATAGACATCTGGACTGTTGACTATTCAGCTATTAATGCCACTATTAATGTGTACATTTCTGTTACTAAACTAGTTCCCAGATTTTAAGTGTGATGCTATAGCTTTTGCTGTCAAACGAAACTCTTTTCCTTCTCCAGATGGAATGAGTGCATACTTGGATCAGACCCACTAAAGCCTAATCATAGCTAGGAGTGGGGAAGAAACCTGATTCAGGTCACATTTAAAAGTGAAGCCACCAAGTGCCGTTCGGTGGCTCCCCCAAAATTCCTTCTCAGTCCCTGAAATAGTTGCTAAGCAAAAGAACTATAGTGGGAGGGCTGGCATTGCAAAAGGCACAAGGAGGGAGTGGAGAAGCCTTAAATACTAGGCTAGTCCATTCCTTCTCATTGGAGAATTAGTCTCATTTGGCTACCAAATCCCATCCCAGAGAAAGGGACCACTTTGAATCTCTCTCTGTGTGTGTTTTGTGTGTGTGTGTGTGTGTGTGTGTGTGAGAGAGAGAGAGAGAGAGAGAGAGAGAGAGAGATCTGCCCTCACTCTGAGAAGGAACATAATTTTGAGGGGATATTTATAAAGACCTTTCACACAGAATGCACTCTCAGGCACACTCCCACTCAGAGACGCCAGGTTGATGACACTAATATCTTAAATGAGAGCATCCTGTGCATGTTCTCACCATACGAGGTGAGCCAGACATCTGAAAGAAAGAGGGCCTTTTCGCCCTTTTTTGGCTCTATTGTCCGTCATTGATAGATGATCTTGTCTGAAATATGGACAACAACAAAAATGTCCTTGATTGGACCTGAATAATAAGTTTCTTCCTGCAGTCTCTGATCCTCTCTCTTCTGCTGTTTTTGTTCTGTTATTAACATATGCTTATACTCTTTTTAAAAGTCCAATAAAAAGATGGGGTTGGTTTTTTCCCCCCAGCAGTGGGTGTGGCAGCATCATAGCATGGGTTGCTGGTACCTGTAATGTGGCAGGTGTTACACCCCCCCCACCAGTGGACTGGGCAGCTGGGCTAGTGGCGCACACCCAGGGGTCTTACACAGGCTCTTCACCTGCTGCCTCCATGCACCTGCCCACTAGTCCAAGCTGCCCGCTGCCGTTCCTCAGCTGCCAGGGCTATGTGCCTGTTTTGGGGGGCGCCTGATTGTGCCCCCTCAAAAGTGTGTGCCTGGGGCCACGCCCCCCTCCCCCATGCTACGCCTCTGAGTGTGGCATCTACTATATTGTCCTTTCAGTAGCAGACACAGCCCACTTTTATTTTCTCAAGCTTTTCAGACGTAATTCTAATTTGTGCCATTAAAAAAAAAAATGAATACCAAGCTATGGAATGTGTTCATACCTTACCTTTCCTTTCAGCAGCTCAGCAATATACAGCTATTACTTGGCGTTGTCATTGCAGATCCTGGAATGCTAATCCAGCACTAATATAGATGTGTCTCGCACATATGGCCTACGCTACATCGATTTAGACAAGCATTCATCATGAACTAATTAAAACTCTCTTTTCTGCTTAATTATTGGTCTCCAATGATATTAGATGAAGACAATGTATATCTCAAGAAGTTGACAGGCGTGTGCACTCTGGAAACAGTGATAGCTGTCATACACTGGGTGATTTCAATTTTCTTTCAAAATTATGCAGGAGGAAGCACTTCTGTAATGCCTTGAGAGAGAAAAAATTAAATAAGAGAGAGAGAGAGAGAGAGAGTAGAGAACAGCTGCTGATATTGATTCTATGAATCTGAAACTTTATGAAACCATAGATGGATACATTTGACAGAAGCATATTTCTGGAAGACTTTCAGACTTAAGCAAACAACATCTGTTAATATTGACTTTTGGAGTGGGGTGGGGAATTACATCGGAATTTTTCAGAAGAATTACAATCAGCAATTGATTGAAAAATATGTTCCAGTGCTGTAGAAAAGAGAGTATAAAATACAAAACAGAAGGTTAGAGGGTCTGATTTCTTTTCAGTGTATAAGATTACACAGCAGTTGTATTTCACTCTAAATGGGCCATTGAAATAAACAATGACTCACAGCAGAAGTCGAACCATATCTACTTAGAAGTAAATCCTGTTGAATTTAGTGTGGCTTTCTCCCAGGTAAGTAGGGTGGGGATTGTAGCTTGACTATCTCTTGTTAGGGACGTTTCAAGAACTCTCATCTGGATTTCTAATATTTTGGAATTACTTGATCTTGTTTCCAAAGCATTGTTAATGCATCAGGAATCATCCATTATTCTAATTTTCTTTACTAAATAAATAAATAAACCTGGTATTTGTAGGAAGTTCTGTGCATTGGGAAACTTGCTATAGTTTTCTTCCCCTTCCTCTGATGGCCTCAGACCAGAGATTCCTCCTTAAAGCTGCAGAAGGGGAAAACATGCTGGTTGTTGTTGTTGTTGACATTATTGTTGTTGTCATTGTCATCTTGCTAAAGTGGCTATTCTTACAAAAAAAGAAAGAAAAAAGATTATTATTACTTCTTTAAATTGCTGAATTTACCTTGCTTCCCACCCACATATGTTCACAAATCATAGTACAAAGGCTAAAGACAAATGCAGTGAGGTTTGAACCTGGTACTCTCTGGTCAAAGCTCCTGGCATCAAAACCTAGTACCCTTGGAAAGCTTTTGGAAGTTTAGCATCCCAGCAAGGACCACCTGCACTGTTGCCTATCCTGGACCCCTGGCTGTAGGGTTCCCTACACCTGAGTGACTCCCAATTGATGGATACCCCATTGGTCTGACTGAATTTAAGGCAGCTCTCTGTATTTCATATTAGGTATCTTAACAACAATTCAAAATACAAAATGTATGGCAAAATGACACTTCTCTCGGGGAAGAGAACCATCTCTTTGAGAACTGCACCTAGCACAATAATAGAGCTCCACTGAATTTGACAGTTCCTTTTAGGTGTGTTACCTACTCAACCATCTAGATGAAGTAGGTTAAAAAATATGGGGCTAGGACATGAAAAAATAAGCACATAATACATACACTATGCATCTCCTGTCTGTGCCCATTTTGGTCTATGTTGCCAGCTACACATTCCTTATGAAGTCCACAGCACTTCTGTCACCACTTGATATATGCTGCCTCACCATGTCTAACATTTGTCCCTTTCTGCTGACTGAGAAATGTTCGTTTTGGTGGCAGATCGTTTAAAGAGCCTTGACACTGATCACTTGTTTTGAAACATTTCCTACTTCCTGTAAATCTGGGATAACTGTCAGGACAACATTGATGGAAATCTGTCTTTGGTGTGATGACTCTTGGGAGCTTTGCCTTACAGCTACAGCAGTTTATTCTGCTTCCACAACACACACACACACACACACACACACACAACTATTGGATACAAGGAGTTGAGCCAATGATCACATTTAATCTAGATGAGCATTAAGATCATTTGCAGATCACTTACATGACAATGGAGGATGACTAAGAAAACTGAGCAGCTGGGGTGCATGTTTTGTACATTTTCATTCTAAACATAGGAAGCTGCCTTCTTCTGAGTCAGGTCGTTAGCCATTTGTGTACTACTTACAGTAATTGACAGTAGCTCTCCAGGAGTTCAGCCAAGGTTCCCTGCCAGTCCTACTGTAAAGGGCTGGGGATTGAACCAGGGTATATTTGTAGCCCTGCCTGGATACACTAGGAATTGGACTTTAGACCTTCTGCATGCAAATCAGATGCTCAATAACATACCCTCCAACATTTCACCCATGAAAATAGGGATGTCTCATTCCATGATGATGATTTTACTATTTATACCTCACACATCTTACTGAATTGCCACAGCCACTCTGGGCATCTTCCAACATATATAACAACATAACAAAACATTAAACATTTTTAAAACTTCCCTATACTTGATTGCCTTCAGGTGATTTGGGAGTCAAATAATTCCATACCCTCCAACATTTCTCCAATGATGCAATCAACGCTTCTGGCCTCATCCCCAAAATATGGAAGGAGGCCATTATAGTACCAATTCATAAAAAAGGTTCTCCAATGGAGCCGGAAAACTACCGTAACATCAGCCTCCTTTCGATCATGGGGAAAATTTATGCCAGCTTTTTGCTGACTAAACTATTGCGATGGGTAGATGAGACAAAGCAGATTGGCCACGAACAAGCAGGGTTCAGAATTAAACGCTCTACAACCGATCATGCGATAGTTCTTTACCATCTGGCACGAAAGTACTCCTCTCCTCCCCGGGGCTACCTCTGTGCTGCCTTCTTAGACCTAAAGGCAGCCTTTGACAGCGTTCCTAGAAATATTCTATGGGAGAAACTTGCGAAACAGGGCATTGATAGAAGACTCCTATGGCTTATAAGTCAGCTCCACGAAGGTACCCTTGCTAGAGTGAGACTTACTCCTGCGGGCGACCTCACAAATTCAATACCAATAAACAAGGGAGTGCGCCAAGGATGTATATTGGCTCCCTGTCTATTCAACCTATTCATCAGCGACATGCGAGCACCCCTAGTTAACTCATCTCCAAGTACACACGCGCCTAGACTTGCGGATTACCGCTGCCCACTCCTTTTATATGCGGACGATGCGGTAATTCTATCTTATACACGTGTTGGACTAACCAGAGCTTTGAAGATCTTTGCCACGTATTGTCAACTCAACCAATTAACCATCAACCATGCTAAATCCAAGATTCTGATTTTCTCCAGAAGCCGGAGATTATACGAATGGAAGCTTGGTGGAGCAAAAATAGAGCAAGTCCTAAAATTTCAATACCTAGGAGTTATTTTTCAACACAATTTGGGGTGGAAAGCTCAAATTCAACACCTACTTAACAAGGCCAAAACTCTGTCATATGCGCTCCTCCGATTCTTTTTTTCAGATGGAGCTTTGCATGTTCCCTCGGCCCTAAAGGTGTTCAAGGCAAAAGTGGTTGCCGTGCTTGCTTATGCTGCCCCGCTTTGGGCCGTGATGACAGATCTTGCTCCTCTTGAGACACTGCAAAATCAATTCCTGCGTCGGCTCCTAATGCTCCCCTGTGCGTAAGCAACGCAGCCATGCGACTAGAACTGAAGATCGCATCCTTAGAAACTTGCCTGTGGAAGCAAGTCTTCAATTATTGGTTATCATTGTGGCATAGATTACCAAACCACTACCTTGTCCAATGCTTATGGCGAGATGAATTCTCTAGCCTTTGGACTAGTAGAATTCATGCCAAACTCCTGAGTTATGGAATCTCTCCTTCAGATTCCCTAAAACTAGACCAAATTACTGCTCAAAGACTGATCCGCCAAAGACTGGATGACATCGATCTACAGCGAAATTATATGCTGGGGGGAGGTGTTTGTTCGCCCCAGAACATTGGTATCACTTTAACTTACTGCGTTCCATCATACCTCTCCTCCCTTTCGACTGTTGCCCATAGACTGGCCTTCACCAAAGCGAGGTTCAACGTTTTTCCCTCCAACGTCTTGAGACATAGATTCTCAAAGGGACTAAAGCCCCCGCCACGTGCGAATGTGATAAGGAGATGCCAGAGTCAAAGGGACTAAAGCCCCCGCCACGTGCGAATGTGATAAGGAGACGCCAGAGTCGCTCCAGCACATCATGTTCACTTGCCCCCTGTTCAATGTGCCACGGGCAAATTTGTTGGGATCAATCATACAGAAACTAGAGGGTACCCCACCAAAATTCCACCTTGCTCAAATCTTGCAGGATAAGGATACTCATACGACCCTGAATGTGGCTAGGTTCCTGGTCGCTGTCCTTACCCAAAAGCGACGCCAAGGAGCACTACAAGCTAACTAAGGCGTAGTATGCCATTCTATTTTATAGTATTTTATTGTTATAGTGGTGTTTTAGTGGCTGTTTTTTTCCCACGTGCACAAGCTGTTATTTATGTGTTGTTTTTACCTGTATGGGCCTATGGCCGTAATAAATATTGTTGTTGTTGTTGTTGTTGTTGTTGTTGTTCTCCAATGAAAATAGGGACATCCTACCATCCCCTCCAACATTTCTCCAATGTCCTAAGGAAAAGTTGGACTTTCTGGGATCAAATCAGAAACTGGGACGGCTTCTCTAAATCAGGGACGTCCCTGTAAAATAGGGACAGTTGGAGAGTCTGCAATAAATGGAACAGTTGCATCTTCATGTGAACATATTGAGTTCATATTAAAGCATTTTGATGGGGCTAAATTAAAAATTGGCAGGTTGTTTCCACTATCATGTTCAGGATCAGCAAAAAACAAAGAAAAGAAAAGGGAAAAACACCTTTGCCTTTGAGTGATATTTTAGGAGTGAAACTGAAAGGGAACAGGCATGCTTTCACTGGAATCTGGAAGTCAGTTCTGTCCCTGGGCGTGGGGATAGATAGTCATAACCAATGCCTAAGCAACCACTCTCATTTATGTATTTTAATAACATTGTGGCCAAAATTATGCCAAAAACCTTAAACAAAAATTATGTGTGAATTGTGAATTATAACACTGGTCCTGAGAGATCTGCACTGGCTCCCAGTACGTTTCCGAGCACAATTCAAAGTGTTGGTGCTGACCTTTAAAGCCCTAAATGGCCTTGGTCCTGTATACCTGAAGGAGCGTCTCCACCCCCATCATTCAGCCCAGACACTGAGATCCAGCGCCGAGGGCCTTCTGGCAGTTCCCTCACTGCGAGAAGTGAGGTCACAGGGAACCAGGCAGAGGGCCTTCTTGGTAGTGGCACCTGCCCTGTGGAACAAACACCCTCCCATCAGATGTCAAGGAAATAAACAACTATCTGACTTTTAGAAACCATCTGAAGGCAGCCCTGTTTAGGGAAGTTTTTAATATTTAATGCTGTATTGTTTTTAACACTCGATTGGGAGCCACCCAGAGTGGCTGGGGAGGCTCAGCCAGATGGGCGGGGTATAAATAATAGATTATTATTATTTAATTACTGTTAGCCATTATTATTATTATTATTATGAGCTTCTTCTCCTTTATTTCTTTGTCTGGTGGGTTCCAGCTCCCCGGCTGGGGATAAAGGCCATTTCAGAGTGAGGGCTTCATTTGCCCTTCTTGATGTTGTCACATAGCAAACATCCAAGACTGGAAGGATCAGGTAATAATGAGTGGTCAGCAACACCCCATCTAGTGTGTTCATAAGTATATTTACTGTGCAACAACCTTGGAGCCAGCCAAAAAGCCTTTGGAAAAAGCCTGGTTGTTTCAAATCATTCTTACTGTCTTAAAATCCTTTAGCCACTTATTTGGGAGTAAATAATAACTTTGAACTCAACTGGATTTACTTATGTGTATATGTGCATAAGATTTTGCTGTGGGCATTTTAAATGCTCTAGCTTTTAATTGTGCTTTTCTCTGCTGTTTGTGTGCATTATCCTATACACACATCAACCATCAAATAAAAGCACAATAAAAAGTCAGACATTTTAAAACAATTTGTCTTGTTCTAACCTTGTTAACCACCTATAAATCATTGACAAAAGACGCTGTGTGTGTGTGTGTGTGTGTGTGTGTGTGTGTGTGTTTCTTTAAGCAAATAAACAATTTGCTATCACTGATTGAGTCCAGCCACTAGGTGCCAAAGAAGCTTTTTATTATTAATAATATTATTAATTATTCTAATATTATTATTAATATTATAAATCTATTGCTACCCACCTTCACACAGAACTTTACTTGCATGTTAATTTACATCTATGTCATACATTTATAGCATATTTAAAGCATATTGCTTTCCAGAAAGAAATGCTGGTAAATGTCATTTACCCCTTACAAAACTACAATTCCCGGCATCCTTTTTTTTAAAAAAAACTACAGTTCCCAGAATTCAGAGAAGCCATTTTCTTTGAATGTTCTTAACTGTATAGAATGGAATGTGGGTTTCTTTTGGGTTTTTTTCCCTTTGCAGCTACAATGGTTTTTGAAGAAAAAAAGAATAGGCACATTTTATCTTTCAAAGCAACTATTCAGAATGCAGGCTCATATATATATACATTGCAGGTTTCAAAAAAGGAAAAAAAAAGGCAGCAAAAGAAACAATAGCTCAACAACAAACCAGGCAATGTATTTTAGCCCTGTAGAGAACTTGATCCAAGTCCAATTGAAAAAGGCAAGATTAATCCTGTTTAGTGGGTGTAAAAGTATTTCATTGCATTTAATTACGTTTGTCTAGACATTTATGGGATGTAACTAAGTTGTCGAAAACGTACGACATCAAACTGCTGTATGTGCTTCGTATTAAAGGGCCTCCTTTTGGCTCAAGAACAGTGAAAAGTTATTTTTCTGAAAACAACTTCTGAGGCTACAATGAAAAACATGATTTCCATTGTCAAAGGCTTTTTTTTCTGGACAAACTCTTTTTTAAAACTTAAACAGATGCTTTAAAAAATGTATGCGCTGAGAAGCTGGTTGAGATCTATGGAGGGATCACAACACATATGTGTTAAATGAGTCTTGCTTAATATGAACAAAGCAATTCATTATGTTTTACCCTGTTTTCCTAAGGGAAACAGAAGGAAATACGGTCACATAGAAATGCCAAAATAATCTGCTTCCTTTTAAAGGCTCAGCTAAACAAGGTTTGAAATAGAAATTCTGAACGGGGGGGTTGTTAGGCAAAGAGGACTCGAATCATTAATAAAATGCAATTTTCTGGCATCTTGAATATTTTCCTGTAGCTATCATAAGCAATGTCCTCCTCTACATGTGTGCACACAAAGGAATCCAAACTAGCGGCACCTAGATTGAGGATTATTTAGGAATCCACTTCAAGGGCCATATGTCATGATTTGTAGACAAAAAGTCCTATAAATCTACATAAGGCTGGAAAAGACCCTTTTATGAAACCCTGCTAGACAGTGTAGAGCAGGAATAGCCAACATAATGGCCTTCAGTCATTGTGGTACTCCTGTTCCCATCATGTCTCATCACTGGCCATGATGGTTGTTGAGGCTTAAGGGAATCAGAATCCGGGAAGATCTGAAGGGTACCATGTTGACTACTCCTGTTGTAGGCAGTACAGAGCAAAATGGGCCAATGATCTGACTCAGAACAACAACAACAACAACAACAATTATTATTATTATTATTATTATTGTTATTATTATTATTATTATTTTCTATTCCTCCCTTTGGAGTATAAACAAACAAACAAATAAATGATACAAGTCATTTTTTGTTTTTATACTGTGACTTTGTAGGTTATATCCAGCAGACAATTCTGATCCACTGACCAAGTAGGCATACAAAGCCAGGCTGCAGGTATTTATATAACAAGTCTGGACAATCGTGAAGCTTAATTGTGCCTGCCTGTTACTAGGCACAGTAACAACCAACCATATTCTCTTCCCATGCCTTAAGTTGTGCCTTAATTGAGAGGTTCAGACTTATGTCACAAAAACCTGAGTAGGTTCCATAAGTTTCCTAATTCAAAAACTGGATAATCAACATCCTGTTCAGTTAACATCTCTGTGAATCAGAGTTCAACATGAAAGGCATGCGCTCTTTCTAACTTAATGGCAGAGCAGATTTCATTCCATGAGGCTGCTGAACAGAGGAAAGATAAGAAGCACTTCTATGGCCTCTAGTAAAAGACCATTTGTCTTTGGTTTCCCACAAAACTGTCACCTAGCAGCAGCCCCCACCCCTGCTTCCTTTGTATGGCATGTTTCTTGCACTGTAAGCCTCGGGACAGGTAAGTCTCTGGCTACAGATTTTTGTAAGCCACTTTGGGAGCCATTTCAGCTAAAAATCAGAGTTAAAACATTTTAAATAAAATGCATTTTGGGAATGATCTAGGACTTTGCCTGGCCAGTGGATTCCAGATTGTCTATCTAGTTTCAAAAATACTGTGATATGAATCATACCTAGATAACGTTAGGGACTAGACAATCTGTTTCACCTGGGTTGTGAAGAAGGGCAAATTGAAAATGCAGAGGTGAGAGGCTAGCTGGCTGATTGATGTTCAGATGATTCAAATTACAAAGTAAAAAAGCAAAAGATGAAGGCTTCATAAACAAGGCAAGTTGGGGGAGGATATAGGGAGTGTCAAATGAACATCAAAGAATGCATGCTTGTCAGTAGTGGGGAAGCATCCCAAAGCTTTGACAAGTCCAGCCATTTGAACATTTTAAAACAAAAAGCCAAATTATCTCTCAAATCCTAATCAAAAGAGTATTTTGGACTGAATGGTAAGGAGGATATATGAATTATGTATTAGGTAATTATAATTAATGCTATATATAGTATCTTCAATGTGCAACTTTCTTTAAAAAACCCACCCCTTTTCATCCTCCCACAAATCTTTTAAGATAGGTCATTTTCTATTTTACAAACAGGGAAATGGAGGCTAAGAAACCCTGAATTACCCAAGACTAGCCAGTGAATCAGTCTGAGGCTTGAATCCAAGATGTTTAATATGTGCGTAATAGATTGTTTCCTATCACATGCAAGTAATCTCTATGTCTCAAGCTAATGGCTAAGAAAGAGTATGATCTCATGGAAAGTTGATGCACATTCTCAGGAGGAAGTGACAGACATAGATTATTGATCAATACATCTACACTGAGAAAAATATCAGTAGCTGGTAAAATATTTGCATCTATAAAATCACATTCTTCCATCTCCATTTCTAAAGAAACAGGGGCTGGGAAGATCATTGTCTGAGTTCCTAAAGAAATGTAGACATTATATAGGCAGAGGATTGGTTTGTTGAAGGTGGAGATGGGGGGACTCCCACATTGTTTATGTCAGGGGGAGCTGCAGAGAGATAGAGAGGCAATTACTAAAGTCCAGCAGCTGCATTGGAATTGATGGTTGGCCTATCTCAAGAGGTAGCCCAGGCATGGGACTTCAGATGTTTCAGGCTACAGCTCCCATCATTTCTGACTATTCCCATGCTGGCTGGGACTGATGGGAAGTTGGCATAGCTCCATTGGAAGAGCATGAGACTCTTAACCTGAGGGTCATGGGTTTGACCCCCATTTTGGGCAAAAGTTTCTTGCATTGCAGGGGGTTGGAGTAGATGACCCTCATGATCTCTTCCAACTCTACAATTCTATTTATTGCTATCAATATTTGACCTTTTAGGCTTGTGAATATGGCTTACATCTATATCTAATCAGGGCTGGGGAACCTCAGTCCTGAGGACCAAATGCAACCTTTGGAATGCACTTTGGCCATGTCATCTTCTTAGGCCACATTACTCAGCAGCCCTTGTTATCTGTGCTTAGTGTTTTTGCCTGGCTGGAATGTGTCCTTAAGTGGGTTCCCTAAATGAAGATATGTAGATGAACCTTTGGCCTCTGTGTAGCTAGTATAATGATTACTGTAGAAAGGAAAGAATCCCTGGAAGGTTTCTAGGAGAGAATGCAGTCCTTCTGGCTTCCTGTCTTTGAATGAGGGCTCATTCAAACTCCCTTTTGCACCACACAATCTGTGGAAAATCTGGTGGCTGCTTGTGGTAAAACAGGTTTTTTCAGGGGAAATTCTGGGACCAAAAAAATAAAAATGAAAAACACCCACATTTGGACAAAGAGCTTTAACACTCAGAACTGTGTCTAGAAATGCAACACCAAAGAAAGTCTGGCTCAGCCCTCATAGCCATATTTGCTTCACCTATAGGGATTTCTGGCTCAGGTGAACTTTGGGTTAGGCACAATAATTTCTTCGATGTTTCAGTCATTGGTTTAGGACACACATTTACTTCTCAGTTCTCTGTTTCTTTCCCCTTGCTGCCTGGAGTAGCAGTAGACTGCCTTTGAAGGTCTCCACATGTACTGTCGGTAAATCTTAGTGCTTTAATTGCATTCATCTGGGGACTTGTTATTGTAAGATTTAATAGACTTTGGGGTGTTCTCTACTGCTGCTTTAAACGCGTTGGTGCCATCCTGCTTGTAGTGAGACTGAGGAGAAAAATGGGACCTATGGGAATGACGCCAACAGTCTGGTGACTAAAGAGATTCAAGATTTTTGCCTTTAAGTGCCCCCTCAATGACCAGCAGGCTCTACAGGGGGTGGTATGACTCACTCAAAGCCTTGGAGACGAAATATCCAGCGATAGCGAATTATCTTGGCAGAGGGGATATTCATCACTATCTTTGGATAGACCCCCTAAACCAAACAAGCTTTATTTCTCCTGTACCCTACCAAGAAAACAGCTGTTGTTATTTGCAATCTAGCTGGTCCAGTAATGCTATTTACCGAGTGCTCGTTAAATGCTTCCATAATTATTCACAGGGACATAATGAACAGAACGACACATTGAAAGTTTATGGGCCGTGATAACTGCCCAAGCATATTCTGCTTTTGTTGTAAGCTGGTGACTCATTCTTCTGTTTATGACACAGAGCATTGGGGATATCTGAGCAGCTTTGACTCAGTCTGTGGAGTCGCATTGTGGTTCCTGTCAGTTCACACACTGCCCTTCGTGGGGTCAGAAAGTGCAGCTGAATCATGACACAATATCTGAGCTGAGCTAAAGTTCCTCAGATAACATTTTTTTTTTCTGAATGAAAAAAAAATCTTTTTTTCATTCCCCACACCCCAGAAAAAGGAGAGCACCTCATAGAATCTCCTTTGTATGTGTGGTGGGCTCCATTCTCTGCCCTGACCCCCCACCCAAATCAGGGATATTTTTCAGATTCAGATGAAACCCAAACCAAATTGGACAATTTGAGTGGACTTGGGCGTGGGTCAACCCATTAGGAGCTACCCAAGGCTGCCAAAAGGACAGCCAGTCAGGCAGCAGATGGAAGTAGGAGAGGACGGTAGCCTCTGGAACTCTTGCTTTGCCGGTGCAGCCAGAAAATCTCTGAGAACTGTCTGGAAATCCATTAGATCCATCAGCCTCTGAGGGTGGACCATCCTCATAGGTCCCCCGCCTCTGCAGAGGACAAAAGATGTTATAAGTGTAAATCTTATCAGGAAGTGATGTGACAAAGAACTTATGTCAATATCCCCCACTTGCGTGTCGAGGTCCCCAAGCCACCCCTCAATAACTCACAACACACACATATTTTTTGTTTAAGGTTTTTGGCATAATTTTGGCCACAAATTTATTGAAATACATAAAATGTGAGTGGTTGTTTAGGCATTGGTTAAGAATATCTGTCCCCCCCACCTGGGGACAGAACTGATTTCCGGGCACCACCAAAAGTCAGTAAGGGAAAACAATCTTGGGGAGAAATGGAGCTGAGGCACAGACCCTCACCTCTCCCCACATGCTCCCCAGGACTTGCCGGCCCTAGGCCCATTCCAGGGATTCGGACGAAAAGATGGCAAGCCCCCTGGATTTCTTTAATGGAATTTCCCTTTCTGCAGCAACCTTGGAGGGGCGGGCCCAGCCAATCCTAACCCCTCCATCAACCAATTGATAACCAATGCCTAACCGCAACCTTACAAGTTGTGACAATTTGCTACGCAGTAGGCAAAACCAAATGGCCCCAGCCAATCAGCCAGATGGACAAAATTCCTACCAGACCCCTTCCCCAATGGCAGACGACCCCATGACAGGGATAGCAAAGTCAGAGCAACCTAAATTTAGGGTGGGTGGGTGGGTGATCCGTTGCATGCAGCGAAAGAGACCGCCCAAACTGCGAGCATGAGATTTAAAACCTCTGATCCCTCCCACCAAATTGCAACATAGAATTTGCCCCAGCAACCCAGCCATCCATTCGTTGTCCCAGGATTCCATAGTAATCCTGCCTGGCAACAGAGGGGTGGCCTGGTAGTCCCCACCGCAACACGTGCTCTCCATGAGGGAGAACACGCTTTTAAGATCACTTTCTTCCTGCCCAGTTGATGACATAGAGTGTGCATGCCAGGGGGCATGTCCCCAGTTGTGGGGGCAAGCCGGTGCTACTGCTGTCAGTTCAGGATGGGAGATGGCTGGGCAGCAAGGTTGGTGGTAAACCAGCGGAATCCCCAATCTGTCCCCATTTCCCAGTGCCAGGAACACACACTCTTGATACTCCTGACTGGACAGAGAGGCTGGAGAGAAAGATGGAATCTCTATAGACTACAGCAACTCCCCATCTCCAACCCTCAAATCTGCCCTAATGCTGCACTGAGTACCACAGTGGGCACAGCTGGAAGGGACCAGATCCACCCTGGTCACTCACCCAAGTCTCTGTGATACAGACCAGATCTGTAGCACTCTGCATCTGACACAATCAGATAATGAATGAGGGGCGTCTTACTCTGAGCTGATCTGGCATTCAGCAACAGCAGCCACAGACCCAAGGGCCAGCTGATAGGACAACTAAGATCCCCCAAGTTACCTGTCTGTGTAACTTCTCCACTTACCTAGCCTGCCCCACATTCCATACCATGCCTCTCCCTACCCTGAACCACAGCAACTGTTCCCACCCTGCTCTCCCCCAATGCTGCTATGCTAGGATAGCCATATTTCAAAAAGTGAAAATGCGACCACAAAAGTTGTTGAGCTATTTAATGAAGCTTTCTTGTGGGGGGGGGCAAAGTTGTTGACTTCCCCCCACCTCCAAAGTTGCTGAGCTATTTTTAAGGGGGGGAAATTACACTTTTTTGCAAAAAATAATAATTATACTTTTGACATGGGTGCCATGCATCCGGACATTTCAGCAATTGCTACCCAGACACTGTTTCCAACAGTCGAATCTGGGCTATGTCTAGGAAATTTCGGATATATGGCAACCCTATGCTATGCTCCTCAATGGCCATGCATGAGTTGCCTCAGCACTCACTACCCTATTGTCTAAGAGCAGCCAGTCACTCGTGGTCCGAGTAGGAATTTGCTTTTTTAGTTCTTTGGCTGTTGACTGGATTGGCAGGAAGGATATAGTTCTCCATCCCATCCTATCTCTTTATCTCAGGAGGACTGGCAGCTGGTATAAGGTGGTGCCTAAATAGTTTGGTTGGTCCTGACAACAAGGCATTGTGTGAAAGTCTGTTATTAATTCAGCTGATTTCCCCTGCACACACACACACATTTGGTCACAAGGGGCAAACACAAGGCTCATCTGTCCATTCCTAATATAAACAGTGTTTTAGTGTAACTGTGCGATTAACCTTCACTGCTGTCCTTAATACTTTTTGCCTTTGTACGTGCAGAAAACCTGCAACATATTTGTGTGCCATAATAAATGTGTGGCCTGTACTTTTACCTGTAATTGGTTGGGTTTTTTTTTAAAGACATCAGAAGCTTCTTGTGCCATCTACCCCAAAGGAAACTTATTTTTATGAGAGTTCCTTTGAGGCTCAAGCCACTTGGGGAACAGGAAGCAGAAGACATAATTAATATTTTGAAGGAAAGATAAATGAATGCAGAAAAAGAGATGTTTTCAGAGAAGAGCACAGAGCAGATGGAGAGTTGATGAGGCAAGAAGATGCCATCTTGAACCTCTATCAAGTTAGACAGGTGGCAAGCTGCAGTGTTAGGACCTGATCCTGTAAAGTGCTGAGAGGGAAGTCTTCTGTTAACTGGGACATCTTGAGGTAAGTTGGGAGATTTAGGCATAGTTTCAGCGGCTGCTCAGCACCTTACTCATTGTGCACCAGCAAAATGGGTTTCTGTGTACATGTGAGGACATGATATTATTTCTGCACATCGGCATCCATCACAAACTGTTAGAGATTTGCTGCAGTTGTGCATCCAACAGGATTTGAAAGGATGCAAGAATCCCCCCTGACCTATAATACCCTACCTTGTTCTGTTTTGGGTAAGATTTCCTCAGCTCATCAATCTCCGATCTGCTTTGACCTCCTCTCACCTCAGCCTTTTTCCTGAAACATCTGAATTGGGAACCTATAAACATATGACAGGGTGAATGTGGATCCACTTTTAATATTAGCACAGGAAGCAACCATATACAGGATCAGAGCACAGGTTCATCAGTCTGCTGTCTACACTGGCTGGTAGCAAATCTCCAGTGTTTCAGGCACAGAGCTATGGCCCTTCTCCAAAGATGCAGACCTACCTGAAGACACCAGAGACTGAACTACAGACTTCCTGCATGCAAAGTAGATGCTCTACCACTGAGCTAAATGTGACTGCGGCTGCAATGAGGCCAGAAGAGTTCAGTTGCCTTTAGCTATGTTCATTTTTATGTGTTTCTAAAAACGCTGTAAAGATTTGTGTGGTGCTACTGTAAAACTCCCTGGAAAAGACCCTGATGTTGGGAAAGATGGAGGGCACAAGGAGAAGGGGACGACAGAGGATGGTTGGACAGTGTTCTTGAAGCTACAAACATAAATCTGACCAAACTGCGGGAGGCAGTGGAAGACAGGAGTGCCTGGCGTGCTCTGGTCCATGGGGTCACGAAGAGTCGGACACGACTAAACGACTAAACAACAACAACTGTAACATACTCGGAGGGACACAGGTGGTGCTGTGGGTTAAACCACAGAGCCTAGGGCTTGGTGATCAGAAGGTCGGAGGTTCGAATCCCCACAACGGGGTGAGCTCCTGTTGCTCGGTCCCTGCTCCTGCCAACCTAGCAGTTCGAAAGCATGTCAAAGTACAAGTAGATAAATAGGTACCACTCCAGTGGGAAGGTAAACGGTGTTTCCATGCGCTGCTCTGGTTCACCAGAAGCGGCTTAATCATGCTGGCCAAAAGACCCGGAAGCTGTACACCGGCTCCCTCAGCCAATAAAGCGATATGAGAGCCGCTACCCCAGAGACGTCCATGACTGGACCTAATGATCAGGGGTCCCTTTACCTTTACCTTTATTGTAACATACTGGCACCATAAGGTGTGGTTTATGGCCTTCATGGAAAAATTGACACAAAAAATGAGAGTTCTGCATGGGACTCTGTTTCAACATGGTGTTCTTTTATTGTTTATGTCAATAATAAAAACAGCAGTCAACATCTTCCTACAGATTACACAAAAATTGGAACACTTAACTTTATAATTTTATGATCCTATGTTTACTCAAGTCTGTATTCTCTATATTGAAAACATTTTTCCTCATTCTTAACTGTAAATGGCTGTCTCCTTTTATTTTGTCTCCCATTAAGTCTTCTCTTTAAATTGTTTCAACTGACAGAACATTGATAGTTTCCTCAGCATTTTAGCTTTGATGTTCCCCTGCTGCATCTTTTTTCAGACCCGAAAAAAAACAAATCAAATATATGGTTTGCTCAGGGCAGGGGTGGGGAGGAAATTGGCCTGAACTAAGGATGGGAGAGAAATTAGGTTCAGGTCTCATTAAAATCCAAAGCTATCAGATTTGCACACTTCCCTCTAAGATATTTTTTTAAAAAGGTAAACATTGGTTGGCGGATTGCATATAAAAATTGAGCTCCGCTTCAAAATTTTCACTTTTTTTAAAAAATTCCTATGTAATCCACAGCCAATGTTTACAAAAAAAAAATGCATATGTTAGGAGAAAGTGTGCCTTAAAAAGTATATATTGCTGGGAATTACACACAAAATGCATATTAGGGAATATCTCTTGCCAGAATATATAAACATTAGTTAAAACTGCATATAAACATGTGCCTGTTAGGAGAAACTCATAGTAAAATGCTGGTAATTTTACACAGAGACTTTATCTAAAAAGAAAGAAGAAAGAAGCATATTGATGCAAAATGTGGAGAACTGCATTTAAAACTGGGAAAATTAGAAAAAAGGGGGCACTTAAATTGCCAGATCCTTCCATCCCTAGTTTGACTGGCTAGAGCTTTGTAACTGGAATTTACATCTACTAGAAAGATGAAACCATCATCTAAGTACAATTCAAATGGACTCTTTTGACATCGCATTTTAGAGATATGGGTTATTTCACCATTGGTTCACACTGTACTTCATCTAAGGAAGAAGTTTGGTTTGGGTTTTGTTTTTTTTGGTAGTCTCAGATTGCCAGAAAAACATGGGGCATCACCAAATGGCCGAAATATTGGGAAATTCTGGAACAAGAGGGAGATAGATTAAAACTACAGAGTTTTGAAAAACTAAAAAATAGAGTGTGGGATTGGCTCCATTATTATCAAATAATGGAGGCATATAATCTGGACAAAAAAATTGGCTTCCAGGTAGAAAAATCAAAATTGGAAATAGAGCTGTTAGATCCCAAAAGTAAGAACTTGTCAAGAATGTATAACTTGCTGTTGAAATGGAACACTCAGGATGAAACGTTGAAATCAGTTATGATTAAATGGGCACAAGATGTTGGACATAATATTATGATGGCTGACTGGGAACAGTTATGGACCACAGGTATGAAATTTACGGCATGTAATGCCTTAAGAGAGAATATAATGAAAATGATTTACAGGTGGTACATGACACCAGTCAAGCTCGCAAAAATTTATCATTTGCCCGATAATAAATGTTGGAAATGTAAAGAGACTGAAGGCACATTCTTTCACCTTTGGTGGACATGCCCAGGGATTAAGACTTTCTGGGAAATGATCTACAATGAAATGAAAAAGGTATTTAAATATACTTTTCTGAAGAAACCAGAGGCCTTTCTCCTGGGCATGGTCGGCCAATTGGTGCCAAAGAAGGATAGAACTTTCTTTATGTATGCAACAACAGCAGCAAGAATACTTATTGCAAAGTACTGGAAGACACAAGATCTACCCACCCGGGAAGAATGGCAGATGAAGGTGATGGACTTCATGGAACTGGTGGAAATGACTGGCAGAATCCGAGACCAGGGAGAAGAGTCGGTGGAAGAAGATTGGAAGAAATTTAAAGTTTATTTACAGAAACATTGTAAAATTAAGGAATGTTAGAAGGAGGCTGGAATGAAGTTATGTGGCTTTAGCGGAAATATTATAAAGGATTAAGTAAAAATAGATTGTTAATGGATGAAAGGAGGAAAGGTAAAGTTACATTATATTAAGATAAATTATAGGATAAAAATTGGGAAAGTTGGAAAGGATTTGCTGAAATAGCTAACCGAACTAGAATACAAAAAAGGGAGGTGCGAGGAGGTCAAGGAAACAAGTAAATGAAAGATAAGTTATGGGAAGGTTCGTTGTGTTTTTTAATTGTTTCTATTTTTCTATTTTTCTGTTTTTTATAATTCCCCCCCCCCTCTATTCTCCTCTTTCTTTATTGTGATGTGTTGTTAAGTTTTTGTTTAACTTGGAATTATCTCTTTTTCCTTTTGTAACATTTAAAACTTTAATAAATATTATTTTAAAAAAGAAAAAAAGAAAAACATGGGGCATCAGCCCCCAACCAATTGTCTCCCTTAAAACCATGCTAATGACCACATTTCCTCTACAGGGCAATCTTAATATGTTATGAAGCCCACGACTCTTCTCAGTAAGTTAGACGGACTCTTTAATTTTTTTTTAATAAACCTCTGCTTGTGATTTATTGGCAACCCTTTTAAATCTTGCTTTCCACCCCCCCCCAAGACATTTGTAATATATATTGGCAACAGGATTCATTGGTTTTCTCTGGAATTTCTCACTAAAATATTATCCATCTGTCAAGACTGCATGGTATTAAGCTACCCATTGTGTCGTAAGGATATTTTAACAAGGTTCCACTGTGTCCTGTGTCCTCTGGGCTTTGGAGAAGTATATTTAAAACTGCCTTTTATTTATCCCCCCACCACACACACACACTGCAAGAGAAGGCTAAGGGCTTTTGTTGTTGTTGTCAGTAAGGCTTAAAACTCCACCCACTCATACATACAGATACAATAGTCAGATGTTAACAGACTCACCTCTGGTGACACCCTAACAGGATTCATATCTGGGGAGAAATTACCCAAAAGACAAAGGTGGGAAAATATTGTTTAAAAAGCTGTCGTCATAGGTATATCACTGTATTCAAATCTGAATCGTCAAATTGTGTTATTATTTTTATTATGGTTTTTGTTGTATGTGTCTTTTGCAGTTGATGTTTGTATTGAAAAAATGATTAAACAAATTTTAAAAAGACATGCTATCCACCAGGAGTAAAAGACTCCCATGATCCATCTCTGAAAAATTGAATACAAAAATGGGGAGGCTGACAATTCGAAATCAAGGTTTTGAAGTGATATTCAGTGTTCTGAAATAACACAGTATCTCCTGCGGCAGTCAGACTCTCAAACAGTTTTATTTGTAAAACAGGGCATTTGCTGACTTTTTTAAAGAGTTGGGGTGGCACCAATTTTTCTCTTATTCCTGTCCCTTTCCCTCAGATCTAAACTGATGTCTCCAGGGAAACATTCACTCATTAATATTGCAACTGCAATACCAGCATAATGCAATCAGATGCATCTCAATTCTCTCCTGAGTAGGATGAAATTGTGTTGCTTTTAGTCCCAGGAGACCAAGAAAGTACAAACACACACACACACACACACACACACACACACACTTGAAGGTTTACTAGATAAAAACTTCCTCATATATTATGGCAACATTACAGATGAAAACAAACACTGATACATACATGCACACACATCTATATAGTCCTCCTGCTCATTCTATCTGGCTGAACCTACTTAAAAACATAACTTGAGTTGCCAGCAAATTGCACCTGCAGTGAAATGTGAGGTGAATCTGAAAGGTGTTCCTACTTGGCAAAACATCTGTGGAGATTTCCAAAAGTCCTGTGTGTATAGAGAGTAAACTGGGGGAAAGACATGACAGCTCCATTCAAATACCTTCACAGCTGACACAAAGACAAGGATGCTACAGGGGTGTCCAACACGGTGCCCTCCAGATGTTGTTGGACAACAACTCCCACCATGCTTGCTTGCTGCAGCCGATGTGAGTTGAACTTCAACAACATCTGGAAGCCATCATGTTTGCTATCAGTCACATGAACCAGTGGTCACATGAACCAGTGGTTTGAGTCAGTATAAAGTAACTTCCCATGTTCCTATGGCATACAGGACCTGATCCAAGTCCAGTGTGTGTGTGTGTGTGTGAGAGAGAGAGAGAGAGAAGTTTCTGCTTCTCCAGATGGCAGATGCAGATGTAAAATATTTCCAGGAAGGTATGTTTCAGTTCAGGCTCAGCCCATGA
Organism: Podarcis erhardii; assembly: GCF_964252035.2. Taxonomy (NCBI): domain Eukaryota; kingdom Metazoa; phylum Chordata; class Lepidosauria; order Squamata; family Lacertidae; genus Podarcis; species Podarcis erhardii. Next base: position 13,311,846 of record NC_138504.1, read on the forward strand.
CAGTAATGAAGGATAATGCTATCAATGGGTACTAGTCACATAACTATGCTCTTCCTCCATGGTGCCTCAGTGAGAGGCTGTATGCTTCTGAACACCTGGAAAATGCAGGAGGGCATAGTGCTCTTGCATTCAGGTTCAAAGAATCATAGAATTATAGAACTCTAGAGTTGGAAGGGACCCCAAGGGTAATCTTGTTCAACTCCTCCAATGCGGGCATCTCAACACATTGTCTCTCATCCAATTTGAAAACATACTGGACCCTGCTTAACTTAGCCAATATGTTTGCCGTTTTATTGAAGCCCACCTCAGCTGTTACTTGTGGGCTTCCCGCAAGCATCTAGTTGTTAACTACGAGAACGGAATGTTGGACCCAATGAGCCATAGGCTCCAGCAGGCTCTTCTTCTGTTTTTATTTGGCCCCCCAAGACAAAGAGCAAGTTGATGCTTTCCCCCACTCCATTTGCAGAAGCTTCAACTGGAGTGGTTGAAGGGACGCGGGTGGCGCTGTGGGTTAAACCACAGAGCCTAGGATTTGCTGATCAGAAGGTCGGCAGTTCAAATCCCCACAACAGGATGAGCTCCTGTTGCTTGGTTCCTGCTCCTGCCAGCCTAGCAATTCGAAAGCACGTCAAAGTGCAAGTAGATAAATAGGTACCACTCTGGTGGGAAGGTAAACGGCGTTTCTGTGTGCTGCTCTGGTTCACCAGAAGTGGCTTAGTCATGCTGGCCACATGACCCAGAAGCTGTACGCCGGCTCCCTTGGCCAGTAAAGCGAGATGAGCGCCGCAACCCCAGAGTCGTCTGCGACTGGACCTAACGGTCAGGGGTCCCTTTGCCTTTACCTTTACTGGAGTGGTAGTTGAATGCAACTTCAATGCTAGCAACAGGATAGCACTCTCCATGGCAATTGATTGAGGTGATTGCTACATTCCACCTGATGGTAGGGCTGGCCCTGTTTCCACTGAACATGGTCAGAACAGTGCAATAGAGAAACTAATTAAAATACCTGGGGTGGGGTGCTTTCCCTCATTGTAAGTGCAGGCTACATAGCCACCTGTCAAGAATATTCTACCTCTGGCTTAGTGAATCAGATAAGGAAAGTCAGTAGCTCAATGGTACAGCATGTGTCTCACATGCAGAAGATCCCAGCTTCAACCCCAAACAAGTCCAGATAGGTCTGGCAATTAAGAGTAAACCAAAGTGAGTCACATGAACCAGTGGTTTGAGTCAGTATAAAGTAACTTCCCATGTTCCTATGGCATACAGGACCTGATCCAAGTCCAGTGTGTGTGTGTGTGTGTGTGTGTGTGTGTGTGTGAGAGAGAGAGAGAGAGAGAGAGAGAGAGAGAGAGAGAGAACACCCCTTGGGTCAAATCTGCATTTCTATCATCAAACCCTACAACATAGTCTGCCTGTCTGCTCTTTAGACCTGAGTGTGACAAACGAAAGGAAATGATCAAAGGACTTCAAAGTGTCAGAGAACTTCACAAGATACATGGGAGCCAAGGTGTTTGGTTTCATTTTGCAAGTCAAAAAAAGTATTAAAGATGCATTTGTCAAAAGGCAAATCTTCCCATTTTTCTCTCTGTAAATACAGTTTTTCCAAGGGAAGGGGGAGAAAAGGTTTGACAAGTTTAGCCAACGTGAGTAGGATATGGGTTTATTGATTTTCAGTAGAAAAACGAAGCACTTTGGGGAACCTTTCTTTGAAATTCTAGGATAAAATGTAGAACTTTCTTTAGAAGTTATTTTTAATTTTGTCAAATGTAGCTTGAGCTATGTCTAAAGTTTTGTTTTGTGTTAACCATTCAACAAAATGATTTAAAAACAAATTGAAAGCCTGTTTGGTGTGTTAGAGTGCTTGAGTAGAACCTAGGAGACAGGGGATTACATCCTCACTCAGTCATGAAACTCAGTAGGTGACCTTGGGCCACTGACAATTTCTCACCTTACACAGTTGTTGTGAGAATAACTTAGAAAGATGCTGGAGACACCTCTGTGGGGAGGGAATTTCTTAGCTGCCACAGAGAATGTCCTCTCCTGGGCTAACACCACCCAAACTTCTTAGGACAGTGGAGTTATCAAGAGGGCTATCTCCATTGACCTTAACACTCAAGAGGGTCTGCAAGGAAGGAGATATCATTCAGATATTTAGAACTGAAGTCATTGAGGGCTTTAAACACTAATGCCTTAAATTGGAGTCTGGAACAAATTAGCAGCAAATTCAGCAGATTGAAAACAGGAATTTTGTGAGCTCTAAATAGAATTCTAGTCTAGACAATAACCTAGCTGCTGTGTTTTGGATCAGTCAAGATTTCTGGTTTGTCTTCAAGGGCTGCCCTACACAAAGTACATTACAATAATCCAGTTTAAGCAAGCTTTCCAAAAACACATTTATCATAATGTGTACTTTGTCCTTGGATGTCTTGAAAATATTTTACAAGGGTTTTCTCTCCTGTCAGTAAGTGCAACAGGGCTCCATCACAATATGATTGTTCCCCCAGAGAGCTCGAGAGAGTCAGAATTATTTTGGCTATTATTTTTCATAAAAGAAATAATATTGTTCAAAACGATTGACTTTCAAAAAAGATGTCAAACTAAGTCATTGTATTCTACTTCCCACTACATCCCAATAACAATAATCAATAGCAATACCAATTAAGAACCTGCAATTATGTTCTCTCCCCACTTTTAATAACTCTTTCTATTTTGGGAATAATACAACTCCTGTGAATAGATTATTCTGTGATTTAATGAAACAGAATGAGCAGGTGGGCTCATTACAAATGAGTTTGATCGAAAGGCATTGTGCAAGCACAAGGTGTATTTTGGATGGAGGGGTTGAAGTCTCCCCCCCCCCCCAGTTATTCAAAGGAGAACTCAGAAGAAAGTTTTTGGGTTTTTTAAAAAGAAAAATAATAATAGTTCAGTTATTTATTTTCATTTCTCAAGGACACCTGCAAAGTATGCAGAGTCTTCGAAAATAGTTAGTTGCATGCAAACATGCAATCAGATCTATTTAGCTATCTCCTACCTGCCTATTTCTAAGAACCTGATAATAAGACAATGGTGGCATAGACTATTATTTTCCAAAAGATGCCAAACAAATAAATGGAAACTTAGAAGCAATTAATTGAGAAACCAATGTGGGATGTGGCCTGGCAATCTCAGGCAGCAGCTCTGTGGGTGGCTGTCTTACCCCTGCCGAAGCTGCATGCAGCTGGAAGCAACATCATGAAAGCCTTGCCCTGGTTTGCTCCTCTTTGGGGGCAGGATGAGGAGAGGGAGTAAGGAAAGAGGGGGAAAAGAAAGGAAAGAAGCAAGAGGCAAGTTTCTCCAGCCAAGCCAGCCTTCCCTGTAGGAATGGGGGGTGGGTATTTGGAGAGGATCCCTAACCTGGCAGAGAGGAGGGTGCAGAGAAGCAGCAAAAGCAGCAGAGCAGAAATACAGGACAAACTGCATCCTGTATTGAGTATAGCATTTTACAATGGGACAATCTTGTATTGTACAGGACAGTTAGCAACTCTACCTGTTCTCCAAAAATTCTCAAAGATTATAGACAGGGGTACTGAGACTACATCCGCAAGCTCCTTTAGTACCCTTGAGTGCAGCTCATTAGAACCTGGAGATTTGAATGCATTTAAAGTAGCTAGGTGTTCCCTTACCACCTCTTTTCTTAGTTAGGAATATAACTCCCTCCTTGCATCTCTCCCCCCACCCCACCATTATCACCAGTTGTGCACTGCTTTTCTTTTGGGTGAAGACAAGAGGCAGCCACACCAGTTTCTTTAGATGCCTCTCACTTTTCTTTCTTGTTGGGAGTTGTCTTCCTTTGTGCCTTCAGTAGTTCACCTTTTAAAAAAACTCCCACCCATCCTGGGCTCTCTTCTCTTTAAGTATTTCTGAGTATGTGATGATATTGCCATCATGGACAATATAGTCTAATGTGATCTGGACACTGCCACACTGACTGCCCCTGAAGTAAAAGTACTGCAATATGATTGGGAAGTCCAGAGTTCACAATCTCACTCCACAATGAACTTGGACCAGACAACATTTCTTAAGCTAACCTAAGCATTGTTTTGAATATAAAGCATGGGTGGCATATATTGCCTTTCACTCCTTGAAGGAAAGGTGGAATATAAATACAATTAAGAAATCATGATCATATTTTGTGACTGAGAAACAACACAACAACATCTTTTCCATGGTGAACAAATACCCTTGCTTTGCACCAATTTCAGCTGTTCATTTAGCAGTGGAGTAGAGGAAAGATAGCTTTAACCTTTTCTTCTTGGGACTTAGAGCAAGTAATTCCTTTTCCACAGTGGAAATAAACTTCTGGGGTGTTTTTCAACTGCTGTTTCTCCATTATAGCTTGCCACGTATTATTTCTTTCTCCCTAATTACTGTAGCCATACTGCTGCATTGGATGACATTGAATGTTGAGCGACATTGACATAAATATAATGGGCTTTTAAAAGTTTACAACCCAACAACTATGTCAGCCAAAGTGCCAGCCTCTGGAGTCTTTTAGTCACACAGACCTTTTAATCTGGGGCTAAACCTCAAGGAAAAGGCAGGTGGAAAGGTTAGAATGTCTAAAATGTCTTCACCAGTGTGGGCAGGTTTAACCATATCTTCTTAGGAAAATAAGAAGCTGCCTATGAACACAGGAGTTAAGGAAGTCATTGGTTTATCTAGGCCAGCATTGTCTGAACTGACTGACAGTAACTTCCCAAGGTTTCAGATACAACATTTTCTGAGCCTTAGCTGGAGATGTAGGGATTGAATTTGGGACCTTTGGCATTAACAGCATGCATTCTGCCACCAAACGATGTCCCTTCCCCAAGAAGCGGGGAGTTGTTACCTTCATATCTTGCTTGTAAGCTTTCCAGAAGAACCTGGCTGGACAAGGCACAGCTTTCCCCAAAACAACTTCATCCTTCTTACAGGCAATGGCTGTTTTCTGTTCCAGTTCTCTCTATATGGTGATTAGCAATGGACTTACTTGGCTTTAAAAAGTGAGGGATTGTTAATTTCTATCAGTGGTTATTATTGCTTTATGGAGATAGATGGAACCATAGAATTGAAGAGTTGGAAGGGACCTCAAGTTTCATCTAGCGCCTGCAATGCAGGAACCTCTGTGATTTGATGATGGTTTATTTTTGTGGAAACAATGAAAAAAGAAGTGCAATTTCAAGAGTATCATGTCCTTCTCTCTCCTGACTTCCATCTCCACCCTCATTATCCTCCACATGTTCAAATTGTCTGCCTGCAATGGGGAAGACATCAGTACCCATGGATTTTCCTCACATAATTTGGAACCCTGTATAATTTGGAACACCAGTATACCAGGCTCTCCGCCACAAATAATCACCTTGGGACACCTTTTAGGATTCAGAACAGCCTTTTCACAAGTATTCGTCTTTTAAAAAAAGAATAAACTTTTATTGAATATAAACAACAGAATATACAAACCACCACCCACTACAATATGCATTGTAGGCTCTGATTTGGTAGATCTTGAGTTTCCATTTAGTACTGGTGTTTTTTTTAAAAAAACATCTTCTGCAAACTTGCTCTTTAAAACTGTTTTTAAAAAAACAAAAACAAAAAACACACACCCTGTTTTTATTATATGTGCCTTGTCCTTTCATTATACATCTTCCGGTGTGTGCTAAAGATGCATCTCCATATCCTGGTTTTTGACACTTGAGGTATAGATATAGAAATAGAAATAGATGATATAGATATAGATATAGATGATATAGATATAGATAGGACTCATCTTATTTTTGTGATTCTAAATCACTTTAAGCTGTTTTTAATGGTGTCTTAATGTTGCAATCTGGGACCTTAAGGTGAAGGGTAGGTAAATAATGTTAATATAATAATAATCTTTAATACATCACTTTGTGACATACGTGGAAAGAGCATTAAATCAGCATTAAACCACCAATGTCCATGCACCAGAAATAGATTTCATCCAATTTCCATAGAGTGAAATAAGAACACTTATGACTTTCTGGTTCCATCATGCACTGTCTTTCTTTGCCGTCCAGATCTATTGCTTTCAAGAATGGAAAGCAGGTGATATGTTTTCAGCGCCTTCTCCTTCCTCCCCCTTGCATACCATTTCCCTCAACATCCACACTGAGTTTTGTATCTAAAAAGGAAGATAATATTGTTTGATGTGATGCAAAAATAAACTAAAGCTGTGCCAAAGTGGATAAGAATGCTTTGAAATCATTTGTATGTGATTGAAACACACACACACACACACACACACACACACACACACACACTTACAAAATATACACCTCCTTTATTGTTTTGGAATGCAACAAAGGAGATGCATATTTTGTAAATCTAATCATGCAGCAAAAAATGAAAACTGTTTATTTGAAAGGACTGGGTTTTCTTGTTGTTGCACTTTGTAAAATTTATCTATGGAGTCATGGTTATGAGAAACATATTAACTGCGACAGAGAGCATAGCACTAACCTTTCCTTCAATATATTCAGACTTTTTTTAAAAAAGGGGGGGGGAGAAAAAACCCACAACCAAATGCAAGGCTGTGATGTTTGATGTTCAAAGATTTCCTTGCATGTTTGTTATCAATAACAATTCCTTTGAATAATGTTCTCCCTTGGACTCCCTGAGTGCACATATGCTTTCCATCTCTTGATTTGCCATGCCAAACTGATTTGACAAGTTTGCTCCACAGATACATAGATATGCTGTTCCAGAAAGAGAAAGAGACTGAAAACTCCCTCCTCCTTTTGTGAGGCAAGCTACTTACACAATGGTGGCTGGTGTCCATTGGGACTGGTAGGGCAGAAGGCAGAGAGAGAAGCTAATTTTTTTTTCAGAGGTCACCTCTCAGGAACTCCTGGCATCTCTGGACAGCTGTACTGCATGGGGAACATTTGAACTGCAAGACACAGCTTTTCAGTGATGTATCTTCAGGCCCTAGACTGGTTTTGCTCAGCCAGGCTGATAACGTGATCCTTCTGAGCAGGAAAAGGTGTAAGCAGTATGAAAGGGCTTTCTGTTCTGCAGGAGGCTTGCTTGAAGCAAAAGGGTTTCCCTGAACTCTGGTTTGCTTCCTCTGTTTTTGGTTATTCTTTGGTCCTGACTAGGGATGGCCAATCTGTCAGTCTCCGTTTCTCTCAGATTCTCATTATTCCAATCCTACATTCAGTTTGCTACATTTCCGCATTAGTTTTGCAAAGAGACAGAGAAAGGCCTCATGAAAATTTGTCAGTATTTTAATGCATATTTCTCCTAATTTGCATGATTTTGCAAGCAATTTTCTCCAGTAGTATTTATTTTTATTAAAGTAATTCTGTGCTGCTGTATCATAAAATATCAGGGTGAACCGCAATACTAAAACATAAAACACAATTAAAAACAATACAAATAAACATTAAAATGAAAAAAAAAAAAAGCTACACAGGCCTGTCAGTATAAATACATCTTCAAGAGAGCCCTGAAAGCCAAAAGCTTCATATAGCACTTTAAAGGCTAAAATTAGCAATTTGAACTGTACTATGAAATGGAAACAAAAAGTGTGGAGCCATTTCAACACTGGTGCGGTAGGTTGTTGTTTACTTAATTTTTTGCCAAGAGTTCATCATAAGGTTTGAGGGAAGGTTACAACAATATAAATAAGAAAAATTATATTAAAATCATTAAGAATAGGGCAGGTCCTAAAAATATCTCTCTCAAGTCTGAATATCCAACCCAAAAATTTACATCTTCAGCATGATGTAGAAATTATACACTGACAATAGCCACTGTGATGGGATAATGAGCTGCTTGTGCGTAAAAGCTTGATCCCTCTGGGGTTTGGCTGGTCATCCAAACCGATGCACTAACGGAGCCCCCAAAGCATGACTCCGTCAGTCGCTGGTAGAATCTGACAGTGGGCGTCTACGGAATTTACGCCAACATAAAAGCTGTTTGACGGACATGCGCCTTCGTGACTCTCTGCGTGACAGTTTCCGGCGAAGGGTGGGAGTTCCCAACGGGGGTCCCGTTACCTCTCCACTACTCTCACTGGAAGCATCCCAGAGCCTCCCCTCCGCTGTGACTCCTGCACTCCCCCTGCTGGTTCCCTCTTCTGCTGCAGATTCTCTCCTATTCTCCTGGAGCCTGTCCACCACCTGTCTCTCCGATGGCAGTTCCCTGACATCCACCTCCCCCCCAGGGCCCCCTTCACCCCCTCCCGCCTCCTCTCCCACTGGCGGTGAGGGCGGAAAGCCCCTGAAGGAACTCTCCTCGTCGTCCAAGGATTCTAACACTTCTAGCCACGGCGTACCGTCTCTCTCCCCGTCTTCCTCTTCTTCGTCGGAGTCGGCTTCTTCACCCACCCCTGACTCTGGGAACCCTTCAAACTCTCCTTCCTCATCGGTGGTCCCAAAGTGTTCCCTTCTAAATCGTGCCACGGGTTGCGGTTTTCTTGGGAAACGCTGATGAAATGTTTCTATTAAAACCTCGTCATTGACTACCTCTGCTGGTACCCAAGTGTTTTCCGACTCTACTTCCCCCTCCCATTCTACCAGATATTCCACCTGATTCCCCTTCCACCTGGAATCAATGATTCCTGCCACGTTCATGTCGCGCTCTCTCTCTTCTATCACGGGCGTTTGGGTGGCCTCTCTCTCACGCTCCCCCCACTCACGTCCCTCTCGGTACGGCGACAGTAATGACCTGTGAAATACTGGGTGTAATTTCATGTGACTGGGCAGCCTGAGTTTGAATGCCACTGGGTTGACCTGCTGTATGACCTCAAAGGGTCCCAATCTTTTGGGCCTCAATTTCTTACTCCCGCCCTTGAACGGTAGCCCTTGGGTGGACAACCACACCCGGTCCCCCACCCTTATAGTTTCACCTTCCCTCCTATTTCTGTCTGCTTGCTTCTTATATTCTTCCTTGGCTTTCTCTAAGTTAAGTTGAAGCTGATGGTGGATCGCCTCCATCTCTTCAAAAAAAATATTCCGCCGCCGGCACGCTCCACCTCTCCCCTCCCTCTCCTGGGAATGCCCGGGGGTGACACCCATAATTTGCCAGGAAGGGACTCATCCCTGTGGACACGTTCTCCGCGTTGTTGTAGGCAAATTCTGCTAGAGGTAACTTATCCACCCAATCATTTTCTCTGTCTTTTACATAACACCTCAGGTATTGTTGTAAAATCCCATTTGCCCTTTCCGCTTGCCCATTGGTTTCTGGGTGCCGGGCAGTTGAGAAATTGAGTTCTACGTGCAGTAAGCTCATAAGTTTCCTCCAGAACCTGGAAGTAAATTGTTTCCCTCTGTCGCTCAAAACCCTCAAGGGGGCGCCATGCAACTTAAAAATATGTTCTACAAACAACTTGGCGGTTTCCTCCGCTGTGACTGCATGTGAACAAGCTATAAAATGACACATCTTGGTTAATTGATCTACCACCACCATGACAGCTGTTTTGCCTTTGGATTTTGGCAGGTCCGTCATAAAATCTATGGATACTGCCTCCCATGGCCTTTCGGGCGTGGGTAAGGGTTGTAATAGCCCCGCTGGCGCCACCCTCTCTCCTTTCGCTCGCTGGCACCTGTCGCAACCCCTAACATATTCCCGTACGTCCTCCCTCACCTTGGGCCACCAAAACTCCCTGGTAACCAACCACATGGTTTTGTGCTGTCCAAAATGTCCCGCTGTGGGGCTGTCATGCAACTGCTTGAGTACTCTGCCCCTCAGTTCCCCGTCGGGTATGTACAGTGCCCCTTTGTAATACAACGCCCCGTTCTTTTCTTCGAACCCCCCTGTGTTCTCCTCTGTCCTCCGGAGCTCTCTGAGTTTCTCTTGGGCATATTCATCGTTCTCCGTACCCTCTATCAGTTCCCTCTGCCCCACCAATGCCGCCCCACACACCCAGCGGTCTTCAGGGATTACATGCCTTGCCTCAGGCGCTCCCTCCCCCTCTAAGTACTCAGGTTTCCTGGAAAGAGCGTCCGCCCTCACGTTCTCGGAGCCGGGCACGTAACGAATCTCAAAGTGGAATTTGGAGAACTCCTGGGCCCATCTCACTTGTCTCTGGTTCAGCACTCGGGCTGTTCTCCAGTATTCCAGATTTTGTGGTCAGTTCAGACTTGAACCTTGTGCTGCGCCCCAATCAGCAAGTGCCGCCATTTCCGGAATGCTTCATGAATGGCGAGCAGTTCTCGGTCGTACACTGTGTAGTTCCTCTCGGATTTGTTCAACTTCCGCGAGAAGAATGCACACGGTCTCCATTCAGACGTATCTTTTCCCGGCTGGAGAAGAACGGCCCCCACCGCTCGGTCTGACGCGTCAGTCTCCACTCTCATTGGTTGTTGTAGATCCACGTGCAAAAGTTGCTCTTCTGACGCAAACGCCTGCTTTAAGCGTTCGAACGCCCTCTGCGCTTCTCCCGTCCAAACAAATTTCTTTTTGCTACTAAGACAATCCGTGATGGGCACTGTTAAATGGGCAAAGTTTTTGATGAACTTCCTATAGAAGTTTCCGAAGCCCAGGAACCTTTGCACGTCCTTCTTGGTCTTTGGTGTTTTCCATTCCAGTACCGCTTGAACCTTGCTGGGATCCATGGCCAATCCCTTGTCAGACAACCGGTACCCCAGGAATTCCACCTCCTTGGTATGAAACTGACACTTCTCCAGTTTCACCCACAGCCGGTTTTCTCGCAGCTTGCTCAGTACCTCTCTTACATCTCGCACATGCTGCTCCTCATTGTCTGAGTACACCAGGACGTCATCTAAGAACGCTACGCAGTTCTTGTAGAGCAGTGGCCCCAGGACGTGATTCATGAATGATTGAAAGCAGGCGGAGCCCGCTTGTAATCCGAAAGGCATAACGAGGTACTCAAAGGCCCCCAAGGGGGTGAACATAGTGGTCTTCCACTCATCCCCCTTTCTCACACGTATCAAGTTATATGCCCCCCTAAGGTCCAGCTTGGTAAAAATTTTCCCTTTTCTCACCTGTGTTAGAATGTCATCAATTCTAGGCATAGGGAAAGTCACTGGTTCTGACACTGCATTTAGGGCCCTGAAATCACATACAAGCCTGGGCTTGCCCGTGTTTTTTTTGTCCACAAAGAACACTGGGCTGCCCCCCACCGCTCGTGACTCTCTGATGAAACCTCGCTTGAGATTCTTGTCAATGAACTCCCTTAACTCCTGCATCTCACTGTCTGACAATGCATACAGCTTGCCCACTGGCAATTGTGCTCCTGGGAGTAAGGTAATTTGACAATCAAAGGGTCTGTGCGGGGGCAGTTTATCTGCTTCTTTTTCGCTGAATACATCAATCAAGTCAGCGTATTGTGGTGGCACCCTCCCCTTGTCCATCACTTCCATCCCTGCTAGAGTGGCCCTGGCGCCTGCCTGAGCCTCTCCCTCCTTGCAGTGTTCTAGGCAATGTGCTGATCCAAAGGAAACCACTCTCTGATGCCGTAGCGCCAGCCAGCTCATACCCAAGATAATAGGAGCTCCTCCCAAGGTGGCTACGTTAAACGCTATCAGTTCAGTGTGTCGTGCCACCCTCATTATCATTGGTACAGTCTGTTGGCTCACTTCTCCTCCCAACAGCTCCCTCCCATCAATCGTGGTAACCTGCAAAGGCTTACTCAATGGGATAGTCTGTATCTGGTGTTCAGCTGCAAACTCTTTGCTCATGAAATTACATGAGCTACCTGAATCCAATAGCGCTTTTATCTTCAGTGGGTGTCCGTTTGCCAGTTCCAGCAACACCTCTATCACAAGCGCTGGTCTTGGAGGTTCCGGCGTGGGCACATTCATTACTCCCTGGCCTGGCTGCTGTGCCCTGATGTTGGCAACCAGGCGTTGGCTTTTACTTGCTCCGTGATTTCTTCTTCCTCCTTCCCCCCAACAGTTCCCGCCATCCCTTGCCATTCCTTCCTTTGAGGACAGACTCTGGCAAAGTGACCTGGCTGTTGGCAGAGATAGCATCTCTTGCCGCTCTTTCCCTCCTTCTTCCGCCCTTCACTGGTGTTTGAAACTGCGCGCGCGCGCGCTGTTCCAAGTTCCATCGGCTCTGCTGGCGGGAAAGGCTGCTCCGGAATCTCTGGAATGCGGAAGTCCTTCCAACGTTCCCCCTTTCCTTCCCGCTTTTCCATAGCTCTAGCTTCCTGGCGTGCCCCTATGGACAGCGCTGATTTAGTCAGCTGATCCATAGACTCCGCCCTAGGCGCCCGGGAAAGTTCATCTTTCACTGCCGGAGAGAGACCTTCTTCAAACAGCATTTGAATAGGTTCACTAGCAAGGTCCCACCCAAGTCTATGAATCAGCATGGTGAACTCAGTCCAGTACTCACGTACAGATCGGCTCCCCTGTTTACACGCCATTAACTGCCTGCGCACCACTCCCTGCTCGATCTCACTGGAAAACATCAAGTCCATGGCGCGGAAAAACTTCATTGTGTCCTTTAAGATTTCATTATTGGCTGCCATCAGGGGCCGAATCCAGTCCCTTGCCCCTCCCTCTAGATGGCCAATCATGTACGCCACTCTAGAGTTCTCGTCGGGGAAGTCATCAAACAGTAGATTGAGAGCATATTGCATCTCTGTCCTAAAGGCTTGATAGTTCCGGGGATCCCCCCCAAATTTCTGCACCAGTCCAGGCACCCGTCTGGCAAGTGGGGTGGTCTTCCCCTTATCTGCATCTTGAGCCCTCCTCTCCTCGAGCCTCGCCGTTTGCAGCGCCAGCTGGACCTCCAACGCCCTGTACCTTTCTTGCAGGCTTGGACCTGCTCCAGCTCCAGCTCCTGCTCCTCCGGTTCCGGCTGGTTCGCTCATGATGCCTTCTGCTTGCACAAGCTGCTTTCAAAGACTGTCAGATTGCTGTGATGGGATAATGAGCTGCTTGTGCGTAAAAGCTTGATCCCTCTGGGGTTTGGCTGGTCATCCAAACCGATGCACTAACGGAGCCCCCAAAGCATGACTCCGTCAGTCGCTGGTAGAATCTGACAGTGGGCGTCTATGGAATTTACGCCAACATAAAAGCTGTTTGACGGACATGCGCCTTCGTGACTCTCTGCGTGACAGTTTCCGGCGAAGGGTGGGAGTTCCCAACAGGGGTCCCGTTACCTCTCCACTACTCTCACTGGAAGCATCCCAGAGCCTCCCCTCCGCTGTGACTCCTGCACTCCCCCTGCTGGTTCCCTCTTCTGCTGCAGATTCTCTCCTATTCTCCTGGAGCCTGTCCACCACCTGTCTCTCCGATGGCAGTTCCCTGACAGCCACTTACCATGCTTTGCAGTGAGAGGCGGTTGAAGGCCCGCCACAGCGCCTCCTCCAGGTTGCTTCACTGCACCGCACCATTTTCTGGCTGTTTCTGCATCCCCCTCAGCTGCTGAGGGGGCTCACGGGTTCTGCCAACTTCTCTAATTCAAACAAGCCCATCTGCAATGGCCTAGGGGGCATGGATTGAGGAGCAGCCCTGGATGAAGCAGGCTTCACTCAGGTCCGTTTGCCAGCTATTTATTCCAGCCAACCCTGCACGCAGCAGATCAGTGAGAGAAATCTGCATTTCAAAGGATGCTACAGAGAATGTTCTCTTCAGGGTCATCATTTCTTGTGCTTTGGAGGGCCTCCTCAGCTGATCTTAATACCCAAGACAATGGAACAATTTGGATGCAGTAATTGAAGGGATGCTCATCAAATTTGCAGATGACACTAAAGTGGGAGGGGTGGCTAATGCCACAGAAGACTAAACTGGGATTCAAGATGAGGGATTTTGTATATTTAGCCTGGAAAAGAAGAAACTAAGAGAAGATATGATAGTCATCTTCAAATATCTAAAGGGATGCCACATGGATGAAGGAGCAAGATTGTTTTCTCCTGCTCTGAAGGGTAGGAACCTAAAAATGGCTTCAAGTTATAAGACAGGAGATTCTGACTAAACAAATGGAAGACCTTTCTGATTATAAGAGCTGTTCACCAGTGGAACGGACTTCTTTTGGAGGTGGTGGACTCCCTTCATGGCAAGTTTTTAAGCAGAGGTTAGATGGCTATCTGCCATGGGTGCTTTAGTTGTACTTGATGTCCTTCTTTTTTTATAATAATTTTTATTAAATTTTCCATTTAACAATCCAATCAAATCACATTAATTATTCCAAATTATACCAATACATATTACAGAATCCGAATATTTTGCCAAATTTTAAATTTTTTTGTTGGGGGTTCCCATATTTCGAGCTCAGTAAGGGTCCAATCATCTCATATTTCTACTGCTTTTGATGTTCACAAATCCCATCTTCCAGTCTTCTTGTTGTTATCATTTTTCTTCTTAATCGCCTCTGGGTTGTTTCTGCACTTGATGTCCTTCAGGGTCCCTTCCAACTCTATGATTCTATGAATCTCAGGCTGTCTTTCAGATATTTGGCACCTAAGTCATTGTCATTGACTGGTTGGTCACAGAGGAATCAAATGGGAAACCACCAAGGGAAGAAGGCTCAGAGCCCAGAGTGGCAGCACAATGATGAGTGGTCACTAGGAGATGAGGAGAAAAACTGTGAAGAGGACTTGTGAGAAGATGAAGGAATAACAGGGTTTAGTGAGCTGAGAAAATCTCTGGCAGAGAGTAGTCCAAAATTAGAGGCAGAAGCTGTAGCAGGGAAGGAGGAAGGCCAAGAGGCAGGGATAAGCTAGAGTGGGGAAGAGTCACAGGTATCTCCCTCTCCTGCTGTGACAAGCTCCTCTCCCGCCTTGTCTCCCAGAACCAGAAGAGGCATGAAAAGGGCAGAAGAGAGATTGGCTGCAACATACACAGTCTCCAACTGCTTGGGAAAAACCCTGGAGAGGATGGGACTCTGGAGAGGCAGCTCTGGGGTGGTGGGGACCTTCAGCAACTGCTTCATGGGGGTAAGATCTATTAGAGATGAGTTGCTGGGCTCGTTAGGCCTAGCACTCCACCAAGTTTGTGCAGATGTGTTTTTGCTAATAAAGACACCAAAAACTTGCCTGATGTGATTTATTGCTGGCTTACTCCTGGCTGCCATTTAGGACACATCAATGTGAATGCATTAAATTGGGTCTGGAAAGAAATGGGCTAGCTGTTTAAAAACAGGGCCTCCCTGTATACTGAGTGTACAAGGATTCCAACATAGTTCTCCTAGCTTCAAATCTGCTGCTCTATACACTGAACTGGCCAGCACCACGCAAAGATTTCGAAACATTCAGCCAGAACTGAAACCATTGCCAATCTAGTTACAATGCAAGTTCAAAGATTAACCTGTCCTTTTACATAAAAAGTCTGAACCAACAGCTTAATTTTGTGCTAGCTTAATTTTGCAGAATTCCATTTTAAGTTTGTATCAATGTGACACAAACCTCACCAGAATGCATTGCCCTCCCCTCCCACCCATTGTTTTTTACACTGAGTTATAAATATTACCTCTTTACTTGCAACAAGCCCACTTGGTTGAGATTCTGATTATATTTAAGGTTATTCATTTTTGTTCTTTTTGTTAATACTGTCCCAAAGTGCCTTGAAAGAATTGACTCTATTTTCATAGGATATTAATTGTAAAAATAAATGGGGGAATAAAGAGAGAGCAAGAAAACCGCAACACATTAATTTCCGTGCAGGTGTGCTAGTATTTTCCCGGGGCATCCAATATGAAATTGTGCTTCTCGCTGGTCTCCTGGGGTCCCTTGAGTAATCAAATTGTCTTGTAAAATGTTAATACAACAATCTTATCAGTTCATTTACATGGCAGGCAGCATGTGTAATGAAGGAAGACCGACTGTACATGTGCATTTTACAGACCCTGTTTCTTTTATTCTTGTGTCTCTGCTAGCAAAATTTGTATTCAGACATCTTGATCAATGGCTATCAGGGATTGGGAATTTTTTTTTGGTTTGGTTTGCATTTTAATGTGAACTTAGCTAGTTTGAATTACCGAAATGAAATGGGGGGGGGGGGACTACAACTACCCTTTGAAATCTGCACTTTTCCCAGTTCTGCAGTTCTCCACAAAAGGAAATGTATGTAATAAAGTAATGGTCAATTAAAATTCACATATCAGTTAAAAGGATATAGACTAATGCATTATATTCAGGAAAATTGCTTGAAAATCGTGTATAGCAGACAAAATTCCATATAAAAATATGTACATTAGGAGAAATGTACACTAAAATGCTGAGGAATTTTCATGAGGATGTTATTTAAAAAAATATTTTTAAGCTGATGTGGAAATATGATGAACTAAACTCAAGATTTTAAATTGAAAAATTGAGACAAACTGAAATTTGGAAGGCTCAAACTTCCATCAGTCCCTGTAGTCTAATATGATCCGAAGGGCCATGTATTGGCAGCCCATGAGTTAAAGTACTAGAATGTGTACATAACGCTGTGATGAACTTGGACCAGTCACCATCTTTTAAGTCACCCTAATTATTGTTGTGAGATAAAATATGAGTGGAGCGTGCTGCCTTTCACTCCTTGGAGAAAAGAAGGAATATAAATGCAATTAAGGAACCATGATTATCTTCCTCCCTTCCTTTCTTTTTTTTTTTCCTTTTGTGATATTTATTTATTTACATGTTTTTATTTAGAACATAAAAGGTAAAGGTAAAGGTCCCCTGACAGTTAAGTCCAGTCGCAGACGACTCTGGGGTTGCGGCACTCATCTCACTTTACTGGCCAAGGGAGCCGGCGTTTGTCCACAGACAGTTTTTCTGGGTCATGTGTCATGTGACTAAGCCACTTCTGGCGCAACGAAACACCAAAACCAGGGCAGCGTACATAAAGGCCGTTTACCTTCCCACTTGGGTGGAACCTATTTATCTACTTGCACTTTGACGTGCTTTCGAGCTGCTAGGTTGGCAGGAGTTGGGACCGAGCAACAGGAGCTCACCCCATCACAGGGATTCGAACCGGCGACCTTCTGATTGGCAAGCCCAAGAGGCTCAGTGGTTTAGACCACCCGCGTCAAGAGGGATACCTAGAACTAAACAGATGAGGTACGTACTTCTGTACCAAAGTCAAACATAATAAACTATGATAAAGTAATCTCGCAAAATTCCAAGGAACACAATTGGGTTTGCATTATCATGTACCTTATTACTTCAGTACATCTTAAAGATACTTATCTTGTCTGCAGAGGAGCAGAAAACAAAAACAAAAGAAACCATGATCATACGTTGTCACTGAAAAAAAATTTGGTGGGATCTTTTCCATGGCAAAATAACACTGTTGCTTTACACCAACTTCAGTTTTTCATTTAGCAGTGAGGTGGAGGAAGGGTGCTTTTAACCTTTGCTTCCTGGGACTACCAGCTAGCAATTCCTTTTTACCTGTGGAATTAAAGTTTATTTTCCCTTTACTGCTGTTTCTCCATTACAGCTTGCCACAGATTATTTCTTTCTTCCTAATTACTGTAGCCATACGGGTGCATTGGGTGACATTGAATGTTGAGCGACGTTGACATAAATATAATGGGCTTTTAAAAGTTTGCAACCTAACAACTAAGTCAGCCAAAGTGCCAGCCTCTGGTGTCTTTAGTCATACAGACCTTTTAATCTGGGGTGAAATTTCAGAGAAAAGGCAGGGGGAAAGGTTAGAACACGTAAAACGTCTTCACCAGTGTGGGAAGGTTTAATCGTATTTGCAATTTCCCTATACCATGAAGATGTTGGTGTTTATTCTTAGGAGAATAAGAAACTGCCTATAAACACAGGAACACAGCATTAGTCTATCTCATGGGTAGGCAAATTAAGGCCCGGGGGCTGGATGAAGCCCAATCACCTAAATCCAGCCCACAGACGGTCTGGGAATCAGCGTGTTTTTACATGAGTAGAATGTGTCCTTTTATTTAAAATGCATCTCTTGCTTATTTGTGGGGCATAGGAATACATTCATATTTTCCCCAAAAATATAGTCCGGCCCCCCACAAGGTCTGAGGGACAGTTGACTAGCCCCCTGCTGAAAAAGTTTGCTGACCCCTGGTCTATCTAGGTCAGTATTGTCTACACTGACTGACAGCAACTCTCCAAGGTTTCAGACAAGGTTTCTCAGCCCTACATGTAGATATAAATATTCAATTTGGGACCTTTTGCATAAAAAGCATGTGCTCTCTATCAATGAACTTTGTCACTTTCTCAAAAACAGGGTAGGAGGTGTCACCTTCATACCTCACTTGCAAGCCTTCCAGAGACCCATAGCTGGGCAAGGCTATGCTTACAGTGCTCCTTACAGGCAGTGGCTACTCTCTATTCCAATTATCTTGATATGGCAATGGGAATGTGGCTTTTGTACTAATTTATATCAATAGCTATGATGTTCTTTTCTATGGTTCTGTCCCATGGAGATAGATGTGATCTGTGATTTGATTATGGTTTATTTTGGTGGAACCAGTGGGGGTGGGGAGCAGAGCATAATTCCAAGAGTATTGTATCATTCTCTCCTGGGGCACCCCATTTTCATCCCACCAGTCATTCCATACACACACACACTCACTCACTCCCATAGCACTCCCTTTCCCTCCTGTTGATCATTTCAAAGTATGTACAGTTGCTGATTTGAGCTCCGAAAAGCATATAGAGCTAAAGAGGGCAGTGATAAAGTCACTCTTCCAACTTCCTCATTCAACTCTATGCACATTTTAAGGGTGAGGGGCAATCACCATCAACACCTCATGATGAAGGGAATGGTGAAGATGGCGTGGCTCAAAGACTGCAGATTTTTCAGACAACATGGGATTCCCTTAAGGGTACCATTCTGCCCACAGGCAGTACATTGGTGACCCAAGGATAGGCAATACTATGCTAGATGGTGAAGGAATCTGATCTGATTTTAGGCTGCCTCCTATGTTACTAGGACTTTCTGAATTCAGAGCATGTACTCTATCACAGATCTACAATGGTGCCCCTCCAAACGCATTTGCAAACACTCTGCAAACAGAAAGCAAGCACATCAAGAGGAAAGCTTGGGGTTCATCCTTCCACAAATTGAAATCCCCTCTATAATCTCCAATTCATGTACATGTAGACCAGGCCAGCTGCATTCATCCAGCAATAGGCATGCATGTCTGAACCAACAGTCTGTGACTGCATCTGTTCTTTATCAGTGGCACAAACCATTGTTATTGCTTTGTGCTGCATGTCCGACTTGGATGAAGGTAAGCAAATTCCAGTGCCTTTATTTGACAAAGAAGAAGTTATATTTTACTTCTCCAGGATTATTTAATGCTCTTCTGTCTGGTAAAGAAATATGGTATCTGTATTGCAGATCAAAGGGCAGCTCATCTGTTTGTTCCGTTCAGCAGCTTGCTCTGAACTGCCCTTTTAGATACTTGGTTCTGCTCAGCAAGAATACATTTGCTACAGCAGTTGCATGCAGAATAGCCATTCTGTATATACCGTACTTTAAAATTCACACTGCAGCAGTCATTACAGTTTTAAGAGGCTAGTTAAGACACACCTCTTTTGGTGGTCATTTGAAGGAGGAGAGACATAAGAAGAGCCTGCTGAGTCAGGCCAATGGGCAATTCCAGTCCATCAAGCTTTTCTCATAGCAAATAGTCTTGTGCCTATGGGAAGCCTGGCAGCAGAACCAGAGCTCAACAGTGTACTCCCCACTTGTGATTCCCAGCAACTGGTATTCATAGGCATACTGCCTCTTAGCTGACTTGTTTAGTTGCTCCTGCTATTTGTCATGGATTTTATGCATTATTTGGGGTTGTATGTATAGGAGCTAAATAGATAGCAACTAGTTAAATAAATATGTCCATGTCTTGCTTATAGAGTTCCCAGCACTATGTGTATGGCCATTGTTGGCATATTGTTGGACTAGGTGGTTCATGGAATCTTCTCCATAAAACCTAATTTTTAATTTCAGAAAGATGCAAACTACACCTTGCTGCTATTTGCAACTAGAGAGTAAACAACAAAAAAAAGTTATATTTTTGCACTATGTAGTTGTGTAAACCTTAAAATATCTGAAATCCTTTTAATGTTTCCTTCTCTCTCCCTTCTGAAATGTATGTGTTGACAGGTAAATATACTAGCAGCAATAACAGCAACAAAACCCTGTAAAAGTGACTGACAGCCAACACAATCCAAAATCAGATAAAAGCTGTCTTTTTGATTTTGCTTTCCCCCATTCTTTTGATAGGTTGGAAACTTATGAGGACGTCAAAGGATAAATCTCTCTCCCCCCACCAATAAGTTACTTTCTTTAAGGAACAAAAATATTTGGAGTGTATTTCACGGAGGACCTGTCGAAATAATAGCTTTGTGATGTGAATTCAGAACATAAAAGACTTCTATTAGCAATCAACTAGAGACAAGAGATAAACCAATCTTTGCCGGATACAGTTTTGTTATCAGACCTATTTGTTATACTCCCTAAGACTGCTCCAAATCCATAACATTTACATAAAATTTACATCTGGCACTAGCATGGTATTCAAAGAGATCTTTGTGATTTTCATCTTAGCGGGATTCACAGTTCAGAAATACACACTATTGATTGATTTGCAGTCTCCAGATTACAGTTTTGTGTTTCCTAAAGGAACAGACATCCCAATCTTTCACCTTTCAAACAGGAGTTGGAGGAAATGATGGCGCTGCAGTGTGCTAATACTGAGGTGCTTTGGGAATGACCGCTCCCCACATCAGATGGGGGCGCTTTTTGCATGGTTGTGCACAGCCCCCCCCCAACCCCAGTGCAACTCCTGGTAGTTCAGGCTGCCTTCATCCTCCCCAGGCTGGATACCTGGAAGTCTCCACCTACCTCAGCCAATTGCCCAATCCCGCCTGGGGAGGCATTGCCAGGGGATTGACCAGGTAAGGGGAGGGGCCGTTCTGCCACACAACAGGTGAATCTTACCTGCAAAGCTGCAGTCGGCTTCAGAGCTTCTCCCACCCTCCCCTCCCTCAGTTAAGCCTTCTATTACAGGTTAACCTCTTCTCCACAAGTACGCAGGTGCTGCTATGTCAGGGGTGGAAAGGAATTTTCTTGCATTGGCAGGTTTTGCCTTTCCCGTAGCAAAGCATCACAACTCTGGTGGTTTCAGGCCTTGGGCGGAATCCTTTAGTCTACCTTCCTAAATGGGGGGGGGGCTGAAGCGGTGACCCACGCCCCCCTTGCAGCGGTGATACCAGAGTTCCCCGTTAAAGGGGTCTTGAGGGAAGGCGTTGGCCATACGCCAAGAGGTTGTCATTGCTCTCCCCTCCAATGGCGGCAAAACGGGGGGCGGGCTCTCTGCTTGAACATATGTTCTCCAGAGCCAGCCCAATCCCCACACATTCTGGGTAACCCTGAAGTCTCCCAGATCCCCGTCTGGGGACTGGGAAGTATAAATGCCTAATGCCTGAGCCAAGGTCTCCCTACATCTGAAACTTAACAAAGTCGTGGACAATTTTAATCCCATAGCACATTGTCTTGAGTCGTTATTCCACTCGGGGGTCGCCTGGGGTTAGGGGGACTCCGCCTGTCCATGCAATAGAGCCCCTTCTGCTGAGGCTCTTCCAACAGAGCTTGCAAGCAAAACCAACATGAAAACACTGTGGCGAGGTGTGTTGTTGTCTGCAGCCAGCTAGCCTGTCTCTCTTACAGGACATTCCATTCTATCCCTGCCCCCAAGAGTCACAGATGCTCAGCACTCATAGGACAGATTTTGCTTTCTGCCCACAACCCCAACTACTCTGATGTTACAAGGAAAGCCAACTTAAAGAAGGAGTGGACAAAACATATCTCACCTGAAAGATGAAGAATATTGGGATTGAGAACCTGGGTATGGGTGCAGAAAGACAGTCATGCCAATTACATTGTCAGATGAGCAGAGAAAAGATAGATTGATAGATTGAAATAATATTTTCTCTGGTCTTTAGCTTAGCCCTATTCCCACCACAAAAACGGTTTGACTTACAAAATGCTACGGGAAAAGCAACAACATTCCCTGCCATCAGACTTGTAATATAAAATACATGGCACGAAAGGAAAATGAGTTGGAGGAAGGAGGAAATAAATCTCAGGTACCAGTTCTTAACTGCAAGTCCTTCTGCTGGCCAAGTGAGATAGAATCATTACAAAGAGATAAGGAGACATTGCCAGTCTATTAACAGCACTAACAGACTGACCCCTCCTCTCCTCTCTTCCTTTTTGGCCAGCGGTGTAGCTAGCCCCTTGGGCACCTAGTGTGGTGTGTGTACCCTGCATGCACACACTGTGTCTGGGGGCAGGGTGAGCCACCTGGGGGCAGCATGGGGCAGCGTGCACTGCCAGAATCCCAGCACCCAAGCCGCCGGGTTCTGCTCGGGTGCGCTGCAGGCCCTCAGCTGGAGGGCGGCTGACGGGGAGGCGATGGGCGGAGGCCAGCCCTTTGCTGCTTTTTCGGGTGGCATGGTGCCTGCAGGTGCCCGTCCACCATGTCACTCCCAAAAGACACACCATGGCTCAGGTGTGCTGCGGGCCCAGTGCCACTCATGGGGCCAGTGCATGACAGTTGTGTCCTTCTCAGCTGCCCTCTGGCAGCTGTGGGGGAGATGCAGCAGCCCAGCACCCTGTGAGCCCAGCCCCAGACAACACTGCTTTGGGACTTGGGTGGCACCTTGGGCTCCAGCATGCCGTCCCCAAGGTAAGTGCCTTGCAGCGCACCCCACCCTCCCCCCACCCCCCTAGCTATGCAACTGTTTTTTGGCTTTAGGCTCATGGAATGACTGCTGCCAGGAAAAGGCCTATTTGCCTATTTAACTGAGCTATGAAACCCAGTTGAAACATTCTTATGACTGTTAGGGATGCCAGAAAATTCCAAAGAAAATGGAAATAGAAGCAGCAATTGCTGTTCTGAGCTTTTTTATCCCATGCATTGAGTAGAAATCAATCCAACAAATGCCAAATGGTATTCACCATTGTTGTTTTTAGCCTGCAAATGATACATATTTGTTTACTTTCTTATCCCCCTTTCGGTTGTGCTTCCTTTGCATTGAAATAAATGGTGTGGAAATAATTATGTCATTTTGTTCAATTCACAACTTTTTGGGGGGGGGGGGATTCATTGGAACTTTCTCACATCCCCAGCAGCCACAACAACATTTCAACTTTGTTCCAAAGCTAAATTACATAGCTAAATTGCAGTGGAACAGAAACAGTGCTGAGTGTGATAAAGACAGTTTGGAACAGAAATTGCTGTTTTCTCAAATTCCTCTGTCTGAAGACCTTGTGAGATTAAGCTATGCATGAAAAGAAAATCAATAAGGTTACTTGTTTATCACTTTCCAGAGAATAAGCCTTTGTTTAATGAAAATTATTTACTTCAATTTCAGTGATGCTGGAGGTAGATTTCTCAGATACAGTTGAGGAAGGTAAGTATTTAAAGATGATAAAGGTTGGTTTCATATGCACATTTTATGTATTTTAATATATCTATATCTATAAATGAAGCTCTTAGTTAGGTTGCATCATTTACAGGAGTAAGGTCTATTCAGTAAGTATGTTAATTGCCTCGCTAACTTAGCAGGTATATGCAGGTATATGCAGGAAAAGGAACAGGCAAAGTGCCCTGAGACACTTTTCTGGTAAATTGTGATTCCCAAGGCATGCACACAGGGCTTGTGGGACTCTGTTAGGGGCTTACAGGCCACTGTTGGGCTAACCTATATCATTCACTCAAAGCTTGTTAAAGTCTTTTCTTGCACACTGGTTCCTCAAGTAGGTAATAAATTGTATTCATTACAGTAGCCCTAGTTTACAACCTATATTTGATGTCTTCCCTCTTTATTCTTGTCTCTTTACCGAACTGTTTGCAATTTCTTTTATGGACAGCCATTGTTGCAGGGTAAGGGAGCAGGTTATCTGAAAGGCCCGATGAAACTATGATAGATCAAAGATAGATGGATGGATGGATAGATAGATAGATAGATAGATAGATAGACAGACAGATAGACAGATAGATAGAAGATAGATGATAGATGATGATGATAGATGATAGATGATAGATGGATGGATAGATAGATAGATAGATAGATAGATAGATAGATAGATGATAGATTTGACTGCTTTGACCTATTGCTACAAGAAGCACACACAAATACGCAGACGGACAAAATATGGGATGTCTACATCACCAACTGCCTTCATTAAAGTAGCTTTAATTTGTCCTGACCGTGTTGTTAGTGCCTAATTAGCAGTATCTTATTCTCCAAATAGATACAAATGAAAGACACTTTGATTGAAGCTAGAAAGGGCTTAACCAATCTTTACTCAAGTGTGAAGCGAGCAGTTCTCCATAATAGAAAAGGAGAAGGGGGGAGGGAGGGAGGGAGAGGGAGCACTCAGCCCATTGGTTTTTACAGCTCTGCTCTAGCATTTGTTTTTGACATTTGAGTGACTCTCTTGTAAAGAGCTGGGCATGCATCATTAAACATGGCCCTTAATAAATCTCCCAAGCATCTCAACCCAAAGTAAATGACAAAAGGCCTGAACCTTTGACAAGGGCTTTGAGCACTCAGACTTAAAATAAAAGACTGATCACCAGGACATTCTGTGCAGGGACGTGACATCCACAAGACATAACCAGTATAATTGGTGACAGTCACAGCCCTCTGAATTTGGTGTTCTGAGGGCTGGTATTTTGGTATGATTTCTCAGGTGCACCCTCAGTCATATTAAGGTTTGTAAGTTACTTGCTGAGTGGCATTACCATATCACCTTTGCACAGACTTGCCAGGGCAGAAACAGAAGTTAAGAAACAGTTATGAAAATAATAGAAAGTGAATTATGTTTTAGAAGCCTGCTTGCCCCAAAATGTATAAAACTCAAAACTGAAGACAAACACCAGTATATTAGGAGAATTTGCACACTGATAACACCTCGCACTCAGGAAGATTTCATACATTAATGGAACATATGCCGTAAAATGATGGGTCAGCTGCACCTCACTTGGAACGTATTTCTGAATGTGGTGGGATTGTAAGAAGATACAGGATTTCTGGAATATAGTTTTCCCCTCATAACTAGAAAGAAGACTGAAGACAACATTGGGAAAAGGCTGTGTTTATTAAAATATATTGAATCAGAGGATCTGACAATTAGCCAAATGCTCAAGTGTGGGCAGGAGAATCAATTATTACATCCGCTCCTCCCCCCCACCCTGGCCAGGTGAACCATCACCTAATTTGCACCTCATTCAAGGATTGTGAGAAGCGTCTCCATCCTTGCTAAGTGAGCCTTGGGTAAAGGGATGCAGGTGGCGCTGTGTTCTAAACCACTGAGTCTCTTCGGCATGCCAATCATAAGGTCAGCGGTTCGATTCCCTGCAACGGGGTGAGCTCCCATTGCTCTGTCCCAGCTCCTGCCAACCTAGCAATTCAAAAGCATGCCAGCGCAAGTAGATAAATAGGTACCGCTGCAGTGGGCAGGTACCAGCATTTCCATGCACTTTGGCTTCCATCACGGTGTTCTGTTGCGCCAGAAGCATTTTAGTCATGCTGGCCACATGACCCAGAAAGCTGTCTGTGGACAAACACCGGCTCCCTCGGCCTGAAAGCGAGGTGAGCGCCACAACCCCATAGTCACCTTTGACTTAACTGTCCTTTTACCTTTTTACCTGGGTAAGGGAATCCCAAGCTGTGTATCCATGGGTCCCTGCCCAGTGCTCACAATTGTGTGAAGGCCAGGCCTCAAGGACACCTTCCCCAAGTATCTTGAGAAATTAATTTTCCCAAGGGCTATTGCAAGGTCAGTGGCTTTATCCCATAAGGATAAAAAGGCTACAAAACACAGAGAAAGGAGAGAGAGAGAGAGAGAGAGAGAGCTCATTAGAGAAGATTTCCTCCTTCTCTCTGCTCCCTATTTTTAAGCTTTTCCATCCAGGTAAGTGGGGCTTCATGGGCTAAGGTGCAAGAAGCAGTAGGTGGATGGGAAGGCAGGGCAATCAAAATGAGTGGGTGAAAGGAATTCTTTGCCAGCTCAGATTTAAATAGGAACATAGGAAGCAGCCTTATACCCAAGTCAGAGCCTCGTCCATCTAGCTTAGTATTGTCTACACTGCTTAGCAACAGATATTAAGGGTTTCAGACAGGTGATATGCCCAGCCTTACATGAGCAAAAGTGCTACAAAAGTCATGCATAGCCAAAACACAGTGCAGGGCTGTTTGAAAGTCCTGTTGCAAACTGGCACACACTGCCACCCCTTGACAGTCCTAGGTCACATCACATGGACAATCCAGGGCAGTCTCAGACAACTCTGCTGAAGCTCCAGTCCACCACAATCCACCCAGTCCTTTTCAGGATACAGCCAAACCCAGTATTTTCATTCTTATGCACTGGAGGGTGAACTATAATATATATAACCCTGCCAATTTTGGTTAAAATCATTGCATTTTTGAAAGATTCAGTTTGTCATCTTGATTCAAAACACAATCCAATTGTATCCAAACATTGGGACAAAGCTCCTCTTAAATTTCATGGGCTATAATGCAAAGCTTGTTTACTATCCTACTTCATATAAAATCAAATCCAGTGATCCAAAGTCAACCCACAGGAGCAACCCAAAACATGTGACTTCCCAATATCAAAATATCAAAACACAAGGAAGTCCAAACCACAATACACACTAGAGGGTTAATGTTATTTGAGCACTCTGTGCTAGAAACTATAAGCTTTTAACCAGCTCTGGGCCATCTGTAGAGTTTGGTCCTCACAAGTAGCCACATACTTCTGAGGAGTCGTTCTTCAGGCAGGCAGCTGACTGGATCTACGCCTTTAGGTGTTGGTTCCTCCCAAAACTTGGTAGTGGTTCAACCTCTGCCTCCAATGTGGTGTAGGGATGCCTTGTGTCTTGTGGAGAAAGTTGGGCTGCTGTGACCCATGAAGGCCCCAGATTCCCCTGGTTTACCTCTCTGTTTTGCTTCTCTGTAATATTTGCTTTCAGAAATGCCCGATCCTCCTGTGATTAGAATTCCTCCAGCGGGGGATGGCAGTTATAATTGGTGTCCAAAATCAGTGCAGTTGTGATAGGCTATGTCCATCATCTTGGTCCAAAGAGGCATCTCATGGTATCTAAACATAGACCAAAACTTGCAACTGAATCACAGGGGCCATCATGCCACATTTGGTATTGATATCTTTAAAAGGTGCCCAAATCAGATGGTTTGGTCCACCATCTTGATTCAGAATGGTGTCCAATGATATTCAAGGATTCAAAATGGTGTCCAGTGTGGTATTCAAGTATAGATGGAAACTTCACTCTCTATCTCAGGAATCATTGTGCCAATATTGGCAACAGTATCTTCAGATGTTTCTGAATGCATGGATAATGGATAGGCAGGCAGACAATTCTCTATTCCATCTGCGCTCTCTGTCACTCTCACTCACACACACACACATTATTATTATTATTATTAGTAGTAGTAGTAGTATTAATTAAATTTCTATACTGCCCTTCATCCGACGATCTCAGGGTGGTTTACAATATAAAAATATAAAAATACACAATGTAGTAACAAACAAAAACAATGCTCCCCCAGTTTAAAAGGCAATAGATTGCTTAATTAACCAAAGGCCTGGAATAACAGGTATGTTTTTGCCTGGCACCTAAAGATATGTAATGCAGTTGCCAGGAGAGCCTCTCTAGGGAGAGCATTCCACAAGTGGGGAGCCAATAGCCATTAATTCCATTCTATATACTATATTCAGAAGGGTACAGAGGTCATGACTTAGCTAAAGTTAGTGAGGCTTGTGGCTTGTCGAGCTCATGACATAGCCCTACAATTATTACTTTTCTATCCAGACTTTCAGTACTGACTCCAACTCTGACACTGGGGTCCTTATACTTCAGACAGAACAATGTCACAGGATTGTTTAAGATAGAAAAGAAAACCAATCAGGGGGTGGTTAGGCTATATGATGTTGACTATTTGTAAAGCTGGGCCATAAAGAAGGCTGATCGCCGAATAATTGATGCTTTTGAATTATGGTGCTGGAGGAGACTCTTGAGAGTCCCATGGACTGCAAGAAAATAAAACCTATCCATTTTGAAGGAAATCAGCCCTGAGTGCTCACTGGAAGGACAGATCCTGAAGCTGAGGCTCCAATACTTCGGCAACCTCATGAGGAGAGAAGACTCCCTGGAAAAGACCCTGATGTTGGGAAAGATGGAGGGCACAAGGAGAAGGGGACGACAGAGGACAAGATGGTTAGACAGTGTTCTCAAAGCTACCAGCATGAGTTTGACCAAACTGCGGGAGGGAGACAGGAGTGCCTGGCGTGCTCTGATCCATGGGGTCACGAAGAGTCGGACATGACTAAATGACTAAACAACAAATCTGTAGAGCATTCTTTGGGGGTGGGAGGGGTTGTGTGGGACATTATATGAAGGTGCACCAAATAATTGTTATTTCACACACTCCAATGCATTTCCCCACTGCTTTTCTTATCACTAAAAGTCTTTGGGGGGGGGGAGCAAATTAGTTGCACGAAAGCTCCAAATCAGTTTTAGCTGTGCAACCTGGATTTATCAGCAGTTGAAAAGAGGCAACTGTCTAGAAGCAACCAATGTCACATGAAAGTTACTTGCCTATCCCTAAAGCAAAAGCACCTTGGGGGGAACCTGTCTTAATAGCAACAAATTGATGTTTGTGACTATTCTGTGAAACCTTATCATAAAAAAATCCAAATATGAAGAGGGATAATACATACTTTATCAGATTTAGCTGACAAATGGATTTTGTTCTAACCCAGCGTCACATATGCCTTGGCTAATTTGGTGCAGCTGTCATAATCGTGAGCTTTTTTTTTTTTTTTACACAAAAAAATTAGAACTCATTCTTTCGCTGATTGTCAGCTCTATTTCTCTTGCAAGCCAAATATAAAAATAATTTCATTAAAATGAATCTGTGACATTTCATTACCCCAAAACTGTTGCTGAAGAGGCTAATAATCATTTATATTAATTGGTGCATATTTCAAATTGTGGCAGACAATTAATCCAAATTCTGATCTCAGCGAAACATCTGTAGCTGTGGAGTCTGTTGTGGGACTGCAAGCACACTTTTGCTGATGGAATAATGAGATTCATGCCTATAATTATGATTTCCATGAGACAGTTTACGCTGTTCTGTTTTGAGTGATGGCCTCAGCAGTGCAAAGGTGAGGCATGATGAGCCATCAGTAGTACTCTGAACAGTTCTGTGCAAGGTTGAGGCTGGAGACAGAGCTCAGGTGTTGTTTCAGTAGCAGTCTGTAGTCTCACTCAAATGTTTCTTATGTGTAGGGAAATTCAGCTTTGACTACAGAATAGGGCTGCACTTTTAGCTCTGTCACCAACATTAGAATTGCCTTCTGAGACAACTGCATATTGCATACAGTTCTCTGAAGAGAAATCCTGATGCATATGTTAACACATATGCAACCATATGTCCATCTATAGTTCATAAGTATCTTGTTTTAGCAAGAGACCAGGAAAAACCTACAAGAATAGCATCAACAAAATAATACAGATCATCCATCCACAACACAAGCCAACATCAATGATGTAAGAGACAGAAGATACCAGAGACACTAACAAACTTAAATATAGCTTGATTTCAGGTTAAACCTCTGAATCACCACAACAATTTTCAGAGATTTTAGCTAATTCCTTTTGCTGTTTTTTCTTTGCAACCAGTACATAGAGGGTCACTCCCTGTGTTACAAAGTTATTATTATCAGGCAGGAGTCTTTTGGCTCAATAACTTCCTGCTCCTTCAAGTTGTCTTTTCCAGACTGTATTTCCCATTGTCTAGTGAGTACAGGGAATGGATATCTAACCTGCCATTGGGTGGGAGCAGTAGAATGATAATTGTCTGCTAAGAAATCCCAATGTACAAGCAGCTACACAGGTGTAGGGGCTCCAAGTGACTATGACACCTGAACTTTAGGATGTTCTGGTCACACGAAACTGCTTTACAGGAATAGGTGGTCACATATAGAGATTTCTCCACAGACAACCACATGCAACACATAATTGTTGCAGAAAACATTTGCACATGAGGCTAAAAGTGCATCCCCACACCACAGTTACCATGGAAATGTCCTACACATCACATGTGGATAGGGCTATTCTCAGGCTAAGCCTTAAATAGGAACTGTAGCTCTGTCTGAAAAGCAAGTCATGCCTTCTGTTAGAAGAGTCTCTTCATTTGCTGGGGCATAGCCACCTTTAGCAATTTTTGATTCTGACAGAGCAGGGGAGAATGCAGTTCTGCTAGGACTTCTGAGTTGGAACTCTCAGAGTCAGAGTCAGAGGCAGGTAATGTGGAATGATAGGCTCCTGTCAGGCAAGTGCCTTTGAGGCTGACTCTGGGGCCCCCACTCCAAATTCCCAACTCATCCCCTGAACTAGGAGATCATGATGTACTCCTTGAAACGCACAGTGAGGGTGACCAAATGCCCTTTGTTAGAGCTGAAATGTCATCAGCCTGGCCAAATGTAAATGCAACCCAAAAGTGGCCTTGGGTTGCTGTCACAATCAGAGAAAGGGTAGAGGAAGGAATTGTGTTGTGCTCCTAGGAGCGAAGTTGGGATGCTCAGCAATGTTATAGGAACCTGGGAAACTGCTTTACAGTGTGTTCTACCATTGGGTTTATCTAGCTCAGTGGCGTCTACCTTGAATATGCCTGTGTGTGAATTTGTTTTATGTGTGGAGATCAATGCACGCTGATCAACACACAGTCTTTGTAGTAAGGGTCTATTCCAATGGCATGAGTATCACTACAGTAGTTTTTTAATCTGCTGCAGCCTTCATCCACCTTCACAGTCGTTGTAACATAATGCGTGTAATTTTCCACCTGTTCTGCCATTGAGGATTTATTGGATCATTCTTTGTCTAGCTTCTCCCCCTTGACCTTACCTCCTTGGGTGTCTCTACTGGGAGTACAAGACTCCCGATGGCTTCGCTCATAAGGATCATAGGAACATGCAAGCCCAGTCACCACAACAAGGTGATGATCCAGCGAGTGAGTGTGTACCCTGAATGGTGGTAGTGAATGGTGGCTCTCTAGGATTTCAGACAATGAGTCTCTCTCAGCCCTACCTCAGCGAATTGAATCTGGGGCCTTCTGCATGCAAGGCAGATGCTCTACTAATGAGCTATGTCCTCTGCCCACCGCCAGCCAAACTGGTTTGGCAACCTTTCAGAGATTCTGAAGCTGCATCCTGCAGTGAGGGGATGAACTAGATGATTCTGAATTTTCAGAGCCTATCACTGACCATGGAAACTGCTCCCTTACGGCAAGTGAGGCACTATCCCACAAGCTCAGTCTGCAGCCAGCTGCCAGCTGCCTACCTCCTTACTTATAATAATATAATAATAATAATTTTTATTTATATCCCGCCCTCCCCAGCCAAGGCCAGGCTCAGGGCGGCTAACAAGCAATAATAAAAACAAGTTGAATGAATACAACTTAAAAACAAGATTAAAATACAACAATTAAAATATTGAAACATTAAAATATTAAAATGCAGCCTCATCACAGGAGGAGAAAGGAAAAAGGAAAAAGAAAGAGGGGGAGGGAATCAAATTGGCTCCAAGCCAAAGGTCAGGCAGAACAACTCTGTCTTACAGGCCCTGCGGAAAGAAATCAGATCCTGCAGGGCCCTGGTCTCATGTGGCAGACCGTTCCACCAGGCCGGAGCCAGAGTTGAAAAGGCCCTGGCTCTGGTTGAAGCCAATCTAACTTCCTTAGGGCCCGGGACCACTAGGGTGTTGCTATTTATGGACCTTGAGGCTCTCCTTGGGGCATACCGGGAGAGGCGGGCCCATAGGTAAGAGGGTCCTAGGCTGTGAAGGACAACTTAGTCCAGAGGATGCTGGTCCTGACTGTCAGCTTACTCCTCCTTAGAGTCAGTGTTGCTTTGGTAGAGCTCAAGAAGTAGGAGGATGACTGTGGCATTCGTACTGAGCCCCCGGTCGTCTCACGGATTATTGAGCCTTACACCACTAATCCACTGCCACCAACCAGGTCCTCCCCGGTAAATCACTTAGTCTCAGTCAGGTTCTTAAGTTAACAAAGAAGAGTGTAGTTTATTGCAGACACAAATAAACTTTAACTGCATTCAAAAAGTTGTTACTCTTTACCTTCTTAGTCTTATTTTTGTCCGGTCTCTAACTCTTCTACCTCCCCTCATGCAAGAACCAACTGCACTAACTGTCTCTCTAATTCCAACTGTCTGCCAACTGCTTTCCCAACTGCCTTTCCCAACCAACCAACCAACCCATGAAAACCAACCAACTACGCACCTAACACAAACCTCGGGCAAAGCCCTTTTATGAACAGGTAGGCTCTGCCTCTGGCTTTCCTATTAACCCTTTCTCTCCCCCTGTACAGACATTTTCAAACAAACAGGCAAACAATTAGTGGCTATGCTTTCCTTTGTTATGTCTCCACGGAATACTGGCCTCCCTGTCTTCTGCGCTACCACCTCTAATGAGTGCCAGCTTCCATTAGTCTATGACTTCCCATGGCTAAAATCTGCACACCAAACAGAGGAGGATGCACAACTCCACCAATTCCTTCTTCTCATTACCATTGCCTCCTTCAAAAAAAAAAAAGCTTTGACAAACAAGCACAGGTTCACTCCTACAGAAGGGGGCAGTTGTGAAGGGATTATTAAATTATTTTTCGCAGCAGATGATCACGTTCAGTGATAAGCCTATGACAAAACTGTTGAACATTTAATTTCCCTGGGATGTGAAGACAGACAGATGACCGAATAGAAAAGGGGCTGTATGAAAGGAAGCTTGTAAGATATCCTAATGGTACTCATTTTAAAAACTGCCATCAAACGGTGATGGATAATGAAAGTGATTTTGCTTAGATAAATTACAGGAATGACACTCTGGAGAGGTAGAATGTACTTTCATTTATTAAATGAGTGAGTTAGTGCTAATGCAGAGGCTTAGCACTGAAATGTGCTAATACATTCAGAGAACTGGATTCAGAAGGTGTGAAGACAGATTGAACATGTGTATGGGGGAAGAGAGAGAGGGATTCATTTTGTAACCATTTGATTTAAGCATGTTAAGGATGGGGTGAGATTCATAGGTCTGTATCACCACCAGTGAAATATACCAGAGTGAAAAAAGTAAGATGGGAAAAGAATGGTATTTCGGCTGCTTGCTTCCTCAGATTGAATGGAATTTTAAAATTTTATAGACGAGATGTTTCCAATGATCTCTCATCCGTCACTCCGATATAGTCAGCCCCGACACTGCAGACATTTTGTGTCATTGTTCAACTTGTACAGAGCTGCCAGCAACACATATTACATATTTATCAAATGCTGACAATGCAGGTCTAATTCTATGCTTAACTCAATCTGCTGTCTTGGCAATGCAGTAGAACAGGAATTGTCTTTGTCTGGTGTGTCTCTGCAAATTATTATAAGCAAAATAGACTTAGGCTGATTTTGTCTAATAAGTGCCGAAGTGCGCATATATATATATATATATATATATATATATATATATATATGAGATTATCTGGTATGGACTTTGTGGGAAAGAATGGAGCTCATATATGCTGGTTGCATACTGGGGCTAGTGTGATTCGACAAGTGAATGTGTGCAAGTGTGGGAAGTGTGACCAATGACCATTGATGGGATTTTCCATGTTAATCTGTCACTACAGATAATTAACAGTGAATAGAGAATGTGATTTGGTCAGAGATGCACAACCTCCATGACATTTTTTTATGCATTACCCACAATGCATAGTCCCCAAATGTAGAAAGGTAGAAAAGTGCATTGATGGGTTAATGCACACAGAATGCAAGAGTCACTGCTTACTTGTGCATACCCTCCAACATCACTTGAAGACTTTGCACATTTTGATCAGGTAATGTGTGGAATCCATTTGTAAGTTCAGCATTGCTCTTTCTCCAAAGTGATGGCAAACAAATATATGTGTGAACCTTGCTTTATAAATTACTTGATAAACAGGGCTTTTTAAATATGTTGTTCATATTTGTCACTTGATGGTTTCAACCATCAAGTGACAACTTGCACATGAGGATCATCCATCACATACCTATCAAAACTAAAATAATTTTCATATTAAGATTTAGTTCCTCCCATGGATTTGGTTCTGACATTCAGCTGACAACGAATGTTCCTTAACTGAACAATGAGAAATGAAGGAATATATATGCATGTGTGAACAAGTTCTGAAGCTGCACATGGGAATTACTTCTCTATGGTAAGAGCTGCATTCAACCTGTGTGGTGATCATTATATAGAATCACAAATTTGTATACCACCTTTCCATAGTTATGCAAGATACATATCCTGAGAAGCTGTGACTGGCTGTTGGTTCCCATCACACACACAAATCTACACAAAAAGCAAACACATATTGGTCCACTGTAGTTGACAAGCTACAAACAGGTTGCATTCTGTACTAGTTCTTGCAGGGAACAAGTGCTTCTTGTATAAGAATTTGTCTCCATCTGAAGAAGCCCAGACCCATCAATAGCTGTTACGAAACGACACTGACATGGATTTATGGATGATGTACACATGCCTGTATATCACTCAGAAACACATCCCTCAATACCTCATACCTCCATAACTCACAGGTGACTGTGCATACATCCTATAAAGTGCTGGTGTAATTCAGCTCCATTAAAAATAACTGGAGGCCTGCAGCCAATGTTTTGGCTAGTAAATTCCCACACACTACCCTTCCCCTTAGCTACCTAATCAGTGGACTGTGCAAGAATATATCTTTTTCTCTTGAGCCTCCCTTCTTCTAATACGTGATCTCAGTGTTGCTCAACTCTTTTTCTCCTGTCTTATCTTGCCTCTCGTCTGCATGCTTCTTTTTTCCATGCATGACCTTTCTCTCCCTCCTCCCTCCTCTCAGCAGTTCCTTTTAGGATTGGGTGAATCAGACTGACATACATTCCATGTCAGTTTTGCACGTCTTCAGTCATAAGTGTATTCCATCCCATTGTCTGCTAATTATCCCCACCCACAACACCCACCCACAAACTTCACATTTAAATTATACACACATTTGTATGCCTTTTCCACATAAAATTCTCATTTTGCATGCATTTTAAGAACTGAAACTGCAGTACAATTTTCTGATAAGTGCACAATCAATTTTTTAACTGTGTGTGTTCCAATTTGTGCACAGCTGTGAATTGTGTTGGTTTATTTTAAAATGTGCAATGAATAAAACTTTCCACCATCCTTAGGTTCCCCCACCCCCATGTCTAGTAACACACTCACACACATACACCTATCTCAGGTTCTCTGTGTCATCTTAGGTTGCCACAACATAACTTTTTTATTTGCCAGTCAATATAAGAAACTCCCATATAGACAGAAAAAGTGAGGGGGTGTGGGTGTGGGTGTATGAATACATAAATCAATCAATCAATGTGTGTGAAGTGACACTTCAGTTCTTCTTGTGGTTTTCGATCTATAGTGAGCAACCTCAGCCTGCTCTCAGTCAGCCCCTATCTGCCTTTCTCCTTGCTTTTGTCTTGAGACACTAGCCGGGGGGGGGGGGTATCAGTGCAGAGAGAAAGGTAGGGATAGGATGGTTGGTTCCATCTGTCATTGGTTCTGGCTCTGGCCCTGCCCATCATGGGCTCTGGTGTCACCCGGTTTGTTTGTTTTTTAACTGCCTTCTGCCCTAGCAGTCCCAATGGGTACCAGCTGCCACTGGAAATCAGTGTGTGTGAAAATGCTTACCAAAAACTAAAGTATCACATTCAAAACGTCTTCTACGCACCACCTGTTTTGTTAGGAGCCAAATTTGCACACAGGTTGTTTGAGATGAGCTACAACACTTTAAGAAGCTGAATGATATTTGCTTTTGGTAGCACTTTTTAAAAAGATGAATGCTATCACCACTATATACTCTTATAACAAAGTTGTGAGTGTCGAGAGTGGGAGTAACAGCAACTCTCTTCTGCAACGAATAGGGTAATAATTCTCATTATCACCACATTTGCTTCAGTAAATGTTTGTTGCTTTGTGGCCAGCTTTCTACATTCCAGGGGTATGTGTGTAATTATTATGTCTTCATGATAAAGGTGACATATTGTGAAACACTCAATTTTCTGATTTTAATGCTGTTTTTAATAGGGTGTGCATCAGAATAACTCAGTTATTATAAAGCTCAATACACGGTAAGCTGTTTTATGGAATGACGATACACTTCTGCAAAAAAATAATAATAATTAAAAATTGCTGTGCTGTAGTAAAAGCAACAGAACGAGAGTTTTATTTTTAAAAACACATTTAAATCATTTATATGCAGCTTTGCTAGTGCTCCTAACGTCTTCCATAAAGCACACACAATTTTTTTTAAAGTCTCAGTATTAGGATGGAATAGTGTGTCTTGCATAATGTGGCCTGAGGAAAAAGATTGAGTTCAAATCTTCAATCATAGGGTAATGTTGTTGACTTATACAAAAACTTTGGGGTCTCAAGCCCGTGGTTGGCAGAGTCAGAGGTAAAAGTGGGTGGTATTAGAGGCAAAGGTTTGTGGCAAAAGCAGGGAGAGCAATGGATGCAATCCTTGCATTTATACATTCTAGACACAGAGAGAGGTCAGAGGTTTCTAGACATACAGATATACCTCTCCGTCCCCTTCCAAAGCAATAGGTGTTCAACAGCATAGTCTAGCCAGGGAAAAGCACTTAAGGTGGGCATGGAACAGGTCTGGTCAGTGGAGTGGCTTGGGGAGAGTCCTGAGGGCCTGGTTGCATTTTCAGTGAACAAAATGTTTGCACAAAAATATGTATTTTATGTTTTTAAATGTATAAAAATGCAAGTTTTATTCATGTAATTTCTCTCTGTACTACATTTTTGGGAGAAAAATTGTCATCATGCGGCTGTTCACATGGCTGCTGATATATGGCCACACCTATTTTACATAAAAAATCATATTTTATTTTAAATGTATGCACAAGTTGCATACAGGGTCACACAAAGGGACAGAATGGCAAAGAACTGCATGCAACACAGTGGAAATGAGACACAACAGCACACAATGGGATGGAGCAGACATATGATTGAGTGCTAGCAAGACCAAAACAGGACCAAACTACTTACTTAGCCCATCCCATCTTACACTGCAATCAATGAAACTCATTCAATAAAAGAGGACCTGACAGTGCACTGAGCACCTCCACCAATGGAACTTCAGTAATGGTGGAGTCTTCAAAGCGCCTTGAAAATATATCACAGCATGCTACTGAGAGTTACATTTCTCTTAGGGCCAGATTGCAAAAGGCCTCTACCTACTTGAAAAAGCTCCACTGAACAACCCTGGGAAGATGCAACAGCAGTGGGAAAAACTATTTCTATGCCACCATCACAGGACTGACTCAGTAACAAGCTTTGAACTGTGGTTCAGTTAGAACCTGGCAAGCTTCCTTCTCCACCTTGCATTCTCGTTTGTCTGGCTTCAAACTGAAACAGTTTCTTTATAAACAGAAAATGCAGATTTTGTGTGCAAATCCATGGCAAATCTTTGCCAGTTCAAAAAACATGGAGTTCGATTCAATCAGTGTAATAATCTCCTTAATTATGGGACACCTAATTAAGACAGCTGTTGAAAGCTTATAACAGGAATTTAACAAGGCAGATATACAGTGTTAAGAGTCCCAATGCAACACATTATCCAAGCCAAGTACGGTATATTACATTGAAAGACATTTCTTGGTGACCCTTTCTATTGTTAAAGGGAACTTTCTTATTGTATATAAAATTGAAGTTCATCAAAATATCTGAAATCAATCTACTGGCAATAGAGCAATTCACCATGGTTGAATTCATATCTCACCAGTAGAGCATATATACTTTGGGTTGTATGTAACTACCTTAGATTTGACCTATTAAAATTACTGTGTCTAAATTAGTCATGCCCATCAATTTTAATGGGTCTACCCTGAGTAAAGCTGAGTTGGAAATTCTGTTCTTCAGCCAAGTCATGTCCTATGACCTAGGACAAAGTTTGTGTAAAATGCATATATTAATTAAGATCACGTTTAAAAAGGCATCATATAGGTGTGGGCAATCCCAGATTAAATCAGGCCTAATTTGATGTGCTGAATTAGACCCTAAACTGAATTAGCAGGGTCCTATATTCAGCATGTTGTAGGAATAGTTTGTTACTGCTGGATACATTCTCCCAAAGGATTCCTAAACTGCTTCCCACATTGGAACTTGAGAGCTTCTCTAATTATGCACACAACCCTAGTGAACCCAAGGTTCTAATGAATGTGATTTACTTGGCTGAATCCCAGGAAAATATCAACCCATTTCCATAGGCTGCTGGCTTATTGTAGTGGTGGGTTAGCTGTAGTTGCTCCCAAAGCAACTGGCTCCACATCTCTAAGGAGACTGGCCCCACAAGCTCAATGGCTTGACTGCCCCTGCTTGATTCTATCTATTTAGGAAATACCTAACCCTCCTTGAATAAACCTTTATCCCAAAGAAGGACAGTTATTCCTTGCAGGGAAAGCATAATGTGCATTAAATGATACACTGAAAAAGAACACTCCATGATAATTCAAACCAAATGGCAATCCTGCTGCAGTTCAATTCATCTCAACGAAACCTCATACAATCACATGCCATTTGCTGACTGCTAAACAAAACCATATCAACTTGTATCAAGGGCACCATCAATCTCGTGGAAATCAGCCCCTCCTTAGCAGTAAATCATGTAGCAAAAAGAACCCCCCCTTTTTTTAAAGTCACTCTCTTTAATGATGATGTCACTTGTATGTAAATTAGACTATCTAGATGTGAATGCTTTCTAAGAGGTACACAGTGTTTTATTTTACTTCCCCTTTTAATTGGCTTAATTACCATTTTCAATTTGATCCAATTTTCTTTGAATGAGTTCAAGCTAACTTCCTAAAATGTCAATATACATCTTTTAAATATTGAATAGTGTTAGTTTTCTAAAAGAACAAACAAATGGGTTTGAAACTATGAGGCAATGAGAGCCTGCTACAGAAATTTGGATTCTTTTTGCAGCAAGCATGCAGCAGGCATCAGCAGAAAAATGATATGGCAGCAGTCTCCTGTGATTCTTTGTTGTAGGGATGGGGGGGGGGGACACCCATGGCCCTCCACATTTTGCTGGATTACAACTTAAATCAACCCTGTATATTGGCCATGCTGGCTGGGCCTGTCCAACAACATCTAGAGGGCCAGAGGCTAGGAAGCCCCGCACAATGGCTTGGCTCAGATGATACCATCTCAAGGGGTGTGTAGGTATGTGACACTGCACTTAATGAATTTTATTTTATGAGATATTTGAGAATGTGACTCCAAAATTCTTCAACAAGCAAATAGATAGAGGTGATGTGCACTGGTGTGCAGTGAAATTTTGTGTAGGGGAATGGCAGTTAGGGCCAGAGGACCAGCTTGTGAGGGTGATGTCATCTGTGTGACGATGTCATGCATGTGACGTCGAAAGCATGAGCATCATGCTTCTTTTCCTAAGCTGGGAAGAAGCTTCCTGGGCTTTGGGAATGAAGTGCCAGGCTTTAATACTTTAATACTCTAATTTACTGGAACCATTTAGGGGACTATCCTAGTTCCCCTGGTCCATGGACTGCAAGACACTGGTGATCTGGCTAACATAATGTTATTGAACTTTCAAAAAGCTTTCAGCAAAGACTCTTCAGTAAGCTCGACAATCATGGGATAACAGGAGAGGTCGTCTTGCAGATCAGGAATTAGTTAAGTTTAAAGAAGCAGAGAGTACACATAAATGGACAGTTTTATAAACTGAGAAACAGAAAGGATCAGCATTGGGACTTGTGCTTTTTAAAGTTGTTCATAAACAATCTGGAATTATGTGTGCGCAGTGAGGTGGCCAGGTTTGCTGATAATGCCAAATTGTTAGGGTTGTTTGAACAAAAAGAGATTGCAAAGAGCTCCAACAAGACCTGTCCAAACTGAGTGAATGGCAAATGAAATTCAGTGTAAACAAGTGTAAAGAAATGCATGTAGGGGCAAATGTGTGTGTGTGTGTGTGTGTGAATTTCACAAATATGTTTATGGGCTTTTAACTGGTAGTGATTGACCAGGAATGAGACCTTGGGGTTGTAGTGGTAGTTTGATGAATATGTTGACCTAGTGTGTGGAAGCTGTGAAAAAGGCAAATTCCATGCTAGCGATCATTAGGAAAGGAATTGAAAATAAAACTGCCAATATCATAATGCTGTTGTACAAATCTATGGTGTGACCACATTTGAATACTGTATACGGTTCTGGTCCCCTCACTTCAAAAAGTGTGTTGTAGGGTTGCAAAAGGCTCAGGAAAGGGCAGCCAAAATGGTGAAAATTAGAAAAGATTGCAGCATTGAAGCATTTGGGACTTAACAGTTTAGAGAAAATATGAGTGAGAAATTGGTTACCTGATGGATTATGAGATTATGCGCCGCATGGAGAAAGCAGGTAGAAGTTCTTCTCCCTCTATGATAACAATAGGACTCAAGAGCATCCAGTAAAACTGAATGTGGGATGACTCAGGACAGATAAAAGAATGTACCTATTTCTGCACCACATAGTTAAAACTATGAAACTCACTCCCAAAGGAGGCAGTGATGGCTACCAACTATGACGGCTTTAAAAGAGGATTAGACAAATCAATAGCATAGCTATCAATGGCTATGCTATGCCTCCATGGTTGGAGACAGTGTGCTTCTGCCTGCCAGTTGCTAGAAACCAGAGGAGAGGAGAGTACATTTGTGACTGGGTTTTGCATGCTGGTTTTCCACAGGTCGGCCCTTTTCCTTTTACTGTCACAGTCTATCTGGCCTGGTTCTGAAACATTCATTAAACTGCTATACCTCTAAAATCTCATCCGCTAAGCTTTTTTCTCTGTAATGTAAGCATATTCACTATTGGACTACGATGCTAACCAGTTTCTATATTTGAAATGTTAGCAAAGCATTGGTAACTTCTGCTTATGTCATGAAGTCCTAACTACTCTCAGCTTTTAATAGAGTGTCAGTCTTAGGACTCCATGTCCCCATAATCTTGAACCCCATTGATTTTCCTTTAATCAATCAATACATGATATATCAGTATATGATATATGCACATTATTTTAATCCTACAATATCCTGCTTCTCCAAGCTCAAATGCCTACAAATGTGTGGCGTAATATTTGAAAAAAGTGCACTCATATTAGCCCCAATGGACGAAAGCCCAAATCATGCAGCTGATTCCTCAGTTTGAGGAAAGAAAACGACCATATCATTTGGGCCTATCAATCTATTTCTGGTTGGTGTCACTTTTTCATGTCTTAATTCATGAACTCATACTTCCCCATTTCCCCATTAATCTGAATTTAATATGCAAAGAAAATCTGTATTTTTAAAATGGCATTGAAATATAACAGAGTCTTGCGGCACTTTAGACCTAACACATTTATTATGGGGATAAGCCTTTGGGGACTGTTGTCCACTTGACCAGATGCACGAAGTTAAAAGAGCCTGTTGGTTCTGGTCAATGGCCCATTCATTTATTTATTTTAGAAATTTGTCCCACATTTCACTGTTTGGCTCTCAAAGCAGCTTACAACAAAATGGCAATATACAATAAATAAAGAAATTTGTAAATCAAATCCCCTCGAGATAAAAACCTCAAGAATCTAAATCCCCTTTCCCCAAAAAGTAAAACATCTGAGAAGCATTCTGGGTGCAAAGGCCTCCCAAAATGAAACAGCCTGGCAGTCAGTAGGGACAGTACCTGCTTAACGTGGGAGGGAGTTCTGTAGAGATAGGCTCATGACCCCAAAGACACAACTCCTCATTGGCATGAGTCTATGTGTGACAGCTAGTCATAGACACCAACTCTAAGGGACTCAGACCCTTTCTACTCCCACAAAAAAATTTTTTAGGAGGGGACAGGCACTCCCAAAATTGACTGGGCCAAGCTGCCCCAGCCTCCACTGCAGTCACCGTGTGAGAGTGCAGGTGAGGTGCCTAATTGCTTACCCACTTCTCTCTCTCCTGGAGTGCCCACTCTCATCTCCTCCCTTCTGGTGTCTTAGAACAAACCTGACACTCCTCAAGTCCCCCACCACAGAGGGGACTTGGCTGCCGCTTGCTGGCATCCAGGTGGGGAGAGGATGGGGCGATGCATAATGTCCCTCGGCAAGCCCCCCAGCTCAGCCTCTCAGTGCCGGCCCCACCCAAGGCTGTGTTGT
Source organism: Podarcis erhardii (assembly GCF_964252035.2). Classification (NCBI taxonomy): domain Eukaryota; kingdom Metazoa; phylum Chordata; class Lepidosauria; order Squamata; family Lacertidae; genus Podarcis; species Podarcis erhardii. The sequence continues at coordinate 13,354,063 of NC_138504.1, forward strand.
GCTGCCTCCCACACCTGGAGCCTGGCAGTCCAGTCCTCAAAAGTGCTGGGTGAGGGTGTAAGGCAGCACAGCCCTGCTGGGCCAGGGGGACTCACCCTGCCCTTTGCTTGCTTGGCTCTGGTCTCCCTCTGGTGCCTTTTTTGGGTGTGTTGGCAAATGCCTAGTATTCAAAAATTCTAATCTTGCAGGAGTATAGGAGATTAGAAGAGGAACTAAATGTCTGCCTGAGCAAACCTGGCTATTGTGATGAAAATTTTTCAGCAGCTAATGGTTGCTCTCATGCACGGCACTTGGACTTAGTACCATCATCTCCATCTGCCACATCTCTCCTCTGAACTGAGCTCACAAACTGACAGCTCACAAGCATGAAACAGATGTCTCCCAAGCCACGTCCACCGACCCCACTCTCCCCCGCCCCGAAACTAGGATGATGGTTGTATACATGCCCAACAAATGAAAATATTGAGGATCCATTCTGGGTCTTCTGAAAAAGCTGGATTTTTATTTTTATAGTATAAAAAAAAGTGGGGGGGGTATTACATTATTCTAGAATACTAGCTAAATAATGATAACACTCTGTGGCAGCATGCCAAACATATCCGAAAAACCAGGAACTACATACCTGCCAGGATGCTGTCAGTGGCTGCTTGCCCAGGAAAGTATAAAGACAAGGAAAAGTTTATTACAATCTTTTTTATTTCAGTCTTTACAGAGGGGGAGGCTATAGAACCCAGCCTCTTGGATAATGGTATTGTCCCAAGTGAATCTCCACCCCGTCTCTCTCACTTTCTCATTTGTCATTCTCATCACCTCCTGTATGGGTGCTGCTACATGTCTTCAAACTCTTTCCTCTCCTACTTTTAAGGCTCGCTGGGTTCTGGGAAATGGAGGCTCTGGAGTGATTTCTAATGACAACATGTCAGCTGGGTGTTGTTTCAGCTCTCCCATGATTACCCAGCTTCCCCCCTCACCTGCCTCTGAGCTGCGACCTCCCTCAAACCTCTGTTGTAAATCTATACTATCTTCCTCTTCCTCCTCCCTGGAAGGGCCATTATGGGGAGACGGTCTCCACCATTCCTCCTTTGCCCAGTCCCTGACAATACCATTTTAAATGCTAAATGTGGAAATGACACACACACACACGGGTGGTAAACAGTGAGGTCAAAGGGGGGGGGGGAGCAGTAAATAAATGAATTGATGATGATGATGATACAAATTCTCCTGTTGAAATAAATCATTCAATACATGTTAGAACAAGCATCTAATTTCCCTCTTTGCTCTCTTCTAGTTATTCTTCTGTGATGCACTGTTATTCTTGGTCAGATTTTTCAAATCAAACAAGTAAGAAATAACTTGGCATCCTTTGATCTAAAAAAAAAAAAAATCACCAATATAAAATTGTTTGGACATGCTGATAAAAAAACTTGACATCACATATCAGCTTCACATCTTTTATTCTTTTTCATAAAGAAATCCCAAACAGGATAAAAAATAATTGATCAAATAAACACGGCGACGTGTATAAAGGGCATAAAACTTTAAGGCACTGAATAATTTGAGGATTATTCTAGCAACAGAAATAATTTACACTACCCAAAAGTGATGCTGTGTTTTTATGATGCTCTGATCTTCTTCACGCCAAGGGCCAGGCTATAAAGAGGCATGTTCCAAGAAGAATCAAAGATTTTTAATGCTGGCATGATTGATTGATTGATTGATTGATTGATTGATCCATCCTTTCTGCTCATTGTTGACCCTCCTCTTAACAGACTGGGAGGGCTGGGAGCAGAGGAACCAACAGAGGCAGATAAGGAGACATTTGTGGGGTAACAAAAACAAAACACGTAAGAGATGGACCGTCCTCAATGAGCAACAGAGAATTCCCACTACTATCCCAATGGGGAAGGGTCATATTGAGGCCCACATCCAGGTTGCTTTATTATTATTATTTCTAGGGGGAGATATTTCGCTACTGTACATGTATGGGTGGGAATAGGGAAGGACAGATCTGATAATTTTGGTTTCTCTCAGTTTCTCCCCACCCCCAATTCTAAGTTCAGTTTCCTACATTTGCACATCAGCATTTTTGCAGGAATATCTACCAATCTACCAAATATTTGTATGCAATTTTGCTTCTCCAAAGCAATTTCCCCAATATATAATGCGTTTCTGTATATTTTCACTAATATATGCACATATATATGCACACTTATTCCAAACAACAACAACAGCTGGCCAAACAACTGCATTGTAAAAACTGGAGAGGTACAAATTTGGAGGAATGGCTGTGTTTGGGTTTCCATATTGTTTTGGAAAGTGTAAATAAAATGAAGGAACTGGAAACTGCACCAAATGGCACTTACTTCAGTTCCCGGATTAATATTAGAAATTATGCCAATACTTTTTCACATGTCATTCTGACAAAAGTATAAGCTGATTCCACACTGTTAAAAGTGCTCATTTGAAAGAGTGTGTGCTTCTTAATTTGTACAGATCAACAACTTTACATCCCTTGAACGTTACACGATGAGAGCTAATGTGGGGAGGTTAGAGTGTTGGAATAGTACCTGAGAGAGTAGGGTTCAAATAGCCACTCAGCCATGAAGTTCATTGTGAGACCTTGAGCCAGTCGCTACCCCAGCCTAACCTATATCACTGGGCTATTCTGGGGTTCAAATGAGGAATGGGACAACCATGTACACCGCCTTAAGTTCCTTGGAGAAAAGGGTGGGATACAAATGCAATAACCAAACAAACTGGATAACATTTCAGTGTACTGCTGAACTATTTGTGTACACACGTATAGAGATTGTACACTCATTGAATGTAACATGTGAACAGAACCCCTTTAGTTGAAAGCTGAAACAGAATCGAGGAGTGGGATACAATGGAGAGTAAACATCCACACAAATAATGCAGGGATGGGAAAGCTGTATCGCTCCAGCCATTGGCAGTCATTGACCATCAACTATCCTTGCTGGCTGTCTTGGATGGGGGTTTCTCAACAACTGGAAGACACAAGTAGAAGCATAGAATCATAGAGTTAAGAGGGATGCTGAGTTCAATCCCCTGCAATGCTGGAATGTGCAGCTATCCCATATGGGGATCGAACCTGCAACCTTGGCATTAGCAGAATGCTCTAACCAACTGAGTACTAGACTCAATGGACACACAGCCTGACCTGGTATATTACAGCTTTCATATAAAGCAAAGGTGACCAATCCAACAATCACTGGCAGGCAAGCACCCTGATAAGCAGCAAGGACTCTCCAGCACTTTTATATAAGTTTATTTGCAAGGAAAATACACCCAGAGCACGGTGAACAGGGTGCTCTCATTAACAGTAGTAGTTCAGTCTGACTCGTTGTCCCTCCCTCCCCCAGAAGGAAGAACGCCAAAGTCTCACCTTTCTCCTCCTTCCCTTCCACTGCTCTCTGAGCTTCTCTAATCTCCTAGTGTGGGGACTGAATTGCTGGCCTGTCTCTTCCCCACTCCCAGAAGACACAGCCCCTGACTCTGTCTTATCTGCTGGTTGCCTGGCAATGCTCTGGCTGACTTCCAACTCTTCCTCTCCCAGGGAGCTGGCAGTGTCTTCCATGGGAAGGAGGGGGGTTGGGCTGTCTTCTCTAAACTCTGACAGACAGCTCTCCTCTGCAGAGTCGGCCCCTTGCTCGCTTAGTTCAATTTCTGGGGCTGACTCTTCTGCTGCATCCTGGGGGGCCACGTTTCTGGCAGCCAGTGTGATCCTCATCATCCCTGACCGCTGGTCATGGTGGCTGGGTTGGATGAGAGTTGAAATCCAGCAATATGTGAATAGGCACAGGTTCCCACACTGGCCTGCAATGACTGGAAATTCCCATCCCTACCTATAGGTGCCAATGATTAAATCTGCAGCATTTAGATGTGCTCTACCAAGGAGATAAGCCAGGAGCATTTTCCAAGGAAATATCTGGAGTGCCATGGATTTTCCATCCCTGACATAAAGGAACAGATTGGGGGTGCTCCAGGCATCATTTATCCCAGGTCATCAGCAGTTATTGCCCTCTCCTCTCCAGCCTCATTGTTTTTAAGAGTAAGAGACTAGGATTGGAAGGAGGACCCAACATTCCAAAATATGTAACTCCCATTGTTCTGCAAAGCGTGTTCTCCTTCATGGAGAGCACGTGTTGCGGTGGGGTCTGCTGAGCCACCCCTCTGTTACCAGGCAGGGTCTCTAAAGATGGCCTGGGGCAGTGATTGGTTCACTGGGTTGCTGGGGTAAAAGTTATGTTGCAATTTTGGTGGGAGGGGTAAAATGTTTAAATACTCTGCACGCAGCCTGGAGCTTTCTCTTTGCTGCGTGCAACGGATCACCCGCCCACCCGCCCTTGAGTAAGGGGTTGTTGCATTGACCTTGCTATGCCTGTCATGGGGTTGTCTGCCGTTGGGGCAGGGGCCTGGTAGGAATTTTGTCCATCTGGCTGATTGGCTGGGCCATTTGGTTTTTGCCTACTGCGTAGCAAATCGTCACAACTTGTAAGGTTGTGGTTAGGCATTGGTTATAAATTGGTGGAGGAGGGGTTAGGATAGGCTGGGCCTGCCCCTCCATGGTTGCTGCGGAAAGGGAATTCCGTTAAAGGAATCATGGGGCTTGCCATCTTTTCGTCCAATCCCTGGAAATGGGACTAGGGCCAGCAAGCCTTCGGGGAGCATGCGGATGAGAATTGAGGGTCTGTGGCCCAGCTCCATTTCTCCCCGACTTGCTTTCCCCCGCACTGTCTTTCAGTGGTGCCCGGAAGTCAGTTCTGTCCCCAGGCGGGGGGGACAGATAGTCTTAACCAATGCCTAAACAACCACTCACGGTTTTGTATTTAAATAAAGTTGTGGCCAAAATTATGCCAAAAACCTTAAACAAAAATTAAGTGTGCGTTGTGAGTTATTTGGGGGGTGGCTTGCCTCAACACGCAATATGGTTAGCAGAATGAAAACTGTGTTACAGCTAACCCATCATTTCAAGCCAGCACGGCAATATTTCTATATATCCCCCCCTCCCCGAAACACTCTACAATAGGCTGAAAAATGCACTTCCTGCAATGATTCCCCAAGGGAGAAGTTTCTAAAGAAATGTCACTCACAGTGATAAAGAAGGAATATCTCAGCTGTGTGTGTGGCGGAGTTGGAGGTGGGGGGGACTACCACTTTCACAAACTACATTTATGTGGGCTCAGCTTTCAAAAAATATATCCACACAGCAGTTAGAATTGCCGCAAAAAAAGAGTCTCACAAAACAGTGCTAGGCACAATATACTCTCCTAAAGTGATGTTGAATATTTTTAAGGGCTGGGTTGAATTTATGTGGGCATATATTTCCAGAGCGAAAAGGGGAGTTTCAGATCCCCAAACATATTGCCATTTTTATACCATTTTGCTCCACTTCACTACAGCTTTTAGCAGTTGCTTTGAATATATATATATATATATATATATATATATATATATATATATATATATATTTCCAATGGTTAGCTATATGATCCAGCCAATAATGGATCATCTAGCCGCTGTTATGACACCACAGTTTGCAAAGCCAATCAGATCTTCCCAAACTGTAAGACCAAAATTAAAATGAAGGCAGTGCTTCCTGTCCCCTTTCTAAATGAAAAGCAAATAAAAATGGGAGGTTGCCTGTTCTTGATAGGGTTACACATCTTGGGGGTACTCCTGGATCCTTTGCAGTTGCTCAAGGCTCATTTGGCCTCACTGGCTTGGAGTGCCTTCCGTCAGCTTTGGCTGGTGTCCCAGTTGTGCCTCCATCTGGACGGAGATAGCCTGATTTCTGTTGTTTATGCTCTTGTAACTCTTAGGTTAGATTACTTTGATGTATTATAGATAGGGATGCCACTAAAGATGGTTCAGAAGCTCCAGCTGGTATAGAATTTGGCAGCCAGCTTACTCACTGGGACATGATGATTTGAGCATATTACACCAATCCTGGCCCAACTACACTGACTACCAGTAAGTTTCCTGGCCCAATTCATTTTGCTGGTGCTGACCTATAACATCTTAAATGGCTCAGGACCTTATTACCTCAAGGACTGCTTCTTCTTAAATGAACTGACCCAGATACTACGATCATCATCTGAGGCTCTTCTTCATGCACCTCCTCCATGAGAGATCTGGAGCATGACAAAGTGAGAATGGGCCTTTTCTGTGGTGGCTACTCACTTGTGGAATGCTCTCCCCATGGAGGCTTGCCTGGTGCCTTCATTACATATATTTAGTTGCCAAGCAAAAATGTTTCTCATCAACCAGGCATTTGGCTAATTAACATTTTCTAACCTTTAAATGTGTCTGTGGGAGTGGGGGTTAATGGTTTATTTTGTTTTTGCTTCAATGCGTACTTTTCATTTTGTATTTTTATGCTGTGAACTGCCCTGTGATCTTTGGCTGAAAGGCGGTATACAAATTTATTAAATAAGTAAATAAACAAGCACTTTTGCAAAGTTAGTGTACAAAATGCATTATATTGGAGAAATTGCACATATTAATTGAAATGCAAACTGATAAGGAAATAGAGAGAACTGAATACTGGGGAAATGAAAAACCCAAAACTAACAGATTCCTCCATCCTTGTCCACACATTGCTGTCTTGTCTTGTTGAGATACCAATTACAATGTATTTTCACCATTGCTTCCTTCTGAGTGCAAGCTCCATATGAGAACTACCTAAGGAGAAACACCTCTGGAGAAAAGGAAACAAGAGCAGCCAGTGGACTCCTTTGAAGAATGGAGGTTTCCTGGTTTGAATTAAGGTTTATCAGAATTAAGGTTCTGATAAAATCTATTGCACCTCATTGTGATTACCATATTTTCCCGTGTATAAGACTAGGGTTTTTTTACAAAAAAAAAAAAAAGTTTAAAATGGGGGCTCGTCTTATACATGGGTAGTGCTGAGGGGTATTTTCTTAATTTGGAGTCCCCAGAAATAGGGGGTGTCTTATACAGGGGGGGGGGGGCGTCTTATACATGAAAAAATATGGTATGCCAGATTGAACTACATTAATTGATTTGTTTTCATAGCCTCGGTTATCAACAAGTCAACAGCAATTTAATATAAGTTAATATTTTCAGCATGAACTTTAATGTCAAGCATTGTCTTAACCAAGTTGTCTAACAAATTAGATTAGATTATGTCTAGACTCAGGTTTCAATAACAAGCATAAGTCATCTTCAAATACTCTGATATTGCAAACTATTTTGCATTTTACTTTTTAAGAACTGCTTGTTAATCGCCCAAGAGGTAAGTTGTTTGCATTTCCATCCGACATTGTTTAAAATATGTGTGATGTGGACAGTTTCTGATCCATTCAAGACATTCATCATATTGATGTCCCCATTCAATTTTGGGGGAGGGGAAGAGAAATAAGCAAAAGAGAGCTGAAATAATAAATTATCCTGTAGTATAATCTTTAAGCTGCGAAAAGCAATACCTTAAGGCCTGCATGCATTATAATTCATTCTGTGCAACCTGGATGAAATGATCATGATGGAAAGGCGTCATTAACTTGGCTTGACCAAAAATGAAATAATATATTGTTGCAGCAAGTTGGATAGAGCTGTGTTTGATGTTTACAGGTTGCTGTAGACCATTCATTTAAAAGATGCTGTAGAAATGGCACGAAAATAAGGGGTGGAGGGATGAATAAATCAATTTAGCCTGGGAATTGCTAGTGTGAAAGTTCAACCTGTATCCCAATTATTCAAAAAGGTTCTGTGACATTTTAACCATTTCATAGATAGTGGCATGTCATAAGCATCAGCCTATTTCATCTCATGCATGATATGGATTCATCCTGTGGTTCAGCCATCACCTTTTAAAATGGGAGCCATGAGTAACAAGTTGAATCAGTGTCAATACCTTGGAATCTAGGAGGTCAAGTTTAAATTTCTAAGCCATATTCACTATCTGTTAGAAACTTCCTGTGATTTCAGATGTCTAGGAGATTCCTGGAGATAGGTTGTAAAGCACTAGAAAGTTGCTATTTCTGTATAAATCTTCTCTTTTTGTGGCTGTAGGAATATTTAAGTCTTTCCAGTCCACTATATCAAGTTCTAAGAAGAGATATCTGAACATCAGTTTTCAGACAGCTTGTTATTATTGCTAAGTCATGTAAGATGCTTTGCCATGTATAGTAGTCATACTGGTACGATTACTTTTAGTAGTAATTAAGATATATCAGAAAGTGTCAGCATTTGCATTTGTGACTGGAAGAATGTTGTGGTATCAATGTTTGATTTGTAAAGATGATTTTTCAGTCAATAGCCAATAGTATCATCTATACTGAGATTAGATTATACTATTGGCTATTGACTGAAAAATCATCTTTACAAATCAAATATTGATGCCACAACATTCTTACTGAGAATACTGAATTTATACTGAGATTGGGACACAGGTGGTGCCGTGGTCCAACCACTGAGCCTCTTGGGCTTGCCAATCGGAGGGTTGGCGGTTCAAATGCATGCAACGGGGTGAGCTCCTGATGCTCTGCCCCAGCTCCTGCCAACCTAGCAGCTTGAAAGCACACCAGTGCAAGTAGATAAATAGGTACCGCTGTGGCAGGAAGGTAAACAACATTTCTGTGCACTATGGCACTTATCATAGTGTTCTGTTGCGCCAAAAGTGGTTTAGTCATGCTGGCCACATGACCCGGAAAGCTGTCTGTGGACAAACGTCGGCTCCCTTGGCCTGAAAGTGAGATGAGCGCCACACCCTATAGTTGCCTTTGACTGGATTTAACTGTCCAAGGGTCCTTTCTTTACTTTTTAACTTACTGAGATTATTATAATGTTATACTGAATTTATTACTATATATCAGGAATATTTTAGCTGTTAAGTTGCTATAGTTTATTTCACTTAAAAATAAAATTATGGCAGTATTGATATGGGTGAAGGTACACCAAAAGATATACACAAAGATCAGACAGTGAGGATATGAGACAAATAGAAACCGAAATAATTCACTAGGTATACCTTGGAGTATGTAGTCAGAAAGGACCACCACTTGTTGCTAGCAGCTGCTGGGGCTACAAGTGGGGAACTTACAGGTTTGAACTCTGCTACTTCCTGTAGTGAGCTACTCAGAGATGCAGATCAAAGGGCTATGTTTTTGGACTACAATTCCCATCATTTCTGACGGATGGCCATGCTACCTGAGGAGTCCAACAACATTGAGGAAGGATAGTAAGATATTAATAGAGCATCAGCTTTGCATGCAGAAGATTCAAACCCTGGCATCTCCAGGTAGAGCTAGGATTGTCCTCTCTCTGAAATCCTGGAGAGCCTCTGCCTGTCAGACACAGTATAGACTGAGCTTGATGAACCAATGGTCGAATTTGGAATAAGGCAGCTGCTTGGTAGACTCCCTTCAGGCCCTGGTGCCATGGATTCATGCCCTCTGGTATGCATCCTTGCTAGTTTCCTGGGCTGCCAATATTCCTGCATCCCAATTCCAAACAAATGTGTTTCGTTGGGGTAAGTTGTCAAAATATTTCTGGGCAAAACAAAAACAAGGAAACACAATGATACATTTACCATCAAGATCACCTGGAGTTTTAAAATGCATTTGTTGGAAACCTGCTACAATGGACTATTGATCTGCTTGCATGAAAAGCATACATAGGCAACTAAGGTTGAACTAGTCTTAGAAAAGGAGGCATGTTTGAGAACATCCATGACATGACGTGATTCCAGTACTTTGTTTTACCAAGCTTCTTGTTAATTTGAGATTGTGTTTAGTGTGTCTGTCACTATAAAGCACAACAACATTTAGGCTGTATGGCCATTTACCCAGGGGAAAGTTAGGGCCCTCAGATAGAGGTTAAGCATGGCAATCCTCTGGAATGCACTCTCCTTTGAAAATTAGCTTGATTTGAGTTGAATATGTATGCTTTTCATGTACAGAACTCAAAAATCCATTGTTGCAGGGTTTTCAAAGGAGTCCCTTTTTTTTAACAACCTCCCACGGCTGAAGACTAAGCAGGAAACTACAGTACATCATTCATCAAACAATGTGGAACAAATTACACATGCCCTCATTAGCAATTACCTGAGAAACCTTCCTTCAGCCTACTTTACGCAATAATGACAGCTAATAATGGGTTCCATGACATGGCTGACCTATGAATGACTTCACACAAAGCTGTTCAGTAACCTTTAAAAACATAATTATACCTGCCTTTCCAGTGTACACTATTATTTCAGTGAATGTGAAGCACACAGATCTTGCTATGCATGCCACTTGAATTGGTGGTTATCTTGAATTCTGATAAAACTCACAGTATGTCCACTATGCATAGGTTTGAGCCTCAGATCAGTAGAAGATGCATAGGCACTTCATACTTTCTAGACCTTGTCCAAAGTACACAAGGATGGGACCTTGTCCAGTCGCCTCCCAACATACATTCGTTTAAGCAGCCAAAGTCCAACATGATGATCAGTTAAGGAAAATGTAAATGTAACAACTATAATTGAAGTAAATGTAGCAACTATAATTGAAAATATAGAGCAGAGCAGAAATGGGACACCCATGTGGCCGCTGGACTACCGCTCCTATTATCCATGGCCTTTGATAGCATTGGCTGGGGCTGATGAGAGGTGGAGCCCCACATCATCTGTTGAAGCACATGTTTTTCTACCCATGGTATATAGAGCAATGGGGATATCATCAATGCAAAGGCAAAGGAACATAAGAAGATCCCTGGTACCTCAGACCAAAGTCTGCAAAGCCCAGCATTCTTTCTTCAAGCAGACCAATCATGGGAATCTCACATTCAGATGTGTAACTAGGGGTTGGTGAAACTGGACCCCACTGTTGGCAGAGGCCCAGTGCATGTGTGCATGTGTGTGTGTGCACACGCGTGCACACACACAAACAAAAATAACCCCACATCTCAGACAATGGAGAGTATGTGCTGCTGCTGGCACTGTGAGAGAAGCTTCCCGTCTCGCACCATGGCAAAAAGGCTTGCAAAAAATAAATAAAAATGCCCTTTCTTGCCTTGCCCTTACTCCAGATGTTTCAAGTACTTGGGTTGCATAAAATATAGTAGTTTGTAATGTGGCTATTGGAGTAAATAATTTTTTTTTTCCTGGGTGGAAGCCCAACCAATACAGCTCCCTGTGAAGGGTGCAAGGGACACTAGGTATACTTCTGTCTACATATAGGACATGAGCACAATAGCCCTCTTGTGATCCTTTACAACTGGTATTCAGAGTGACGCTGCCTCTGATACTGAAGGTAATATAGCCATCATCACTAGTAGCCACTGATGAGCAGGTAAAGTGGTAGAAGTCCAAAATATACTTTAACACATGAGAACACTCCAATGTATTAAATTCTCCTTGCTGGTCCTGGAATACACGACACAAAAATATCAGTTTTGATCAGAGAGTGCAAGTAATCTGATGAGTCTCTTGAATGACTTCAAAGAATGTAATTTCAAAATGTTGTGATGCAGTATCAAAAGAACATGGAATGTGTGCTTCCCCCACTCTTATATTTAGAACCAAACTTCATTTGCTTTTTCAATCAGCCAGCCTGACACTCCTTCTCCAGCTAAACCCAGCAGTGTGAGCATATGCCCCAGCCTCCCCCATCCACATGCACACTATTCATTCCTCTTAAAAGTCTTTTAACAAGGCCTACACTTAAATATTCTCTTTTTGGATCCAGTAGGAGCCTTCAAAGCCGATTATCTTGAAAAGGCTATATGAATCTATAGTGAAATATTTATGGTAACTTGTCACCAGCACCTTCATATTGCAATATTTCTTTTTGTTGTCCATCCTTCTTCCTCTGCTTAATGACAGTATTCCAGTGGTAGCGAAGAAGTCCATGTGCTGGTAATGATGCTCCACTACCCATGTGATTGGGATATAAGATGGTTCCTGTCATTTTCCTTTCACTCAAAGATGAAGGTGGGTAAAAAGGAACAGTCTACTTAAGTATTTATAGGCAGTGTTTATTTTTCCACAACAACAGTGATAACAGCCTGACACATGCCAGGAATATTATTGAAGCAAATTTGCACATTATCTAGAATGGGAAAAAATCATATTGAATAATTCATCTTGCTCTAGCCAGTGGTGTGGTGCCTTGGAGTAATTATTGTGTATAATGACATCACTTATCCTCTCCTTTCTACAAAGTGGGCGGTATGCAACATTGTCTACTAGTGCAAGGGATCTTGCGCTAGTGATGAGTAAATTTTGATGTTTAAATGTTGCACAACAGAGGAATCAAATACAATGGTCGCACAAGCAGAAACTTGTTGAGCAACAGATTGCACAATCTATTGTGCACCAAAGTAATCAGCAACCGGCTTATGCATTTGTGTGTGTGCGCGTGCGTGCAACAATGACGTTCTACTTGTGCAAAACATTTCACTAGCAGGATCAGTTTACCACTCTGTGATTTTAACTTAGTGCTTCATTGGATTCCACCTCTGAAATGTAACTTACGTCCTTGTCATTTGCAGTGATTTTAGCACAACCCTTGAGAAAAAAAACTTCAATAAATGGTGGGCTTTCTGTAGGATGAAGTGTTGTCATGATTCAATAAATAAATAACAGAAATAGCCATTTGCATTGGTCTGCCTCCACATGGGTGATCTCACTGTGTAGTATGTTGGGATGCTCCTAAGTAAATTATTGTGAAGTCAAACCATTTTCTTACATTATTTCAGCACAGAGTTTGAGCAACTGCACAGGAACAAGTTTGGACTGAGTAAAGTATTTTCTGGGGAACATTTTCAGTGTAGGGTGGGGAAAATAGTTTTTATGGTCTTGGGTGAGGGCAAAGTGTTTCTTCAAAGATACTAAAAAGTGTACACTTTCATGACTGTTCACTAATGTTTACAGCTTTCTCAGCTAACTGCTTCCATACTGTATTTTAAAATTTTAACTTCAGTCCCCTTTGTAGAAACGACGGCATTGTCGCATATAATAACTTTTGGCCATGTGATGATGTCACATTGTAAAAAGCAAAGTGAATTGAGAGCAGGGGCAAGAAGAATGATGGTTTGAAGTAAAAACTGAGTTGAAGTAAAAAGAGAATTCCAAAGGAGGTCACAAAATGAGGTCTGGCTATGTGACGATGTCACAGAAGGGGGAAATGAAGGTACATAAGTGTGAAGGCAAAAAGAGTGCCACTTTGAAGGAGCCGGGCAAAAGCTGCCACCAGCTGATTTACAGAGATAATTGCAATAGAGCTCAAAGCAGAGCATGATAGTAAGGTACATGGAAGGTCTTAGTTTTCCTGAACATCTCTCGGGGGCATCTTCTCTTTTCTCTGCTCCCCACTGCAACAACCATAAAAAGCTTTTTTTAAAGGTGCTGATTAGGAATATAAAGCCATAATGGAATGGTTATTATTGGACCTCTTAGCACACAATTCTTTCATAATTTCATCTCTTTTACTCAATGATGCCAAAGAGAGAGAGAGAGAGATTGAGAGAGACTTAACTCAAAGCTAAATGTATGCTTTTGGGCAGCATCGTGGCTTTGCTGAAAGCCACTTTCCCTTATTGTGAACTTGACTAAAACACAATGGTGAGTAACTGTTCTGCTTTTCTTACTAGGTCTAAATTGAGCCGCTTCTGAAATAAGCAATAAGAGAATGTCAAGTCTTAAGTGAAAGCAAGTCCCTGAAGAGTGATTTGAAGGTATAGTCTGCTATTAGAGGAAGCCAGATATTAGACATAATAGTAGAGATACCTTTTGAAAGTCTAGGAATGTCTCAATATTTGTGTGCATGTGTGTTGAAGAAAAGTGGAGTTTTTGAAAGGGTTGCACATAATGGGTTGATCTCAGTAAAAAATGTGGGGGCGGGGGACGATGACACACAGGCTAGAATTACCTGGAGGCCTTTGCAGAATCTGTTTCTTGTCACATCTGCTCTTGAAATTCCCATATCTCCCAGCAAAAAAGAAAAAAAATAAAGTTCCATCTGGGTTTCTTCAAGTTTGCCCAGTAGAACCCCAGATCATGTTTTAATCTTTAATCAATAGTGTATCTTGCCTTCTGGGAGTGTGAATCAGATGTGCAAACTGCAAATGCAGCAAGAACAGCTGCTGGGAGGCTTGGCTAGTTTTGGATAAGAGCAGCAAAGAAGTCTTTGCTTGCTGGGAGAAGTTATTTCTCCATTAACTGAATGTTACTCAGAGCTTTCATATGCTTGATGGTACCTTTCTGAGTAGGTCCTTCCTTCCTTCCTTCCTTCCTTCCTTCCTTCCTTCCTTCCTTCCTTCCTTCCTTCCTTCCTTCTATCTCTCTCGCTCTCTCTTTCTTTGTGTGTGCATATGAGAGAGAGAGAGAGAGAGAGAGCGCGCGCACAGATGGAAATATTTCAGAGGGAGGGGGTATTGTTTGAAGTTTCTTGATTATTTCACTCAAGCGAATGACCACATTTGCCTCTGTTTTAACTGTAGCTGCTGATATTATTTTGGTTTTTAACTAGGGCCACATTCCCTTTCAGGCAATCTTCAAACAGCCACCAAACAAACAAACAAACAAATAAATTTGTGTACCTGTATTCATCTGTAGTTCGCAGGGTGGTTCATAGCATATAAATAAGAGATAAAAACACAAAATAAATGCCTGTACAGTAGTGGGTGGGGCTGAGGCAAAGCGGGTGGAACTTCTAACATACATCTTAATGTGTATTGGAGGCTAATTTCTGCACATGCTTACTCACCCTTCTCTATCCCCCATCCAGACAAGTAAGAGGCCTAAATCAGACTTCCAGGACACCTTTCAGTCAGGCAAACATACTCAGGAACATATATTCCTTTGATAATGGAATCTCTCCCACAGAACTTACAAGTGCACCTCCACAAATTTGCTTTAGGTACAGTAAGGGGGTGATTTTGGTAACAATTTTAACATACCGTGGGGGAGTCATATGTAGTGGCTGTTGTTGAAACAGAACGCTGAAGCAGATCGGTCTCTAGTCTGATCAGGCAGGGATCTTTTCTTATGTTTTGTAAATCTTCATATTATTGCTGTCAAAATGTAACCAACAATGCGCAACCCTGTTATGGTGGAGAAGCATCATTTGAACTCTTTGGGCATCTTTTCTTCATGAGAATAGGGAAACTGTTGTTGGAACTCTCCAAAGTGTGCATTATGTCAGTGTAAAGCAGCCTAACTGGCTTCAGGGCCAGCCCATTGCTTTACTTTGAGCCATGTCTTACCAACAATCTCTTTCCAGTAATTGTGCTTGTCCCCATAAAGGCAAAGAATTCAAGAGAAGCAGAGAAGGGGGTGCTGGATACTGAGCCCCCCTTGCCGCTTCTGTTGGAAAAGGGGTGTGGTTTAAACAGACTGGTCACCCCGCCCCTTCCCATTGTCCCTTGCTCCTTTCCCTGCAAGGGTTCAGGTGAGTGCAAAACGCCTTGGGGTGCAGCAAGCTTTGGGGAGGGGCTGGGGGGAGGATGCAATGCTAGGGATGCAATTCCTAGGGAAAGAAAGTGGCCACGTGTTCAGTTATGGAAAACTTAATAAATATTTCATACAAAAATAAATAAATAAAATAAATACTCAATGACCTGCCTTTCAAGTAAGTGGAAATGAAGCAGCTGGTTGCCATGGTGAAATTATGATGATACTGTCACTCTGTAGTCTCACTGCTGAAGTCATAAGTCAGATTCAAGGGGGGATTTGCCCCCAAGGCCCTGCCTACCAGTTAACAGTCACCTAAAGTTTTCCAGTAAAACATGAAATGGTGCACACGCTACATCTTGTTTGTGCGCTTATCAGGCATGTCCAAAGTCCATTTTGGGGGCCTAATCCAGCCCATCGGTCAGTTTAATCCGGCCCCTGTGGCAGTTTATTTATTTCCTGGGGTAAAACCCTAAAAAAAAAAAACTCAACAAATTCAACCCTAAAAAAACAAGTTGGGTTGGCTGTTTTGGTGGCCCTCACGGCCCTTCACTTCATCAAATCTGGCCCTCTTTGAAAAAAGATTGTACAGGGTTACAGTCAAAGAGTTCAAGAGAAGCAGAGAAGCGGGTGCTGGATGTCCGGAGTTTCATTCTCTCCCGTGCTGCAGAGTGTGTGAGACTACTGGATCACATGCTCTGTGTGTTGACATTCCATTCTTTGGAAGAGAGGGAACAGAAGGAACTGCGCGCCACTTCCGTCTTCTTTGTTCTGTGTTCTGTTCTGTTGTTCTCTCTCGGAGGGCCCACCCCCCATGCTGCTTCCGTTGGAGAAGGGGTGTGGTTTAAGCAGCCCGGTTGCCCCACCCTGTCCCATTGTGCCCTGTCCCTTTCCCTGCAAGGGTTCAGGTGAGTGCAAAATGCCTACTATAAACGCATGCAGAAAGACAAACGTATTTTACCACCCTACTTCCCATGTTAATCACAACACTATACAACACAATACAATAAAAATACCTTTATTGGCATTTCAAGTTAAGACCTTCCAAAATGGCTTGAGATACAAAGTCTTTCTTCTTTCTGTTTCCTGTTTCCGAGAGATTTGAATTGGGAAATCCTTTCGATTCTTCATGAATAAGAGGCAATGGGGTGAGGGAGGCCACGGCCACATCCACACCATTTAACGTGCTATGAAGCCGCTTTAAACACTCATGGCTTAAACACCCCCAAAGACTCTGGGAGCTATAGTTGGGAAAGGGTGCCAAGAGTTGTTAGGGGACCCCCGTTCCCTCCCAAGAAGGGAACCCTACCTCTACCCCTACCCCCACCCCTACCCCTGACGCTAACCCTAACGCTAAGCCTTAAGCCTTAACTAGAGCTACAATTCCCAGAGTTCCCTGGCAAGAAGGGAACCCTAACCCTGCCCCCTATCTACAGCTACAATTCCCAGAGTTCCCTGGCAAAAAGGGAACCCTAACCCCAACCCTTTCCCCTATCTACAGCTACAATTCCCAGAGTTCCCTGGCAAAAAGGGAACCCTAACCCTAACCCTGCCCCCTAACAAGAGCTACAATTCCCAGAATTCCCTGCCAAGGGAACCCCAACCCTATCCCTGCCCCTGACGCTAACCCTAACTCTAACCCTTAACCCTTAACTAGAGCTACAATTCCCAGAGTTCCCTGGCAAGAAGGGAACCCTACCCTACCCCTAATCCTACCCCTAATCCTAATCCTAATACAGTGGTACCCCGCAAGACGAACACCTCGGAAAACGAAAAACTCGCTAGACGAAGGAGTTTTTCGTTTTCTTAGCCGCTTCGCAAGACGCATTTCCCTATGGGCTTGCTTCGCAAAACGAAGCTTGCCCCGCAAGCTCCGGGGATAGCGGGGAAGCGCAGCGTGCCTTCCCCTCTGTCCCGGACCCCTTTTGAACCAAGGGGCGGCAACGGGGAGAAGCGATCTTCTCCCCTCCGCCCCTTGCTTCAAAAGAGGGGACAGAGGGGAAGGCATGCGGCCTTTTGAACCAAGGGGCGGCAACGGGGAGAAGCAATCTTCTCCCCGCTGCCCCTTGCTTTAAAACAGGTCCGCGGCGCTTCCCCTCTGTCCCTGGACGGTCTCCATAGGAACACATTGATTGATTTTCAATGTATTCCTATGGGAAACCGTGCTTCGCAAGACGAAAAACTCGCAAGAAGAAAAAACTTGTGGAACGAATTAATTTCGTCTTGTGAGGCACCACTGTACTTAAGCACCGTAACAAGTCTCCGTCCCCTTAACCACCTACAGTTCCCAGAATCCCTGAGGGGAAGCCATGCCCTGTTTAAAGTGACTTCATAGCAGTTCCAGTGGTGCACCTAATGTGGCCTAATGTTCCCTCCCTCATTTTCTTCTCTCTCCCCACTGCCCCATCACTTGCAGTGCAGCAGATGTCTGCCTGCAGTCTCCCTTCAAAGCTCCTTCTCTCAAGTATGGCCAAGGTCTTGCCCATTCCTCACTGCCAGTATTTCACGTTCACTTCTCTGATGTAAATAGGGATGTCCTGCTGTTCTCTTGATGACTTTTAAGACTGGACATGGGGAAAACCTCACCGGCTCCAGACATCCCTGTAAGGCAAAGGCAAACAGGTGAGTGGGATGGCCAACACCCGAACGCGTCCCCCCAGATTCCTCCTCTGTTTGGCTGCCTGTTAACAAACAAGGCTTCCAAACCAGTTTGCACCCATCTCAGCCAGCGTAGCCTCACAACATCCACTAGCCTGAATGCAAATTCTTCCGACAACCATCCATCAGCTGCAACCTCATCAGGTCCATTGCCAGACATCAACCAGCTTCAGAGCTGAGTGTCAGTCACCTTCAAGTAGCGATCCCACCAGTAAGTAATCTTTGTACTTGCCTTCTCCTTGCTCCACAGCATCCCAGCGCCGGGCGATTGCCTCCTTCCGCTTGCCAGCTTGCCGCCACAGGACAGGAGACCGCCTGGGCTGAGTGTCTTCTTTCTGTTTCTTGTTTCCGAGAGATTTGAATTGGGAAATCCTTTCGATTCTTCATGAATAAGAGGCAATGGGGTGAGGGAGGCCACGGCCACATCCACACCATTAAACGTGCTATGAAGCCGCTTTAAACACTCATGGCTTAAACACCCCCAAAGACTCTGGGAGCTATAGTTGGGAAAGGGTGCCAAGAGTTGTTAGGGGACCCCCTGTTCCCTGCCAAGAAGGGAACCCTACCTCTACCTCTACCCCCACCCCCACCCCTACCCCTGACGCTAACCCTAACGCTAAGCCTTAAGCCTTAACTAGAGCTACAATTCCCAGAGTTCCCTGGCAAGAAGGGAACCCTAACCCTGCCCCCTATCTACAGCTACAATTCCCAGTGTTCCCTGGCAAAAAGGGAACCCTAACCCCAACCCTTCCCCCTATCTACAGCTACAATTCCCAGAGTTCCCTGCCAAGGGAACCCTATCCCTGCCCCTGACGCTAACCCTAACTCTAACCCTTAACCCTTAACTAGAGCTACAATTCCCAGAGTTCCCTGGCAAGAAGGGAACCCTACCCCTAATCCTACCCCTAATCCTACCCCTAATCCTAATACTCAAGCACCGTAACAAGTCTCCGTCCCCTTAACCACCTACAGTTCCCAGAATCCCTGAGGGGAAGCCATGCCTGTTTAAAGTGACTTCATAGCAGTTCCAGTGGTGCACCTAATGTGGCCTAATGTTCCCTCCCTCATTTTCTTCTCTCTCCCCACTGCCCCATCACTTGCAGTGCAGCAGATGTCTGCCTGCAGTCTCCCTTCAAAGCTCCTTCTCTCAAGTATGGCCAAGGTCTTGCCCATTCCTCACTGCCAGTATTTCACGTTCACTTCTCCGATGTAAATAGGGATGTCCTGCGGTTCTCTTGATGACTTTTAAGACTGGACATGGGGAAAACCTCACCGGCTCCAGACATCCCTGTAAGGCAAAGGCAAACAGGTGAGTGGGATGGCCAACACCCGAACGCGTCCCCCCAGATTCCTCCTCTGTTTGGCTGCCTGTTCACAAGCAAGGCTTCCAAACCAGTTTGCACCCATCTCAGCCAGCGTAGCCTCACAACATCCACTAGCCTGAATGCAAATTCTTCCGACAACCATCCACCAGCTGCAACCTCATCAGGTCCATTGCCAGACATCAACCAGCTTCAGAGCTGAGTGTCAGTCACCTTCAAGTAGCGATCCCACCAGCAAGTAATCTTTGTACTTGCCTTCTCCTTGCTCCACAGCATCCCAGCGCCGGGCGATTGCCTCCTTCTGCTTGCCAGCTTGCCACCACGGGACAGGAGACCACCAGGGCCACAGCATCCCAGCGTCGGGCAATTGCCTCCTTCCGCTTGCCGGCTCGCCGCCACGGGACAGGAGGCCGCCTGGGCTGGGTGCCACCGTGCTGCCCATTTCTCTCTGGGGAGGGCAACTGCTGAGGCTTGCGCCTTGGCCCACATTTATACCCGCTCAGCAGCCAAATATTTTTGTCACATCACAATCAACCCACAGACAATGGCAGCAGCTGGGGAGGCATCACCATCACTCCCTCAGCCCTCACAATGGTGAGCCCAGCTCAGCAGCCAAAACACACACACACACACACACACACACACACACACAAGTTGTGCCAATATCTGTGAAGGCCACACCGGAAACCCAAAGGGGCAGGAGGGGGACATTTTTCAGCCCAGTGGTTACATTTCCCTCCACACAACACTAGTCCAACACACAAATGAACAGAGCAATGAAAGCAAGCCTTATCTTTGCACAGGAAGCTGTTGAAGGAATGACATGCAGAGAGAAAGTTAGCATCTCAGGAAAAAAACACTTTTTCATCAGTCAATCAATCAATCAATCAATCAATCAATCATTTATTGTATTTGACTAAAACCCATTATAAATCCAGTTACAAAAGCACCAAACCCAATGACCCAAACTATGGCTCCCAGATTCTTGGGGGGGCGGGGAGAGCCAGGTGGATGCCATGTGAACTCAGCAATGTGTCAAGTGATGGCGACCGACTACCTCCAGGTTCAAAGGCGGCATATTTCTGCATATCAGTTCCTGAGAATCACGAGGGCTGTTGTGGTCAGATTCTGCTTGCAGTTTTTGCACAGGCATCTGTGAGAATGGGATGCTGAACTTGGGCCACTGGCCTGAACCAGGCAGCTTTCTTATGTTACAAAGGAAGACTTCCAAGAGAATACTTTTAATGCAGCACTCCAAGAAATGCTGCAAGTTTCAGAAAGTCACATAATGCACTCCAAAATCAGACATTTTCAAACCATTTCAGCACTGTGTCATTTTTCTATTTTTCTGCATCTCTTATCTGAACTATGTACTTGCAGTTTCTTTGAGTATGTTTTTTCCAATTTATTTTTATTTGGTAGCCATTTCTCCCTTTCCGAGGAAGGAACAAAAACATGTGAAGTTCTCAGTGTCCCTGACTTAAGGGTCTGACTGCTCTGCCCTGCCTACCAAGCGCTCACTGGCTGGTGTGCCTTTCACTGTAGGGAGATCAGAAGAGGACCGCTACATTGGCAGAAGCCTAAGCAGCCACGAGCTTGCTATTCAGACACAAGGATATTGTTGTAGTCATTTATTCTTATTTTTAATTACTTGGCACCACAGGCAGCTCTCTCCAAAAATGGCAAAGGCTACAATCCCACCTACATGGGAGGAAGCCCCACTGAATTCAGTAGGACTTACTTCCAAGTAGACATGGGTGCAGCAGTGCTGCAAGGATCTCTCTTGGAAGTCCCAGTAAATAAACTGCCACAGCGGCCGGATTAAACTGACCTGTGCAAAAACTGCAAGGTTAGGATTAGGGGTAGGATTAGGGGTAGGGTGGGGGTAGGGGTAGGGGTAGTGGTAGTGGTAGGGGTAGGGTTTTTTAGGGTTGAATTTGTTTAGGGTTTTTTTTTTTGTTTTGTTTTGTTTTTAGGATTTTACCCCAGGAAATAAATAAACTGCCGCAGGGGCTGGATTAAACTGGGGCCAGATTAAACTGACCGGTGGGCTGGATTAGGCCCCCAAAATGGACTTTGGACATGCCTGATAAGCGCACAAACAAGATGTAGCGTGTGCACCATTTCATGTTTTACTGGAAAACTTTAGGTGACTGTTAACTGGTAGGCAGGGCCTTGGGGGCAAATCCCCCCTTGAATCTGATTTATGACTTCAGCAGTGAGACTACAGAGTGACAGTGTCATCATAATTTCACCATGGCAGTATGGTACCCATACTACTGTCCCATATCCCTATTAAATGTGGATTACAAAATTTTTGCTGACATTTTGGCCAAAAGATTGAAAAAGGATTGATGGATGAGATTCACAAGGACCAAGCGGGCTTTCTCCCGGGAATACACATGTCTGACAATTTGAGGAACATAATTGACATTCTGGAAAAGTTAGAAGTGAATATAAACACTAAAGCAGTTCTGATATTTGTGGATGCGGAGAAAGCTTTTGACAACATTTCTTGGAGTTTTATGAAAAAGAACCTACAGGGTATGGGGGTAGGCCAAGGTTTTGAAAATGGTATAGGTGCAATATACTCTGAACAAAAGGCCAAATTAATTGTAAATAATGTGGTTACGGAAGAATTTAAGATAGAAAAAGGAACACGACAGGGGTGCCCAATTTCCCCATTGCTTTTTATATCGGTCCTGGAGGTCCTGCTGAACATGATTAGAAGGGACCGGTTGGTTAAAGGTATACAGGTCGGAGCCAAACAGTACAAATTGAGAGCATTTGCAGATGACTTAGTTTTGACGTTACAGGAGCCAGAATCTAGTACTAAAAGGGTTTTGGAACTAATTCAAGAGTTTGGTCAAGTGGCAGGATTCAAATTGAACAAGTTAAAAACTAAGGTTTTAGAGAAAAACTTAACAGCTATTGAAAGAGAGAGGTTTCAGAATGAAACAGGTTTGACTGTGGTTAAGAAAGTGAAATACCTGGGGATTAATATGACAGCCAAAAATGGGAATTTATTTAAAGATAATTATGAAAAATGTTGGACGGAAGTGAAAAAAGATTTAGAAATTTGGTCAAATTTGAAGCTTTCCTTGTTGGGTCGAATTGCAGCTATAAAGATGAATGTATTGCCTAGAATGTTGTTTTTGTTTCAAACATTGCAAATTGTGGACAAGATGGATTGTTTCAAGAAGTGGCAGAAAGATATTTCTAGATTTGTCTGGCAGGGCAAGAAGCCCAGAATAAAATTTAAGATATTAACTGATGTAAAGGAAAGGGGTGGATTTGCCCTGCCAGACTTTAAACTTTACTATGAATCAGCAGCATTCTGCTGGTTGAAAGACTGGCTGCTTCTTGAGAACACAGACATTTTGGATTTAGAAGGTTTTAACAACGTTTTTGGGTGGCATGCATATTTGTGGTACGACAAGGTTAAAGCACATAAAGCATTCAAAAACCATATTGTCAGGAAAGCATTGTTTAATGTTTGGATAAGATATAAGGATTTATTGGAAAATAAAACACCAAGGTGGTTGTCACCAATGGAAGCAAAAGCTCAGAAAAAGCTCAATATGGAGGCCAAATGGCCAAAATATTGGGAAATTTTGGAACAAGAAGGAGATAGATTGAAACTGCAGAGTTTTGAGAAATTAAAAAACAAAGTGCGAGATTAGCTTCATTATTACCAGATAATGGAGGCATATAATTTGGACAAGAAAATTGGCTTCCAGGTGGAAAAATCAAAATTAGAAACAGAGCTGTTAGAACCTAAAACTAAGATTTTGTCAAAGATGTATAACTTGCTGTTGAAATGGAACACTCAGGATGAAACGGTGAAATCTGCTATGATTAAATGGGCACAAAAGATGTTGGACATAACATTATGTTTGCTGACTGGGAACAGTTATGGACCACAGGTATGAAGTTTACGGCATGTAATGCCCTAAGAGAGAATATTATGAAAATGATTTACAGGTGGTACATGACCCCAGTCAAGCTTGCAAAAAATTTATCATTTGCCCGATAATAAATGTTGAAAATGTAAAGAAAATGAAGGTACATTCTTTCACCTTTGGTGGACGTGCCCAAGGATTAAGGCTTTCTGGGAAATGATTTATAATGAAATGAAAAAGGTATTTAAATATACCTTCCTGAAGAAACCAGAGGCCTTTCTCCTGGGCATGGTCGGCCAATTGGTGCCAAAGAAGGATAGAACTTTCTTTATGTATGCCACAACAGCAGCAAGAATACTCATCACAAAGTACTGGAAGACACAAAATCTACCCACCCTGGAAGAATGGCAGATGAAAGTAATGGACTACATGAAATTGGTGGAAATGACTGGCAGAATCCGAGACCAGGGAGAAGAGTCGGTGGAAGAAGATTGGAAGAAATTTAAAGACTATTTACAGAAATATTGCAAAATTAATGAATGTTAGAATGATGCTGGATAGAAATTAAGTGGTTTCCAGCTGTAATGCTTTAAGAGAATATGGAAAAAAAAGGTTTAGAAACAGGTGAAAATTTATTGATAAGGATTTGCTGAACTAACAATTTGAACTGGCATACAAAAAAGGGAAGTATGAGGAGGTCTGGGAAATAAGTTGATGAAAAATAAGCATTGGAAACCTTATGTGTTTTTTAAATATTTTCATTTTTGTATTTTTGTTACTTCTTTTTTTCTTTTTTCTTTTTTTCTTTTTTCCTTTTATTCTATTATTATTGTAAACTTTAATAAATATTCTTTAAAAAAAAGAATTTGTTGAGGGTTTGTTTTTTTAGGATTTTACCCCAGGAAATAAATAAACTGCCCAAGGGGCCGGATTAAACTGACCGGTGGGCTGGATTAGGCCCCCAAAATGGACTTTGGCCATGCCTGATAAGCGCACAAACAAGATGTAGCGTGTGCACCATTTCATGTTTTACTGGTTGACTTTGTTGAGGGTTTGTTTTTTTAGGATTTTATGCCAGGAAATAAACTGCCACAGGGGCCGGATTAAACTGACCGGTGGGCTGGATTAGGCCCCCCAAATGGACTTTGGACATGCCTGATAAGCGCTTGGTCAAGCGCAATTAACTTTAGTGGGCTTAGTTGTGACTTACTCCAGAATAAATAGGAGAGAAAAGAAGGGAATTGTGTTTTGAGATCTGATCATGAGCAGATCTTTATTTCTGAGAGGCAGCATTTATATTAATGCTTGGAGAGTTGGCATTTACGTGGGGAGGCTCATTGAGGTTGCTATCACCCATCTGTGACATAAGAAGACATATTTCTTGAAAGCTTGAAAGCTTAAGTAAGAGGTGCCAAGCTTCCCACTTGACCTCTGATCAGGATGCTCTTTTCTATATTCTATATTCTTAGATGCTTGGTAACTGTGGATCATCAAGTCAATTTCCAAGAAAGTGGTCACGTGTTCAGTTATGGAAAACTTAATAAATATTTCATACAAAAATAATTAAATAAAATAAATTCTCAATGACCTGCCTTTCAAGTAAGTGGAAATGAAGCAGCTGGTTGCCATGGTGAAATTATGATGACACTGTCACTCTGTCGTCTCACTGCTGAAGTCATAAGTCAGATTCAAGGGGGGATTTGCCCCCAAGGCCCTGCCTACCAGTTAACAGTCACCTAAAGTTTTCCAGTAAAACATGAAATGGTGCACACGCTACATCTTGTTTGTGCGCTTATCAGGCATGGCCAAAGTCCATTTTGGGGGCCTAATCCAGCCCACCGGTCAGTTTAATCCGGCCCCTTGGGCAGTTTATTTATTTCCTGGGGTAAAATCCTAAAAAAACAAACCCTCAACAAATTCTTTTTTTTAAAGAATATTTATTAAAGTTTACAATAATAATAGAATAAAAGGAAAAAAGAAAAAAAGAAAAAAGAAAAAAAGAAGTAACAAAAATACAAAAATGAAAATATTTAAAAAACACATAAGGTTTCCAATGCTTATTTTTCATCAACTTATTTCCCAGACCTCCTCATACTTCCCTTTTTTGTATGCCAGTTCAAATTGTTAGTTCAGCAAATCCTTATCAATAAATTTTCACCTGTTTCTAAACCTTTTTTTTCCATATTCTCTTAAAGCATTACAGCTGGAAACCACTTAATTTCTATCCAGCATCATTCTAACATTCATTAATTTTGCAATATTTCTGTAAATAGTCTTTAAATTTCTTCCAATCTTCTTCCACCGACTCTTCTCCCTGGTCTCGGATTCTGCCAGTCATTTCCACCAATTTCATGTAGTCCATTACTTTCATCTGCCATTCTTCCAGGGTGGGTAGATTTTGTGTCTTCCAGTACTTTGTGATGAGTATTCTTGCTGCTGTTGTGGCATACATAAAGAAAGTTCTATCCTTCTTTGGCACCAATTGGCCGACCATGCCCAGGAGAAAGGCCTCTGGTTTCTTCAGGAAGGTATATTTAAATACCTTTTTCATTTCATTATAAATCATTTCCCAGAAAGCCTTAATCCTTGGGCACGTCCACCAAAGGTGAAAGAATGTACCTTCATTTTCTTTACATTTTCAACATTTATTATCGGGCAAATGATAAATTTTTTGCAAGCTTGACTGGGGTCATGTACCACCTGTAAATCATTTTCATAATATTCTCTCTTAGGGCATTACATGCCGTAAACTTCATACCTGTGGTCCATAACTGTTCCCAGTCAGCAAACATAATGTTATGTCCAACATCTTTTGTGCCCATTTAATCATAGCAGATTTCACCGTTTCATCCTGAGTGTTCCATTTCAACAGCAAGTTATACATCTTTGACAAAATCTTAGTTTTAGGTTCTAACAGCTCTGTTTCTAATTTTGATTTTTCCACCTGGAAGCCAATTTTCTTGTCCAAATTATATGCCTCCATTATCTGGTAATAATGAAGCTAATCTCGCACTTTGTTTTTTAATTTCTCAAAACTCTGCAGTTTCAATCTATCTCCTTCTTGTTCCAAAATTTCCCAATATTTTGGCCATTTGGCCTCCATATTGAGCTTTTTCTGAGCTTTTGCTTCCATTGGTGACAACCACCTTGGTGTTTTATTTTCCAATAAATCCTTATATCTTATCCAAACATTAAACAATGCTTTCCTGACAATATGGTTTTTGAATGCTTTATGTGCTTTAACCTTGTCGTACCACAAATATGCATGCCACCCAAAAACGTTGTTAAAACCTTCTAAATCCAAAATGTCTGTGTTCTCAAGAAGCAGCCAGTCTTTCAACCAGCAGAATGCTGCTGATTCATAGTAAAGTTTAAAGTCTGGCAGGGCAAATCCACCCCTTTCCTTTACATCAGTTAATATCTTAAATTTTATTCTGGGCTTCTTGCCCTGCCAGACAAATCTAGAAATATCTTTCTGCCACTTCTTGAAACAATCCATCTTGTCCACAATTTGCAATGTTTGAAACAAAAACAACATTCTAGGCAATACATTCATCTTTATAGCTGCAATTCGACCCAACAAGGAAAGCTTCAAATTTGACCAAATTTCTAAATCTTTTTTCACTTCCGTCCAACATTTTTCATAATTATCTTTAAATAAATTCCCATTTTTGGCTGTCATATTAATCCCCAGGTATTTCACTTTCTTAACCACAGTCAAACCTGTTTCATTCTGAAACCTCTCTCTTTCAATAGCTGTTAAGTTTTTCTCTAAAACCTTAGTTTTTAACTTGTTCAATTTGAATCCTGCCACTTGACCAAACTCTTGAATTAGTTCCAAAACCCTTTTAGTACTAGATTCTGGCTCCTGTAACGTCAAAACTAAGTCATCTGCAAATGCTCTCAATTTGTACTGTTTGGCTCCGACCTGTATACCTTTAACCAACCGGTCCCTTCTAATCATGTTCAGCAGGACCTCCAGGACCGATATAAAAAGCAATGGGGAAATTGGGCACCCCTGTCGTGTTCCTTTTTCTATCTTAAATTCTTCCGTAACCACATTATTTACAATTAATTTGGCCTTTTGTTCAGAGTATATTGCACCTATACCATTTTCAAAACCTTGGCCTACCCCCATACCCTGTAGGTTCTTTTTCATAAAACTCCAAGAAATGTTGTCAAAAGCTTTCTCCGCATCCACAAATATCAGAACTGCTTTAGTGTTTATATTCACTTCTAACTTTTCCAGAATGTCAATTATGTTCCTCAAATTGTCAGACATGTGTATTCCCGGGAGAAAGCCCGCTTGGTCCTTGTGAATCTCATCCATCAATCCTTTTTCAATCTTTTGGCCAAAATGTCAGCAAAAATTTTGTAATCCACATTTAATAGGGATATGGGACAGTAGTATGGGTACCATACTGCCATGGTGAAATTATGATGACACTGTCACTCTGTAGTCTCACTGCTGAAGTCATAAATCAGATTCAAGGGGGGATTTGCCCCCAAGGCCCTGCCTACCAGTTAACAGTCACCTAAAGTTTTCCAGTAAAACATGAAATGGTGCACACGCTACATCTTGTTTGTGCGCTTATCAGGCATGTCCAAAGTCCATTTTGGGGGCCTAATCCAGCCCACCGGTCAGTTTAATCTGGCCCCAGTTTAATCCAGCCCCTGCGGCAGTTTATTTATTTCCTGGGGTAAAATCCTAAAAACAAAACAAAACAAAAAAAAAAAACCCTAAACAAATTCAACCCTAAAAAACCCTACCCCTACCACTACCACTACCCCTACCCCTACCCCCACCCTACCCCTAATCCTACCCCTAATCCTAACCTTGCAGTTTTTGCACAGGTCAGTTTAATCCGGCCGCTGTGGCAGTTTATTTACTGGGACTTCCAAGAGAGATCCTTGCAGCACTGCTGCACCCATGTCTACTTGGAAGTAAGTCCTACTGAATTCAGTGGGGCTTCCTCCCATGTAGGTGGGATTGTAGCCTTTGCCATTTTTGGAGAGAGCTGCCTGTGGTGCCAAGTAATTAAAAATAAGAATAAATGACTACAACAATATCCTTGTGTCTGAATAGCAAGCTCGTGGCTGCTTAGGCTTCTGCCAATGTAGCGGTCCTCTTCTGATCTCCCTACAGTGAAAGGCACACCAGCCAGTGAGCGCTTGGTAGGCAGGGCAGAGCAGTCAGACCCTTAAGTCAGGGACACTGAGAACTTCACATGTTTTTGTTCCTTCCTCGGAAAGGGAGAAATGGCTACCAAATAAAAATAAATTGGAAAAACATACTCAAAGAAACTGCAAGTACATAGTTCAGATAAGAGATGCAGAAAAATAGAAAATGACACAGTGCTGAAATGGTTTGAAAATGTCTGATTTTGGAGTGCATTATGTGACTTTCTGAAACTTGCAGCATTTCTTGGAGTGCTGCATTAAAAGTATTCTCTTGGAAGTCTTCCTTTGTAACATAAGAAAGCTGCCTGGATCAGGCCAGTGGCCCAAGTTCAGCATCCCATTCTCACAGATGCCTGTGCAAAAACTGCAAGCAGAATCTGACCACAACAGCCCTCGTGATTCTCAGGAACTGATATGCAGAAATATGCCGCCTTTGAACCTGGAGGTAGTCGGTCGCCATCACTTGACACATTGCTGAGTTCACATGGCATCCACCTGGCTCTCCCCGCCCCCCCAAGAATCTGGGAGCCATAGTTTGGGTCATTGGGTTTGGTGCTTTTGTAACTGGATTTATAATGGGTTTTAGTCAAATACAATAAATGATTGATTGATTGATTGATTGATTGATTGATTGACTGATGAAAAAGTGTTTTTTCCTGAGATGCTAACTTTCTCTCTGCATGTCATTCCTTCAACAGCTTCCTGTGCAAAGATAAGGCTTGCTTTCATTGCTCTGTTCATTTGTGTGTTGGACTAGTGTTGTGTGGAGGGAAATGTAACCACTGTGGCTGAAAAATGTCCCCCTCCTGCCCCTTTGGGTTTCCGGTGTGGCCTTCACAGATATTGGCACAACTTGTGTGTGTGTGTGTGTGTGTGTGTGTGTGTGTTTTGGCTGCTGAGCTGGGCTCACCATTGTGAGGGCTGAGGGAGTGATGGTGATGCCTCCCCAGCTGCTGCCATTGTCTGTGGGTTGATTGTGATGTGACAAAAATATTTGGCTGCTGAGCGGGTATAAATGTGGGCCAAGGCGCAAGCCTCAGCAGTTGCCCTCCCCAGAGAGAAATGGGCAGCACGGTGGCACCCAGCCCAGGCGGCCTCCTGT